>NW_027478385.1:6060606-6363636 GCF_051014685.1 Ptiloglossa arizonensis
AAGCTAAGACATGGTTGAGAAGACAACAAATTTTTCGCAATTCTGTTGCTCCAAACGCATAACCAGAATGGCCTAGGGAAAAAATACACATACCGTTGTAATCGGCGAGTTTCTACTTTCAGTTACAATAGGAATTTTTGGGTTCGGTCAATCCGTTCGCGAGATATGGGACTTTGAAGCTAAGAAATGGTTGAGAAGACAACAAATTTTTCGCAATTCTGCTGCTCCAAACGCTTAACCAGAATGGGCTAGGGAAAAAATTCACATACCGTTATAATTGGGCGAGTTTCTACTTTCAAATGCAATAGGAATTTTTGGGTTAGGTCAATCCGTTCGCGAGATATGAGAGTTTGAAGCTAAGAATTGGTTGAGAAGACAACAAATTTTTCGCAATTCTGTTGCTCCAAACGCTTAACCAGAATGGCCTAGGGAAAAAAATCTGCATACAGTTATAATTGGGCGAGTTTCTACTTTCAGACGCAACAGGAATTTTTGGGTTAGGACAATCCGTTCGCGAGATATGGAAGTTTGAAGCCATGAAATGGTTGAGAAGGCAAAAAATTTTGCGCAATTCTGCTGCTCCAAACGCTTAAACAGAATGGCCTAGGGAAAAAATACACCTACCGTTGTAATCGGGCGAGCTTCTACTTTCAGATGCAATAGGAATTTTTGGGTTAGGTCAATCCGTTCGCGAGATATGGGAGTTTGAAGACAAGAAATGGTTGAGAAGGCAAAAAATTTTTCGCAATTCTGCTGCTCCAATCGCTTAACCAGAATGGCCTAGGGGAAAAATACACATACCGTTGTAATTGGGCGAGTTTCTACTTTCAGATGCAATAGGACTTTTTGGGTTATGTCAATCCGTTCGCGAGATATGGGAGTTTGAAGCCAAGAAATGGTTGAGAAGACAACAAATTTTTCGCAATTCTGCTGCTCGAAACGCTTAACCAGAATGGCCTAGGGAAAAAATACACATACCGTTGTAATCGGGCGAGTTTCTACTTTCAGTTACAATAGGAATTTTTGGGTTCGGTCAATCCGTTCGCGAGATATGGGACTTTGAAGCTAAGAAATGGTTGACAAGACAACAAATTTTTCGCACTCCTTCTGCTCCAATCGCTTAACCAGAATGGCCTAGGGGAAAAATACACGTACCTTTGTAATCGGGCGTGTTTCTACTTTCAAATGCAATAGGAATTTTTGGGTTAGGTCTATCCGTTCGCGAGATATGAGAGTTTGAAGCTAATAAATGGTTGAGAAGACAACAAATTTTTCGCAATTCTGCTGCTCCAAACGCTTAACCAGAATGGCCTCGGGACAAAATTCACATACCGTCGTAATCGGGCGAGTTTCTACTTTCAGATGCAATAGGAATTTTTGGGTTAGGTCAATCCGTTCGCGAGATATGAGAGTTTGAAGCTAAGACATGGTTGAGAAGACAACAAATTTTTCGCAATTCTGTTGCTCCAAACGCATAACCAGAATGGCCTAGGGAAAAAATACACATACCGTTGTAATCGGCGAGTTTCTACTTTCAGTTACAATAGGAATTTTTGGGTTCGGTCAATCCGTTCGCGAGATATGGGACTTTGAAGCTAAGAAATGGTTGAGAAGACAACAAATTTTTCGCAATTCTGCTGCTCCAAACGCTTAACCAGAATGGGCTAGGGAAAAAATTCACATACCGTTATAATTGGGCGAGTTTCTACTTTCAAATGCAATAGGAATTTTTGGGTTAGGTCAATCCGTGCGCGAGATATGAGAGTTTGAAGCTAAGAATTGGTTGAGAAGACAACAAATTTTTCGCAATTCTGTTGCTCCAAACGCTTAACCAGAATGGCCTAGGGAAAAAAATCTGCATACCGTTATAATTGGGCGAGTTTCTACTTTCAGACGCAACAGGAATTTTTGGGTTAGGACAATCCGTTCGCGAGATATGGAAGTTTGAAGCCATGAAATGGTTGAGAAGGCAAAAAATTTTGCGCAATTCTGCTGCTCCAAACGCTTAAACAGAATGGCCTAGGGAAAAAATACACCTACCGTTGTAATCGGGCGAGCTTCTACTTTCAGATGCAATAGGAATTTTTGGGTTTGGTCAATCCGTTCGCGAGATATGGGAGTTTGAAGCCAAGAAATGGTTGAGAAGGCAAAAAATTTTTGCGCAATTCTGCTGCTCTAAACGCTTAACCAGGATGGCCTAGGGTAAAAATACACACACCGTTGTAATCGGGCGAGTTTCTACTTTCAGATGCAATAGGAATTTTTGGGTTAGGTCAATCCGTGCGCGAGATATGAGAGTTTGAAGCTAAGAATTGGTTGAGAAGACAACAAATTTTTCGCAATTCTGTTGCTCCAAACGCTTAACCAGAATGGCCTAGGGAAAAAAATCTGCATACCGTTATAATTGGGCGAGTTTCTACTTTCAGACGCAACAGGAATTTTTGGGTTAGGACAATCCGTTCGCGAGATATGGGACTTTGAAGCTAAGAAATGGTTGACAAGACAACAAATTTTTCGCACTTCTGCTGCTCCAATCGCTTAACCAGAAAGACCTAGGGGAAAAATACACATACCGTTGTAATTGGGCGAGTTTCTACTTTCAGATGCAATAGGACTTTTTGGGTTATGTCAATCCGTTCGCGAGATATGGGAGTTTGAAGCCAAGAAATGGTTGAGAAGACAACAAATTTTTCGCAATTCTGCTGCTCGAAACGCTTAACCAGAATGGCCTAGGGAAAAAATACACATACCGTTGTAATCGGGCGAGTTTCTACTTTCAGTTACAATAGGAATTTTTGGGTTCGGTCAATCCGTTCGCGAGATATGGGACTTTGAAGCTAAGAAATGGTTGACAAGACAACAAATTTTTCGCACTCCTTCTGCTCCAATCGCTTAACCAGAATGGCCTAGGGGAAAAATACACGTACCTTTGTAATCGGGCGTGTTTCTACTTTCAAATGCAATAGGAATTTTTGGGTTAGGTCTATCCGTTCGCGAGATATGAGAGTTTGAAGCTAATAAATGGTTGAGAAGACAACAAATTTTTCGCAATTCTGCTGCTCCAAACGCTTAACCAGAATGGCCTCGGGACAAAATTCACATACCGTCGTAATCGGGCGAGTTTCTACTTTCAGATGCAATAGGAATTTTTGGGTTAGGTCAATCCGTTCGCGAGATATGAGAGTTTGAAGCTAAGACATGGTTGAGAAGACAACAAATTTTTCGCAATTCTGTTGCTCCAAACGCATAACCAGAATGGCCTAGGGAAAAAATACACATACCGTTGTAATCGGCGAGTTTCTACTTTCAGTTACAATAGGAATTTTTGGGTTCGGTCAATCCGTTCGCGAGATATGGGACTTTGAAGCTAAGAAATGGTTGAGAAGACAACAAATTTTTCGCAATTCTGCTGCTCCAAACGCTTAACCAGAATGGGCTAGGGAAAAAATTCACATACCGTTATAATTGGGCGAGTTTCTACTTTCAAATGCAATAGGAATTTTTGGGTTAGGTCAATCCGTGCGCGAGATATGAGAGTTTGAAGCTAAGAATTGGTTGAGAAGACAACAAATTTTTCGCAATTCTGTTGCTCCAAACGCTTAACCAGAATGGCCTAGGGAAAAAAATCTGCATACCGTTATAATTGGGCGAGTTTCTACTTTCAGACGCAACAGGAATTTTTGGGTTAGGACAATCCGTTCGCGAGATATGGAAGTTTGAAGCCATGAAATGGTTGAGAAGGCAAAAAATTTTGCGCAATTCTGCTGCTCCAAACGCTTAAACAGAATGGCCTAGGGAAAAAATACACCTACCGTTGTAATCGGGCGAGCTTCTACTTTCAGATGCAATAGGAATTTTTGGGTTTGGTCAATCCGTTCGCGAGATATGGGAGTTTGAAGCCAAGAAATGGTTGAGAAGGCAAAAAATTTTTGCGCAATTCTGCTGCTCTAAACGCTTAACCAGGATGGCCTAGGGTAAAAATACACACACCGTTGTAATCGGGCGAGTTTCTACTTTCAGATGCAATAGGAATTTTTGGGTTAGGTCAATCCGTTCGCGAGATATGGGAGTTTGAAGCCAAGAAATGGTAGAGAAGGCAAAAAATGTTTTACAATTCTGCTGCTCCAAACGCTTAACCAGAATGGCGTAGCGAAAAAATACACATACCGTTGTAATCGGGCGAGTTTCTACTTTCAGATGCAATAGGAATTTTTGGGTTAGGTCATTCCGTTCGCGAGATATGGGAGTTTGAAGACAAGAAATGGTTGAGAAGGCAAAAAATTTTTCGCAATTCTGCTGCTCCAATCGCTTAACCAGAATGGCCTAGGGGAAAAATACACATACCGTTGTAATTGGGCGAGTTTCTACTTTCAGATGCAATAGGACTTTTTGGGTTATGTCAATCCGTTCGCGAGATATGGGAGTTTGAAGCCAAGAAATGGTTGAGAAGACAACAAATTTTTCGCAATTCTGCTGCTCGAAACGCTTTACCAGAATGGCCTAGGGAAAAAATACACATACCGTTGTAATCGGGCGAGTTTCTACTTTCAGTTACAATAGGAATTTTTGGGTTCGGTCAATCCGTTCGCGAGATATGGGACTTTGAAGCTAAGAAATGGTTGACAAGACAACAAATTTTTCGCACTCCTTCTGCTCCAATCGCTTAACCAGAATGGCCTAGGGGAAAAATACACGTACCTTTGTAATCGGGCGTGTTTCTACTTTCAAATGCAATAGGAATTTTTGGGTTAGGTCTATCCGTTCGCGAGATATGAGAGTTTGAAGCTAATAAATGGTTGAGAAGACAACAAATTTTTCGCAATTCTGCTGCTCCAAACGCTTAACCAGAATGGCCTCGGGACAAAATACACATACCGTTGTAATCGGGCGAGTTTCTACTTTCAGTTACAATAGGAATTTTTGGGTTCGGTCAATCCGTTCGCGAGATATGGGACTTTGAAGCTAAGAAATGGTTGACAAGACAACAAATTTTTCGCACTTCTGCTGCTCCAATCGCTTAACCAGAATGCCCTAGGGGAAAAATACACGTACCGTTGTAAACGGGCGAGTTTCTACTTTCAGTTACAATAGGAATTTTTGGGTTCGGTCAATCCGTTCGCGAGATATGGGACTTTGAAACTAAGAAATGGTTGACAAGACAACAAATTTTTCGCAATTCTGCTGCTCCAAACGCTTAACCAGAATGGGCTAGGGAAAAAATTCACATACCGTTATAATTGGGCGAGTTTCTACTTTCAAATGCAATAGGAATTTTTGGGTTAGGTCAATCCGTTCGCGAGATATGAGAGTTTGAGGCTAAGAAATGGTTGAGAAGACAACAAATTTTTCGCAATTCTGTTGCTCCAAACGCTTAACCAGAATGGCCTAGGGAAAAAAATCTGCATACCGTCGTAATCGGGCGAGTTTCTACTTTCAGATGCAATAGGAATTTTTGGGTTAGGTCAATCCGTTCGCGAGATATGAGAGTTTGAAGCTAAGACATGGTTGAGAAGACAACAAATTTTTCGCAAATTCTGTTGCTCCAAACGCATAACCAGAATGGCCTAGGGAAAAAATACACATACCGTTGTAATCGGCGAGTTTCTACTTTCAGTTACAATAGGAATTTTTGGGTTCGGTCAATCCGTTCGCGAGATATGGGACTTTGAAGCTAAGAAATGGTTGAGAAGACAACAAATTTTTCGCAATTCTGCTGCTCCAAACGCTTAACCAGAATGGGCTAGGGAAAAAATTCACATACCGTTATAATTGGGCGAGTTTCTACTTTCACATGCAATAGGAATTTTTGGGTTAGGTCAATCCGTTCGCGAGATATGAGAGTTTGAAGCTAAGAAATGGTTGAGAAGAGAACAAATTTTTCGCAATTCTGCTGCTCCAATCGCTTAACCAGAATGACCCAGGGAAAAAATACACGTACCGTTGAAATCGGGCGAGTTTCTGCTTTCAAATGCAATAGGAATTTTTGGGTTAGGATGATCCGGTCGCGAGATATAAGAGTTTGAAGCTAAGAAATGGTTGAGAAGAGAACAAATTTTTCGCACTTCTGCTGCTCCAAACGCTTAACCAGAATGGCCTAGGGAAAAAATACACAAAGCCTTGTAATCGGGAGAGTTTCTACTTTCAGACGCAACAGGAATTTTTGGTTAGGTCAATCCGTTCGCGAGATATGGGAGTTTGAAGCCAAGAAATGGTTGAGGAGGCAAAAAATTTTTGGCAATTCAGCTGCTCCAAACGCTTAACCAGAATGGCCTAGGGAAAAAATACGCATACCGTTGTAATTGGGCGAGTTTCTACTTTCAGCTACAATAGGAATTTTTGGGTTAGGTCAATCCGTTCGCGAGATATGGGACTTTGAAGCTAAGAAATGGTTGACAAGGCAACAAATTTTTCGCAATTCTGCTGCTCCAATCGCTTAACCAGAATGACCCAGGGAAAAAATACACGTACCGTTGAAATCGGGCGAGTTTCTGCTTTCAAATGCAATAGGAATTTTTGGGTTAGGATGATCCGGTCGCGAGATATAAGAGATTGAAGCTAAGAAATGGTTGAGAAGAGAACAAATTTTTCGCACTTCTGCTGCTCCAAACGCTTAACCAGAATGGCCTAGGGAAAAAATACACAAAGCCTTGTAATCGGGAGAGTTTCTACTTTCAGACGCAACAGGAATTTTTGGGTTAGGTCAATCCGTTCGCGAGATATGGGAGTTTGAAGCCAAGAAATGGTTGAGGAGGCAAAAAATTTTTGGCAATTCAGCTGCTCCAAACGCTTAACCAGAATGGCCTAGGGAAAAAATACACATACCGTTGTAATCGGGCGAGTTTCTGCTTTCAGATGCAATAGGAATTTTTGGGTTAGCTCAATCCGTTCGCGAGATATGGAACTTTGAAGCTAAGAAATGGTTGACAAGACATCAAATTTTTCGCAATTCTGCAGCTCCAATCGCTTAACCAGAATGGCCTAGGGGAAAAATACACGTACCTTTGTAATCGGGCGAGTTTCTACTTTCAAATGCAATAGGAATTCTTGGGTTAGGCCAATCCGTTCGCGAGATATGTGAGTTTGAAGCTAAGAAATGGTTGAGAAGAGAACAAATTTTTCGCAATTCTGCTGCTCCAAACGCTTAACCAGAATGGCCTAGGGAAAAAATATGCATACCGTTGTAATCGGGCGAGTTTCTACTTTCAGACGCAGCAGGAATTTTTGGGTTTGGTCAATCCGTTCGCGAGATATGGGACTTTGAAGCTAAGAAATGGTTGAGAAGACAACAAATTTTTCGCAATTCTGCTGCTCCAAACGCTTAACCAGAATGGCCTAGGGAAAAAATGCGTATACTGCTGTAATCGGGCGAGTTTCTACTTTCAGTTACAATAGGAACATTTGGGTTAGGTCAATCAGTTCGCGAGATATGGGACTTTGAATCTAAGAAATGGTTGACAAGACAACAAATTTTTCGCACTTCTGCTGCTCCAATCGCTTAACCAGAATGACCCAGGGGAAAAATACACGTACCGTTGTAATCGGGCGAGTTTCTACTTTCAAATGCAATAGGAATTTTTGGGTTAGGTCAATCCGTTCGCGAGATATGGGAGTTTGAAGCTAAGAAATGCTTGAGAAGAGAACAAATTTTTCGCAATTCTGCTGCTCCAAACGCTTAACCAGAATGGCCTAGGGAAAAAATACACATACCGTTGTAATCGGGCGAGTTTCTACTTTCAGATGCAATAGGAATTTTTGGGTTAAGTCACTCCGTTCGCGAGATATGGGAGTTTGAAGCTAAGAAATGGTTGAGAAGACAACAAATTTTTCGCAATTCTGCTGCTCCAAACGCTTAACCAGTATGGCCTAGGGAAAAAATAAGCATACCGTTGTAATCGGGCGAGTTTCTACTTTCAGACGCAGCAGGAATTTTTGGGTTTGGTCAATCCGTTCGCGAGATATGGGACTTTGAAGCTAAGAAATGGTTGAGAAGACAACAAATTTTTCGCAATTCTGCTGCTCCAAACGCTTAACCAGAATGGCCTAGGGAGAAAATACGCATACCGTTGTAATCGGGCGAGTTTCTACTTTCAGTTACAATAGGAATTTTTGGGTTAGTTCAATCCGTTCGCGAGATATGGGAGTTTGAAGCTAGGAAATGGTTGAGAAGGCAAAAAATTTTTCGCAATTCTGCTGCTCCGAACGCTTAACCAGAATGGCCTAGGGAAAAAATACACATACCGTTGTAATCGGGCGAGTTTCTACTTTCAGATGCAACAGGAATTTTTGGGCTAGGTCAATCCGTTCGCGAGATATGGTAGCTTGAGGCTAAGAAATGGTTGCGAAGACAACAAATTTTTCGCACTTCTGCTGCTCCAAACGCTTAACCAGAATGGTCCAGGGAAAAAACACACATACCGTTGTAATCGGGCGAGTTTCTACTTTCAGTTACAATAGGAATTTTTGGGTTAGGTCAATCCGTTCCCGAGATATGGGACTTTGAAGCAAAGAAATGGTTGACAAGACAACAAATTTTTCGCACTTCTGCTACTCCAATCGCTTAACCAGAATGGCCTAGGGGAAAAATACAGGTACCGTTGTAATCGGGCGAGTTTCTGCTTTCAAATGCAATAGGAATTTTTGGGTTAGGCCGATCCGGTCCCGAGATATGAGAGTTTGAACCTAAGAAATGGTTGAGAAGAGAACAAATTTTTCGCAATTCTGCTGCTCCAAACGCTTAACCAGAATGGCCTAGGGAGAAAATACACGTACCGTTGTAATCGGGCGAGTTTCTACTTTCAGTTACAATAGGAATTTTTGGGTTCGGTCAATCCGTTCGCGAGATATGGGACTTTGAAGCTAAGAAATGGTTGAGAAGAGAACAAATTTTTCGCAATTCTGCTGCTCCAAACGCTTAACCAGAATGGCCTAGGGAAAAAATACGCATACCGTTGTAATCGGGCGAGTTTCTACTTTCAGTCGCAGCAGGAATGTTTGGGTTTGGTCAATCCGTTCGCGAGATATGGGAGTTTGAAGCTTAGAAATGGTTGAGAAGACAACAAATTTTTCGCAATTCTGCTGCTCCAAACGCTTAACCAGTATGGCCTAGGGAAAAAATAAGCATACCTTTGTAATCGGGCGAGTTTCTACTTTCAGACGCAGCAGGAATTTTTGGGTTTGGTCAATCCGTTCGCGAGATATGGGACTTTGAAGCTAAGAAATGGTTGAGAAGACAACAAATTTTTCGCAATTCTGCTGCTCCAAACGCTTAACCAGAATGGCCTAGGGAGAAAATACGCATACCGTTGTAATCGGGCGAGTTTCTACTTTCAGTTACAAAAGGAATTTTTCGGTTAGGTCAATCCGTTCGCGAGATATGGGACTTTGAAGCTAAGAAATGGTTGACAAGACAACAAATTTTTCGCAATTCTGCTGCTCCAATCGCTTAACCAGAATGGCCTAGGGAAAAAATACGCATACCGTTGTAATCGGGCGAGTTTCTACTTTCAGTTACAATAGGAATTTTTGGGTTAGTTCAATCCGTTCGCGAGATATGGGACTTTGAAGCTAAGAAATGGTTGACAAGACAACAAATTTTTCGCACTTCTGCTGCTCCAATCGCTTAACCAGAATGACCCAGGGGAAAAATACACGTACTGTTGTAATCGGGCGAGTTTCTACTTTCAAATGCAATAGGAATTTTGGGGTTAGGTCAATCCGTTCGCGAGATATGGGAGTTTGAAGCCAAGAAATGGTTGAGGAGGCAAAAAATTTTTCGCAATTCTGATGCTCCAAACGCTTAACCAGTATGGCCTAGGGAAAAAATACACGTACCGTTGTAATCGGGCGAGTTTCTACTTTCAGTTACAATAGGAATTTTTGGGTTAGTTCAATCCGTTCGCGAGATATGGGACTTTGAAGCTAAGAAATGGTTGACAAGACTACAAATTTTTCGCAATTCTGCTGCTCCAATCGCTTTACCAGAATGGCCTAGGGGAAAAATACACGTACCGTTGTAATCGGGCGAGTTTCTACTTTCAAAGGCAATAGGAATTTTTGTGTTATGTCAATCCGTTCGCGAGATATGGGAGTTTGAAGCTAAGAAATGCTTGAGAAGAGAACAAATTTTTCGCAATTCTGCTGCTCCAAACGCTTAACCAGAATGGCCTAGGAAAAAAATACGCTTACCGTTGTAATCGGGCGAGTTTCTACTTTCAGACGCAGCAGGAATGTTTGGGTTTGGTCAATCCGTTCGCGAGATATGGGAGTTTGAACTTAGAAATGGTTGAGAAGACAACAAATTTTTCGCACTTCTGCTGCTCCGAACGCTTAACCAGAATGGCGTAGGGAAAAAATACACACAGCGTTGTAATCGGGAGAGTTTCTACTTTCAGACGCAACAGGAATTTTTGGGTTAGGTCAATCCGTTCGCGAGATATGGGAGTTTGAAGCCAAGAAATGGTTGAGGAGGCAAAAAATTTTTCGCAATTCTGATGCTCCAAACGCTTAACCAGTATGGCCTAGGGAAAAAATACACGTACCGTTGTAATCGGGCGAGTTTCTACTTTCAGTTACAATAGGAATTTTTGGGTTAGGTCAATACGTTCGCGAGATATGGGACTTTGAAGCTAAGAAATGGTTGACAAGACAACAAATTTTTCGCACTTCTGCTGCTCCAAACGCTTAACCAGAATGGCCTAGGGAAAAAATACACATACCGTTGTAATCGGGCGAGTTTCTACTTTCAGATGCAATAGGAATTTTTGGGTTAGGTCAATCCGTTCGCGAGATATGGGAGTTTGAACTTAGAAATGGTTGAGAAGACAACAAATTTTTCGCACTTCTGCTGCTCCGAACGCTTAACCAGAATGGCGTAGGGAAAAAATATACACAGCGTTGTAATCGGGAGAGTTTCTACTTTCAGACGCAACAGGAATTTTTGGGTTAGGTCAATCCGTTCGCGAGATATGGGAGTTTGAAGCCAAGAAATGGTTGAGGAGGCAAAAAATTTTTCGCAATTCTGCTGCTCCAAGCGCTTAACCAGAATGGCCCAGGGAAAAAACACACATACCGTTGTAATCGGGCGAGTTTCTACTTTCAGTTACAATAGGAATTTTTGGGTTAGGTCAATCCGTTCCCGAGATATGGGACTTTGAAGCAAAGAAATGGTTGACAAGACAACAAATTTTTCGCAATTCTGCTACTCCAATCGCTTAACCAGAATGGCCTAGGGGAAAAATACAGGTACCGTTGTAATCGGGCGAGTTTCTGCTTTCAAATGCAATAGGAATTTTTGGGTTAGGCCGATCCGGTCGCGAGATATGAGAGTTTGAACCTAAGAAATGGTTGAGAAGAGAACAAATTTTTCGCAATTCTGCTGCTCCAAACGCTTAACCAGAATGGCCTAGGGAATAAATACACGTACCGTTGTAATCGGGCGAGTTTCTACTTTCAGTTACAATAGGAATTTTTGGGTTCGGTCAATCCGTTCGCGAGATATGGGACTTTGAAGCTAAGAAATGGTTGAGAAGAGAACAAATTTTTCGCAATTCTGCTGCTCCAAACGCTTAACCAGAATGGCCTAGGGAAAAAATACGCATACCGTTGTAATCGGGCGAGTTTCTACTTTCAGTCGCAGCAGGAATGTTTGGGTTTGGTCAATCCGTTCGCGAGATATGGGAGTTTGAAGCTTAGAAATGGTTCAGAAGACAACAAATTTTTCGCACTTCTGCTGCTCCAAACGCTTAACCAGAATGGCCTAGGGAAAAAATATGCATACCGTTGTAATCGGGCGAGTTTCTACTTTCAGACGCAGCAGGAATTTTTGGGTTTGGTCAATCCGTTCGCGAGATATTGGACTTTGAAGCTAAGAAATGGTTGAGAAGACAACAAATTTTTCGCAATTCTGCTGCTCCAAACGCTTAACCAGAATGGCCTAGGGAAAAAATACACATACCATTGTAATCGGGCGAGTTTCTACTTTCAGACGCAGCAGGAATTTTTGGGTTTGGTCAATCCGTTCGCGAGATATGGGACTTTGAAGCTAAGAAATGGTTGAGAAGACAACAAATTTTTCGCAATTCTGCTGCTCCAAACGCTTAACCAGAATGGCCTAGGGAAAAAATGCGCATACTGTTGTAATCGGACGATATTCTACTTTCAGTTACAATAGGAACATTTGGGTTCGGTCAATCAGTTCGCGAGATATGGGACTTTGAAGCTAAGAAATGGTTGACAAGACAACAAATTTTTCGCACTTCTGCTGCTCCAATCGCTTAACCAGAAAGACCCAGGGGAAAAATACACGTACCGTTGTAATCGGGCGAGTTTCTGCTTTCAAATGCAATAGGAATTTTTGGGTTAGGCCGATCCGGTCGCGAGATATGGGACTTTGAAGCTAAGAAATGGTTGAGAAGACAACAAATTTTTCGCAATTCTGCTGCTCCAAACGCTTAACCAGAATGGCCTAGGGAGAAAATACGCATACCGTTGTAATCGGGCGAGTTTCTACTTTCAGTTACAATAGGAATTTTTCGGTTAGGTCAATCCGTTCGCGAGATATGGGACTTTGAAGCTAAGAAATGGTTGACAAGACAACAAATTTGTCGCAATTCTGCTGCTCCAATCGCTTTACCAGAATGGCCTAGGGGAAAAATACACGTACCGTTGTAATCGGGCGAGTTTCTACTTTCAAAGGCAATAGGAATTTTTGTGTTATGTCAATCCGTTCGCGAGATATGGGAGTTTGAAGCTAAGAAATGCTTGAGAAGAGAACAAATTTTTCGCAATTCTGCTGCTCCAAACGCTTAACCAGAATTGCCTAGGAAAAAAATACGCTTACCGTTGTAATCGGGCGAGTTTCTACTTTCAGACGCAGCAGGAATGTTTGGGTTTGGTCAATCCGTTCGCGAGATATGGGAGTTTGAACTTAGAAATGGTTGAGAAGACAACAAATTTTTCGCACTTCTGCTGCTCCGAACGCTTAACCAGAATGGCGTAGGGAAAAAATACACACAGCGTTGTAATCCGGAGAGTTTCTACTTTCAGACGCAACAGGAATTTTTGGGTTAGGTCAATCCGTTCGCGAGATATGGGAGTTTGAAGCCAAGAAATGGTTGAGGAGGCAAAAAATTTTTCGCAATTCTGATGCTCCAAACGCTTAACCAGTATGGTCTAGGGAAAAAATACACGTACCGTTGTAATCGGGCGAGTTACTACTTTCAGTTACAATAGGAATTTTTGGGTTAGGTCAATCCGTTCGCGAGATATGGGACTTTGAAGCTAAGAAATGGTTGACAAGACAACAAATTTTTCGCACTTCTGCTGCTCCAAACGCTTAACCAGAATGGCCTAGGGAAAAAATACACATACCTTTGTAATCGGGCGAGTTTCTACTTTCAGATGCAACAGGAATTTTTGGGCTAGGTCAATCCGTTCGCGAGATATGGTAGCTTGAGGCTAAGAAATGGTTGCGAAGACAACAAATTTTTCGCAATTCTGCTGCTCCAAACGCTTAACCAGAATGGCCCAGGGAAAAAACACACATACCGTTGTAATCGGGCGAGTTTCTACTTTCAGTTACAATAGGAATTTTTGGGTTAGGTCAATCCGTTCCCGAGATATGGGACTTTGAAGCAAAGAAATGGTTGACAAGAGAACAAATTTTTCGCACTTCTGCTACTCCAATCGCTTAACCAGAATGGCCTAGGGGAAAAATACAGGTACCGTTGTAATCGGGCGAGTTTCTGCTTTCAAATGCAATAGGAATTTTTGGGTTAGGCCGATCCGGTCGCGAGATATGAGAGTTTGAACCTAAGAAATGGTTGAGAAGAGAACAAATTTTTCGCAATTCTGCTGCTCCAAACGCTTAACCAGAATGGCCTAGGGAAAAAATACACGTACCGTTGTAATCGGGCGAGTTTCTACTTTCAGTTACAATAGGAATTTTTGGGTTAGGTCAATCCGTTCGCGAGATATGGGAGTTTGAAGCTAAGAAATGGTTGAGAAGAGAACAAATTTTTCGCACTTCTGCTGCTCCAAACGCTTAACCAGTATGGCCTAGGGAAAAAGTACACGTACCGTTGTAATCGGGCGAGTTTCTACTTTGAGTTACAATAGGAATTTTTGGGTTCGGTCAATCCGTTCGCGAGATATGGGAGTTTGAAGCTTAGAAATGGTTGAGAAGACAACAAATTTTTCGCACTTCTGCTGCTCCAAACGCTTAACCAGAATGCCCTAGGGAAAAAATATGCATACCGTTGTAAACGGGCGAGTTTCTACTTTCAGACGCAGCAGGAATTTTTGGGTTTGGTCAATCCGTTCGCGAGATATGGGACTTTGAAGCTAAGAAATGGTTGAGAAGACAACAAATTTTTCGCAATTCTGCTGCTCCAAACGCTTAACCAGAATGGCCTAGGGAAAAAATACACATACCATTGTAATCGGGCGAGTTTCTACCTTCAGATGCAATAGGAATTTCTTGGTTAGGACAATCCGTTCATGAGATATGGGAGTTTGAAGCCAGGAAATGTTTGGGAAGGCAAAAAATTTTTCGCAATTCTGCTGCTCCAAACGCTTAACCAGAATGGCCTAGGGAAAAAATACACATACCGTTGTAATCGGGCGAGTTTCTACTTTCAAATGCAATAGGAATTTTTGGGTTAGGTCAATCCGTTCGCGAGATATGGGAGTTTGAAGCCAAGAAATGGTTGAGGAGGCAAAAAATTTTTCGCAATTCTGATGCTCCAAACGCTTAACCAGTATGGCCTAGGGAAAAAATACACGTACCGTTGTAATCGGGCGAGTTTCTACTTTCAGTTACAATAGGAATTTTTGGGTTAGTTCAATCCGTTCGCGAGATATGGGACTTTGAAGCTAAGAAATGGTTGACAAGACAACAAATTTTTCGCAATTCTGCTGCTCCAATCGCTTTACCAGAATGGCCTAGGGAAAAAATACCCATACCGTTGTAATCGGGCGAGTTTCTACTTTCAGTTACAATAGGAATTTTTGGGTTAGGTCAATCCGTTCGCGAGGTATGGAACTTTGAAGCTAAGAAATGGTTGACACGACAACAAATTTTTCGCAATTCTGCAGCTCCAATCGCTTAACCAGAATGGCCTAGGGGAAAAATACACGTACTTTTTTAATCGGGCGAGTTTCTACTTTCAAATGCAATAGCAATTTTTGGGTTAGGCCAATCCGTTCGCGAGATATAAGAGTTTGAAGCTAAGAAATGGTTGAGAAGAGAACAAATTTTTCGCAATTCTGCTGCTCCAAACGCTTAACCAGAATGGCCTAGGGAAAAAATATGCATACCGTTGTAATCGGGCGAGTTTCTACTTTCAGACGCAGCAGGAATTGTAGGGTTTGGTCAATCCGTTCGCGAGATATGGGACATTGAATCTAAGAAATGGTTGAGAAGACAACAAATTTTTCGCAATTCTGCTGCTCCAAACGCTTAACCAGAATGGCCTAGGGAAAAAACACGCATACTGTTGTAATCGGGCGAGTTTCTACTTTCAGTTACAATAGGAACTTTTGGGTTAGGTCAATCCGTTCGCGAGATATGGGACTTTGAAGCTAAGAAATGGTTGAGAAGACAACAAATTTTTCGCAATTCTGCTGCTCCAAACGCTTAACCAGAAAGCCCTAGGGAAAAATACACGTACCGTTGTAATCGGGCGAGTTTCTACTTTCAAATGCAATAGGAATTTTTGGGTTAGGTCAATCCGTTCGCGAGATATGAGAGTTTGAAGCTAAGAATTGGTTGAGAAGACAACAAATTTTTCGCAATTCTGTTGCTCCAAACGCTTAACCAGAATGGCCTAGGGAAAAAAATCTGCATACCGTTATAATTGGGCGAGTTTCTACTTTCAGACGCAACAGGAATTTTTGGGTTAGGACAATCCGTTCGCGAGATATGGAAGTTTGAAGCCATGAAATGGTTGAGAAGGCAAAAAATTTTGCGCAATTCTGCTGCTCCAAACGCTTAAACAGAATGGCCTAGGGAAAAAATACACATACCGTTGTAATCGGGCGAGCTTCTACTTTCAGATGCAATAGGAATTTTTGGGTTTGGTCAATCCGTTCGCGAGATATGGGAGTTTGAAGCCAAGAAATGGTTGAGAAGGCAAAAAATTTTTGCGCAATTCTGCTGCTCTAAACGCTTAACCAGGATGGCCTAGGGTAAAAATACACACACCGTTGTAATCGGGCGAGTGTCTACTTTCAGATGCAATAGGAATTTTTGGGTTAGGTCAATCCGTTCGCGAGATATGGGAGTTTGAAGCCAAGAAATGGTAGAGAAGGCAAAAAATGTTTCACAATTCTGCTGCTCCAAACGCTTAACCAGAATGGCGTAGCGAAAAAATACACATACCGTTGTAATCGGGCGAGTTTCTACTTTCAGATGCAATAGGAATTTTTGGGTTAGGTCATTCCGTTCGCGAGATATGGGAGTTTGAAGACAAGAAATGGTTGAGAAGGCAAAAAATTTTTCGCAATTCTGCTGCTCCAAACGCTTAACAAGAATGGCCTAGGGTAAAAATACACATACCGTTGTAATTGGGCGAGTTTCTGCTTTCAGATGCAATAGGACTTTTTGGGTTATGTCAATCCGTTCGCGAGATATGGGAGTTTGAAGCCAAGAAATGGTTGAGAAGACAACAAATTTTTCGCAATTCTGCTGCTCGAAACGCTTAACCAGAATGGCCTAGGGAAAAAATACACATACCGTTGTAATCGGGCGAGTTTCTACTTTCAGTTACAATAGGAATTTTTGGGTTCGGTCAATCCGTTCGCGAGATATGGGACTTTGAAGCTAAGAAATGGTTGACAAGACAACAAATTTTTCGCACTCCTTCTGCTCCAATCGCTTAACCAGAATGGCCTAGGGGAAAAATACACGTACCTTTGTAATCGGGCGTGTTTCTACTTTCAAATGCAATAGGAATTTTTGGGTTAGGTCTATCCGTTCGCGAGATATGAGAGTTTGAAGCTAATAAATGGTTGAGAAGACAACAAATTTTTCGCAATTCTGCTGCTCCAAACGCTTAACCAGAATGGCCTCGGGACAAAATACACATACCGTTGTAATCGGGCGAGTTTCTACTTTCAGTTACAATAGGAATTTTTGGGTTCGGTCAATCCGTTCGCGAGATATGGGACTTTGAAGCTAAGAAATGGTTGACAAGACAACAAATTTTTCGCACTTCTGCTGCTCCAATCGCTTAACCAGAATGCCCTAGGGGAAAAATACAGGTACCGTTGTAATCGGGCGAGTTTCTGCTTTCAAATGCAATAGGAATTTTTGGGTTAGGCCGATCCGGTCGCGAGATATGAGAGTTTGAACCTAAGAAATGGTTGAGAAGAGAACAAATTTTTCGCAATTCTGCTGCTCCAAACGCTTAACCAGAATGGCCTAGGGAAAAAATACACGTACCGTTGTAATCGGGCGAGTTTCTACTTTCAGTTACAATAGGAATTTTTGGGTTAGGTCAATCCGTTCGCGAGATATGGGAGTTTGAAGCTAAGAAATGGTTGAGAAGAGAACAAATTTTTCGCACTTCTGCTGCTCCAAACGCTTAACCAGTATGGCCTAGGGAAAAAATACACGTACCGTTGTAATCGGGCGAATTTCTACTTTCAAATGCAATAGGAATTTTTGGGTTAGGTCAATGCGTTCGCGAGATATGGGAGTTTGAAGCTAAGAAATGCTTGAGAAGAGAACAAATTTTTCGCAATTCTGCTGCTCCAAACGCTTAACCAGAATGGCCTAGGGAAAAAATATGCATACCGTTGTAATCGGGCGAGTTTCTACTTTCAGATGCAACAGGAATTTTTGGGCTAGGTCAATCCGTTCGCGAGATATGGTAGCTTGAGGCTAAGAAATGGTTGCGAAGACAACAAATTTTTCGCACTTCTGCTGCTCCAAACGCTTAACCAGAATGGCCCAGGGAAAAAACACACATACCGTTGTAATCGGGCGAGTTTCTACTTTCAGTTACAATTGGAATTTTTGGGTTAGGTCAATCCGTTCCCGAGATATGGGACTTTGAAGCAAAGAAATGGTTGACAAGACAACAACTTTTTCGCACTTCTGCTACTCCAATCGCTTAACCAGAATGTCCTAGGGGAAAAATACAGGTACCGTTGTAATCGGGCGAGTTTCTGCTTTCAAATGCAATAGGAATTTTTGGGTTAGGCCGATCCGGTCGCGAGATATGAGAGTTTGAACCTAAGAAATGGTTGAGAAGAGAACAAATTTTTCGCAATTCTGCTGCTCCAAACGCTTAACCAGAATGGCCTAGGGAAAAAATACACGTACCGTTGTAATCGGGCGAGTTTCTACTTTGAGTTACAATAGGAATTTTTGGGTTCGGTCAATCCGTTCGCGAGATATGGGACTTTGAAGCTAAGAAATGGTTGAGAAGAGAACAAATTTTTCGCAATTCTGCTGCTCCAAACGCTTAACCAGAATGGCCTAGGGAAAAAATACGCATACCGTTGTAATCGGGCGAGTTTCTACCTTCAGTCGCAGCAGGAATGTTTGGGTTTGGTCAATCCGTTCGCGAGATATGGGAGTTTGAAGCTTAGAAATGGTTGAGAAGACAACAAATTTTTCGCAATTCTGCTGCTCCAAACGCTTAACCAGAATGCCCTAGGGAAAAAATATGCATACCGTTGTAATCGGGCGAGTTTCTACTTTCAGACGCAGCAGGAATTTTTGGGTTTGGTCAATCCGTTCGCGAGATAAGGGAGTTTGAAGCCGAGAAATGGTTGAGAAGGCAAAAAATTTTTCGCACTTCTGCTGCTCGAAACGCTTAACCAGAATGGCCTAGGGAAAAAATACACATACCGTTGTAATCGGGCGAGTTTCTGCTTTCAAATGCAATAGGAATTTTTGGGTTAGTTCAATCCGTTCGCGAGATATGGGACTTTGAAGCTAAGAAATGGTTGACAAGACAACAAATTTTTCGCACTTCTGCTGCTCCAATCGCTTAACCAGAATGACCCAGGGGAAAAATACACGTACCGTTGTAATCGGGCGAGTTTCTACTTTCAAATGCAATAGGAATTTTTGGGTTAGGTCAATCCGTTCGCGAGATATGGGAGTTTGAAGCCAAGAAATGGTTGAGGAGGCAAAAAATTTTTCGCAATTCTGATGCTCCAAACGCTTAACCAGTATGGCCTAGGGAAAAAATACACGTACCGTTGTAATCGGGCGAGTTTCTACTTTCAGTTACAATAGGAATTTTTGGGTTAGTTCAATCCGTTCGCGAGATATGGGACTTTGAAGCTAAGAAATGGTTGACAAGACAACAAATTTTTCGCAATTCTGCTGCTCCAATCGCTTTACCAGAATGGCCTAGGGAAAAAATACGCATACCGTTGTAATCGGGCGAGTTTCTACTTTCAGTTACAATAGGAATTTTTGGGTTAGACCAATCCGTTCGCGAGATATGAGAGTTTGAAGCTAAGAAATGGTTGAGAAGAGAACAAATTTTTCGCAATTCTGCTGCTCCAAACGCTTAACCAGAATGGCCTAGGGAAAAAATACACAAACCGTTGTAATCGGGCGAGTTTCTACGTTCAGTTCCAATAGGAATTTTTGGTTTAGGTCAATCCGTTCGGGAGATATGGGAGTTTCAAGCCAAGAAATGGTTGAGAAGGCAAAAAATTTTTCGCAATTCTGCTGCTCCAAACGCTTAACCAGAATGGCCTAGGGAAAAAATACGCATACCGTTGTAATCGGGCGAGTTTCTACTTTCAGTTACAATAGGAATTTTTGGGTTAGGTCAATCCGTTCGCGAGGTATGGAACTTTGAAGCTAAGAAATGGTTGACAAGACAACAAATTTTTCGCAATTCTGCAGCTCCAATCGCTTAACCAGAATGGCCTAGGGGAAAAATACACGTACTTTTGTAATCGGGCGAGTTGCTACTTTCAAATGCAATAGCAATTTTTGGGTTAGGCCAATCCGTTCGCGAGATATAAGAGTTTGAAGCTAAGAAATGGTTGAGAAGAGAACAAATTTTTCGCAATTCTGCTGCTCCAAACGCTTAACCAGAATGGCCTAGGGAAAAAATATGCATACCGTTGTAATCGGGCGAGTTTCTACTTTCAGACGCAGCAGGAATTGTTGTGTTTGGTCAATCCGTTCGCGAGATATGGGACTTTGAATCTAAGAAATGGTTGAGAAGACAACAAATTTTTCGCAATTCTGCTGCTCCAAACGCTTAACCAGAATGGCCTAGGGAAAAAACACGCACACTGTTGTAATCGGGCGAGTTTCTACTTTCAGTTACAATAGGAACTTTTGGGTTAGGTCAATCCGTTCGCGAGATATGGGACTTTGAAGCTAAGAAATGGTTGAGAAGACAACAAATTTTTCGCAATTCTGCTGCTCCAAACGCTTAACCAGAAAGCCCTAGGGAAAAAATACGCATACTGTTGTAATCGGGCGAGTTTCTACTTTCAGTTTCAATAGGAAATTTTGGGTTAGGTCAATCAGTTCGCGAGGTATGGAACTTTGAAGCTAAGAAATGGTTGACAAGACAACAAATTTTTCGCACTTCTGCTACTCCAATCGCTTAACCAGAATGTCCTAGGGGAAAAATACAGGTACCGTTGTAATCGGGCGAGTTTCTGCTTTCAAATGCAATAGGAATTTTTGGGTTAGGCCGATCCGGTCGCGAGATATGAGAGTTTGAACCTAAGAAATGGTTGAGAAGAGAACAAATTTTTCGCAATTCTGCTGCTCCAAACGCTTAACCAGAATGGCCTAGGGAAAAAATACACGTACCGTTGTAATCGGGCGAGTTTCTACTTTGAGTTACAATAGGAATTTTTGGGTTCGGTCAATCCGTTCGCGAGATATGGGACTTTGAAGCTAAGAAATGGTTGAGAAGAGAACAAATTTTTCGCAATTCTGCTGCTCCAAACGCTTAACCAGAATGGCCTAGGGAAAAAATACGCATACCGTTGTAATCGGGCGAGTTTCTACCTTCAGTCGCAGCAGGAATGTTTGGGTTTGGTCAATCCGTTCGCGAGATATGGGAGTTTGAAGCTTAGAAATGGTTGAGAAGACAACAAATTTTTCGCAATTCTGCTGCTCCAAACGCTTAACCAGAATGCCCTAGGGAAAAAATATGCATACCGTTGTAATCGGGCGAGTTTCTACTTTCAGACGCAGCAGGAATTTTTGGGTTTGGTCAATCCGTTCGCGAGATAAGGGAGTTTGAAGCCGAGAAATGGTTGAGAAGGCAAAAAATTTTTCGCACTTCTGCTGCTCGAAACGCTTAACCAGAATGGCCTAGGGAAAAAATACACATACCGTTGTAATCGGGCGAGTTTCTGCTTTCAAATGCAATAGGAATTTTTGGGTTAGTTCAATCCGTTCGCGAGATATGGGACTTTGAAGCTAAGAAATGGTTGACAAGACAACAAATTTTTCGCACTTCTGCTGCTCCAATCGCTTAACCAGAATGACCCAGGGGAAAAATACACGTACCGTTGTAATCGGGCGAGTTTCTACTTTCAAATGCAATAGGAATTTTTGGGTTAGGTCAATCCGTTCGCGAGATATGGGAGTTTGAAGCCAAGAAATGGTTGAGGAGGCAAAAAATTTTTCGCAATTCTGATGCTCCAAACGCTTAACCAGTATGGCCTAGGGAAAAAATACACGTACCGTTGTAATCGGGCGAGTTTCTACTTTCAGTTACAATAGGAATTTTTGGGTTAGTTCAATCCGTTCGCGAGATATGGGACTTTGAAGCTAAGAAATGGTTGACAAGACAACAAATTTTTCGCAATTCTGCTGCTCCAATCGCTTTACCAGAATGGCCTAGGGAAAAAATACGCATACCGTTGTAATCGGGCGAGTTTCTACTTTCAGTTACAATAGGAATTTTTGGGTTAGACCAATCCGTTCGCGAGATATGAGAGTTTGAAGCTAAGAAATGGTTGAGAAGAGAACAAATTTTTCGCAATTCTGCTGCTCCAAACGCTTAACCAGAATGGCCTAGGGAAAAAATACACAAACCGTTGTAATCGGGCGAGTTTCTACGTTCAGTTCCAATAGGAATTTTTGGTTTAGGTCAATCCGTTCGGGAGATATGGGAGTTTCAAGCCAAGAAATGGTTGAGAAGGCAAAAAATTTTTCGCAATTCTGCTGCTCCAAACGCTTAACCAGAATGGCCTAGGGAAAAAATACGCATACCGTTGTAATCGGGCGAGTTTCTACTTTCAGTTACAATAGGAATTTTTGGGTTAGGTCAATCCGTTCGCGAGGTATGGAACTTTGAAGCTAAGAAATGGTTGACAAGACAACAAATTTTTCGCAATTCTGCAGCTCCAATCGCTTAACCAGAATGGCCTAGGGGAAAAATACACGTACTTTTGTAATCGGGCGAGTTGCTACTTTCAAATGCAATAGCAATTTTTGGGTTAGGCCAATCCGTTCGCGAGATATAAGAGTTTGAAGCTAAGAAATGGTTGAGAAGAGAACAAATTTTTCGCAATTCTGCTGCTCCAAACGCTTAACCAGAATGGCCTAGGGAAAAAATATGCATACCGTTGTAATCGGGCGAGTTTCTACTTTCAGACGCAGCAGGAATTGTTGTGTTTGGTCAATCCGTTCGCGAGATATGGGACTTTGAATCTAAGAAATGGTTGAGAAGACAACAAATTTTTCGCAATTCTGCTGCTCCAAACGCTTAACCAGAATGGCCTAGGGAAAAAACACGCATACTGTTGTAATCGGGCGAGTTTCTACTTTCAGTTACAATAGGAACTTTTGGGTTAGGTCAATCCGTTCGCGAGATATGGGACTTTGAAGCTAAGAAATGGTTGAGAAGACAACAAATTTTTCGCAATTCTGCTGCTCCAAACGCTTAACCAGAAAGCCCTAGGGAAAAAATACGCATACTGTTGTAATCGGGCGAGTTTCTACTTTCAGTTTCAATAGGAAATTTTGGGTTAGGTCAATCAGTTCGCGAGATATGGGACTTTGAAGCTAAGAAATGGTTGACAAGACAACAAATTTTTCGCACTCCTTCTGCTCCAATCGCTTAACCAGAATGGCCTAGGGGAAAAATACACGTACCGTTGTAATCGGGCGAGTTTCTACTTTCAAATGCAATAGGAATTTTTGGGTTAGGTCAATCCGTTCGCGAGATATGAGAGTTTGAAGCTAAGAATTGGTTGAGAAGACAACAAATTTTTCGCAATTCTGTTGCTCCAAACGCTTAACCAGAATGGCCTAGGGAAAAAAATCTGCATACCGTTATAATTGGGCGAGTTTCTACTTTCAGACGCAACAGGAATTTTTGGGTTAGGACAATCCGTTCGCGAGATATGGAAGTTTGAAGCCATGAAATGGTTGAGAACGCAAAAAATTTTGCGCAATTCTGCTGCTCCAAACGCTTAAACAGAATGGCCTAGGGAAAAAATACACATACCGTTGTAATCGGGCGAGCTTCTACTTTCAGATGCAATAGGAATTTTTGGGTTTGGTCAATCCCTTCGCGAGATATGGGAGTTTGAAGCCAAGAAATGGTTGAGAAGGCAAAAAATTTTTGCGCAATTCTGCTGCTCTAAACGCTTAACCAGGATGGCCTAGGGTAAAAATACACACACCGTTGTAATCGGGCGAGTTTCTACTTTCAGATGCAATAGGAATTTTTGGGTTAGGTCAATCCGTTCGCGAGATATGGGAGTTTGAAGCCAAGAAATGGTAGAGAAGGCAGAAAATGTTTCACAATTCTGCTGCTCCAAACGCTTAACCAGAATGGCGTAGCGAAAAAATACACATACCGTTGTAATCGGGCGAGTTTCTACTTTCAGATGCAATAGGAATTTTTGGGTTAGGTCATTCCGTTCGCGAGATATGGGAGTTTGAAGACAAGAAATGGTTGAGAAGGCAAAAAATTTTTCGCAATTCTGCTGCTCCAAACGCTTAACAAGAATGGCCTAGGGAAAAAATACACATACCGTTGTAATTGGGCGAGTTTCTACTTTCAGATGCAATAGGACTTTTTGGGTTATGTCAATCCGTTCGCGAGATATGGGAGTTTGAAGCCAAGAAATGGTTGAGAAGACAACAAATTTTTCGCAATTCTGCTGCTCGAAACGCTTAACCAGAATGGCCTAGGGAAAAAATACACATACCGTTGTAATCGGGCGAGTTTCTACTTTCAGTTACAATAGGAATTTTTGGGTTCGGTCAATCCGTTCGCGAGATATGAGAGTTTGAAGCTAAGAAATGGTTGAGAAGACAACAAATTTTTCGCAATTCTGTTGCTCCAAACGCATAACCAGAATGGCCTAGGGAAAAAATACACATACCGTTGTAATCGGGCGAGTTTCTACTTTCAGTTACAATAGGAATTTTTGGGTTCGGTCAATCCGTTCGCGAGATATGGGACTTTGAAACTAAGAAATGGTTGACAAGACAACAAATTTTTCGCAATTCTGCTGCTCCAAACGCTTAACCAGAATGGGCTAGGGAAAAAATTCACATACCGTTATAATTGGGCGAGTTTCTACTTTCAAATGCAATAGGAATTTTTGGGTTAGGTCAATCCGTTCGCGAGATATGAGAGTTTGAAGCTAAGAAATGGTTGAGAAGACAACAAATTTTTCGCAATTCTGTTGCTCCAAACGCTTAACCAGAATGGCCTAGGGAAAAAATACACATACCGTTGTAATCGGCGAGTTTCTACTTTCAGTTACAATAGGAATTTTTGGGTTCGGTCAATCCGTTCGCGAGATATGGGACTTTGAAGCTAAGAAATGGTTGAGAAGACAACAAATTTTTCGCAATTCTGCTGCTCCAAACGCTTAACCAGAATGGGCTAGGGAAAAAATTCACATACCGTTATAATTGGGCGAGTTTCTACTTTCAAATGCAATAGGAATTTTTGGGTTAGGTCAATCCGTTCGCGAGATATGAGAGTTTGAAGCTAAGAAATGGTTGAGAAGACAACAAATTTTTCGCAATTCTGTTGCTCCAAACGCTTAACCAGAATGGCCTAGGGAAAAAATACGCATACCGTTGTAATTGGGCGAGTTTCTACTTTCAGTTACAATAGGAATTTTTGGGTTAGGTCAATCCGTTCGCGAGATATGGGACTTTGAAGCTAAGAAATGGTTGACAAGGCAACAAATTTTTCGCAATTCTGCTGCCCCAGTCGCTTAACCAGAATGACCCAGGGAAAAAATACACGTACCGTTGAAATCGGGCGAGTTTCTGCTTTCAAATGCAATAGGAATTTTTGGGTTAGGATGATCCGGTCGCGAGATATAAGAGTTTGAAGCTAAGAAATGGTTGAGAAGAGAACACATTTTTCGCACTTCTGCTGCTCCAAACGCTTAACCAGAATGGCCTAGGGAAAAAATACACATAGCGTTGTAATCGGGAGAGTTTCTACTTTCAGACGCAACAGGAATTTTTGGGTTAGGTCAATCCGTTCGCGAGATATGGGAGTTTGAAGCCAAGAAATGGTTGAGGAGGCAAAAAATTTTTGGCAATTCTGCTGCTCCAAACGCTTAACCAGAATGACCTAGGGAAAAAATACACATACCATTGTAATCGGGCGAGTTTCTACCTTCAGATGCAATAGGAATTTCTTGGTTAGGACAATCCGTTCGCGAGATATGGGAGTTTGAAGCCAGGAAATGTTTGGGAAGGCAAAAAATTTTTCGCAATTCTGCTGCTCCAAACGCTTAACCAGAATGGCCTAGGGAAAAAATACACATACCGTTGTAATCGGGCGAGTTTCTACTTTCAGATGCAATAGGAATTTTTGGGTTAGGTCATTCCGTTCGCGAGATATGGGAGTTTGAAGACAAGAAATGGTTGAGAAGGCAAAAAATTTTTCGCAATTCTGCTGCTCCAAACGCTTAACAAGAATGGCCTAGGGAAAAAATACACATACCGTTGTAATTGGGCGAGTTTCTACTTTCAGATGCAATAGGACTTTTTGGGTTATGTCAATCCGTTCGCGAGATATGGGAGTTTGAAGCCAAGAAATGGTTGAGAAGACAACAAATTTTTCGCAATTCTGCTGCTCGAAACGCTTAACCAGAATGGCCTAGGGAAAAAATACACATACCGTTGTAATCGGGCGAGTTTCTACTTTCAGTTACAATAGGAATTTTTGGGTTCGGTCAATCCGTTCGCGAGATATGAGAGTTTGAAGCTAAGAAATGGTTGAGAAGACAACAAATTTTTCGCAATTCTGTTGCTCCAAACGCATAACCAGAATGGCCTAGGGAAAAAATACACATACCGTTGTAATCGGGCGAGTTTCTACTTTCAGTTACAATAGGAATTTTTGGGTTCGGTCAATCCGTTCGCGAGATATGGGACTTTGAAACTAAGAAATGGTTGACAAGACAACAAATTTTTCGCAATTCTGCTGCTCCAAACGCTTAACCAGAATGGGCTAGGGAAAAAATTCACATACCATTATAATTGGGCGAGTTTCTACTTTCAAATGCAATAGGAATTTTTGGGTTAGGTCAATCCGTTCGCGAGATATGAGAGTTTGAAGCTAAGAAATGGTTGAGAAGACAACAAATTTTTCGCAATTCTGTTGCTCCAAACGCTTAACCAGAATGGCCTAGGGAAAAAATACACATACCGTTGTAATCGGCGAGTTTCTACTTTCAGTTACAATAGGAATTTTTGGGTTCGGTCAATCCGTTCGCGAGATATGGGACTTTGAAGCTAAGAAATGGTTGAGAAGACAACAAATTTTTCGCAATTCTGCTGCTCCAAACGCTTAACCAGAATGGGCTAGGGAAAAAATTCACATACCGTTATAATTGGGCGAGTTTCTACTTTCAAATGCAATAGGAATTTTTGGGTTAGGTCAATCCGTTCGCGAGATATGAGAGTTTGAAGCTAAGAAATGGTTGAGAAGACAACAAATTTTTCGCAATTCTGTTGCTCCAAACGCTTAACCAGAATGGCCTAGGGAAAAAATACGCATACCGTTGTAATTGGGCGAGTTTCTACTTTCAGTTACAATAGGAATTTTTGGGTTAGGTCAATCCGTTCGCGAGATATGGGACTTTGAAGCTAAGAAATGGTTGACAAGGCAACAAATTTTTCGCAATTCTGCTGCCCCAGTCGCTTAACCAGAATGACCCAGGGAAAAAATACACGTACCGTTGAAATCGGGCGAGTTTCTGCTTTCAAATGCAATAGGAATTTTTGGGTTAGGATGATCCGGTCGCGAGATATAAGAGTTTGAAGCTAAGAAATGGTTGAGAAGAGAACACATTTTTCGCACTTCTGCTGCTCCAAACGCTTAACCAGAATGGCCTAGGGAAAAAATACACATAGCGTTGTAATCGGGAGAGTTTCTACTTTCAGACGCAACAGGAATTTTTGGGTTAGGTCAATCCGTTCGCGAGATATGGGAGTTTGAAGCCAAGAAATGGTTGAGGAGGCAAAAAATTTTTGGCAATTCTGCTGCTCCAAACGCTTAACCAGAATGACCTAGGGAAAAAATACACATACCATTGTAATCGGGCGAGTTTCTACCTTCAGATGCAATAGGAATTTCTTGGTTAGGACAATCCGTTCGCGAGATATGGGAGTTTGAAGCCAGGAAATGTTTGGGAAGGCAAAAAATTTTTCGCAATTCTGCTGCTCCAAACGCTTAACCAGAATGGCCTAGGGAAAAAATACACATACCGTTGTAATCGGGCGAGTTTCTACTTTCAGATGCAATAGGAATTTTGGGTTAGGTCAATCCGATCGCGAGATGAGGGAGTTTGAAGCCGAGAAATGGTTGAGAAGGCAAAAAATTTTTCGCGCTTCTGCTGCTCGAAACGCTTAACCAGAATGGCCTAGGGAAAAAATACACATACCGTTGTAATCGGGCGAGTTTCTGCTTTCAGATGCAATAGGAATTTTTGGGTTAGCTCAATCCGTTCGCGAGATATGGAACTTTGAAGCTAAGAAATGGTTGACAAGACATCAAATTTTTCGCAATTCTGCAGCTCCAATCGCTTAACCAGAATGGCCTAGGGGAAAAATACACGTACCTTTGTAATCGGGCGAGTTTCTACTTTCAAATGCAATAGGAATTCTTGGGTTAGGCCAATCCGTTCGCGAGATATGTGAGTTTGAAGCTAAGAAATGGTTGAGAAGAGAACAAATTTTTCGCAATTCTGCTGCTCCAAACGCTTAACCAGAATGGCCTA
The DNA here is from genome assembly GCF_051014685.1 of Ptiloglossa arizonensis. NCBI lineage: Eukaryota > Metazoa > Arthropoda > Insecta > Hymenoptera > Colletidae > Ptiloglossa > Ptiloglossa arizonensis. The sequence goes on from NW_027478385.1 coordinate 6,088,825, forward strand.
GGGAAAAAATATGCATACCGTTGTAATCGGGCGAGTTTCTACTTTCAGACGCAGCAGGAATTTTTGGGTTTGGTCAATCCGTTCGCGAGATATGGGACTTTGAAGCTAAGAAATGGTTGAGAAGACAACAAATTTTTCGCAATTCTGCTGCTCCAAACGCTTAACCAGAATGGCCTAGGGAAAAAATGCGCATACTGTTGTAATCGGGCGAGTTTCTACTTTCAGTTACAGTAGGAACACTTGGGTTAGGTCAATCAGTTCGCGAGATATGGGACTTTGAAGCTAAGAAATGGTTGACAAGACAACAAATTTTTCGCACTTCTGCTGCTCCAATCGCTTAACCAGAATGACCCAGGGGAAAAATACACGTACCGTTGTAATCGGGCGAGTTTCTACTTTCAAATGCAATAGGAATTTTTGGGTTAGGTCAATCCGTTCGCGAGATATGGGAGTTTGAAGCTAAGAAATGCTTGAGAAGAGAACAAATTTTTCGCAATTCTGCTGCTCCAAACGCTTAACCAGAATGGCCTAGGGAAAAAACACACATACCGTTGTAATCGGGCGAGTTTCTACTTTCAGATGCAATAGGAATTTTTGGGTTAGGTCACTCCGTTCGCGAGATATGGGAGTTTGAAGCTAAGAAATGGTTCAGAAGACAACAAATTTTTCGCAATTCTGCTGCTCCAAACGCTTAACCAGTATGGCCTAGGGAAAAAATAAGCATACCGTTGTAATCGGGCGAGTTTCTACTTTCAGTTACAATAGGAATTTTTGGGTTAGTTCAATCCGTTCGCGAGATATGGGACTTTGAAGCTAAGAAATGGTTGACAAGACAACAAATTTTTCGCAATTCTGCTGCTCCAAACGCTTAACCAGAATGGCCTAGGGAGAAAATACGCATACCGTTGTAATCGGGCGAGTTTCTACTTTCAGTTACAATAGGAATTTTTCGGTTAGGTCAATCCGTTCGCGAGATATGGGACTTTGAAGCTAAGAAATGGTTGACAAGACAACAAATTTTTCGCAATTCTGCTGCTCCAATCGCTTAACCAGAATGGCCTAGGGAAAAAATACGCATACCGTTGTAATCGGGCGAGTTTCTACTTTCAGTTACAATAGGAATTTTTGGGTTAGTTCAATCCGTTCGCGAGATATGGGACTTTGAAGCTAAGAAATGGTTGACAAGACAACAAATTTTTCGCACTTCTGCTGCTCCAATCGCTTAACCAGAATGACCCAGGGGAAAAATACACGTACCGTTGTAATCGGGCGAGTTTCTACTTTCAAATGCAATAGGAATTTTGGGGTTAGGTCAATCCGTTCGCGAGATATGGGAGTTTGAAGCCAAGAAATGGTTGAGGAGGCAAAAAATTTTTCGCAATTCTGATGCTCCAAACGCTTAACCAGTATGGCCTAGGGAAAAAATACACGTACCGTTGTAATCGGGCGAGTTTCTACTTTCAGTTACAATAGGAATTCTTGGGTTAGTTCAATCCGTTCGCGAGATATGGGACTTTGAAGCTAAGAAATGGTTGACAAGACAACAAATTTTTCGCAATTCTGCTGCTCCAATCGCTTTACCAGAATGGCCTAGGGGAAAAATACACGTACCGTTGTAATCGGGCGAGTTTCTACTTTCAAAGGCAATAGGAATTTTTGTGTTATGTCAATCCGTTCGCGAGATATGGGAGTTTGAAGCTAAGAAATGCTTGAGAAGAGAACAAATTTTTCGCAATTCTGCTGCTCCAAACGCTTAACCAGAATGGCCTAGGAAAAAAATACGCTTACCGTTGTAATCGGGCGAGTTTCTACTTTCAGACGCAGCAGGAATGTTTGGGTTTGGTCAATCCGTTCGCGAGATATGGGAGTTTGAACTTAGAAATGGTTGAGAAGACAACAAATTTTTCGCACTTCTGCTGCTCCGAACGCTTAACCAGAATGGCGTAGGGAAAAAATACACACAGCGTTGTAATCGGGAGAGTTTCTACTTTCAGACGCAACAGGAATTTTTGGGTTAGGTCAATCCGTTCGCGAGATATGGGAGTTTGAAGCCAAGAAATGGTTGAGGAGGCAAAAAATTTTTCGCAATTCTGATGCTCCAAACGCTTAACCAGTATGGCCTAGGGAAGAAATACACGTACCGTTGTAATCGGGCGAGTTTCTACTTTCAGTTACAATAGGAATTTTTGGGTTAGGTCAATACGTTCGCGAGATATGGGACTTTGAAGCTAAGAAATGGTTGACAAGACAACAAATTTTTCGCACTTCTGCTGCTCCAAACGCTTAACCAGAATGGCCTAGGGAAAAAATACACATACCGTTGTAATCGGGCGAGTTTCTACTTTCAGATGCAACAGGAATTTTTGGGCTAGGTCAATCCGTTCGCGAGATATGGTAGCTTGAGTCTAAGAAATGGTTGCGAAGACAACAAATTTTTCGCACTTCTGCTGCTCCAAACGCTTAACCAGAATGGTCCAGGGAAAAAACACGCATACCGTTGTAATCGGGCGAGTTTCTACTTTCAGTTACAATAGGAATTTTTGGGTTAGGTCAATCCGTTCCCGAGATATGGGACTTTGAAGCAAAGAAATGGTTGACAAGACAACAAATTTTTCGCACTTCTGCTACTCCAATCGCTTAACCAGAATGGCCTAGGGGAAAAATACAGGTACCGTTGTAATCGGGCGAGTTTCTGCTTTCAAATGCAATAGGAATTTTTGGGTTAGGCCGATCCGGTCGCGAGATATGAGAGTTTGAACCTAAGAAATGGTTGAGAAGAGAACAAATTTTTCGCAATTCTGCTGCTCCAAACGCTTAACCAGAATGGCCTAGGGAAAAAATACACGTACCGTTGTAATCGGGCGAGTTTCTACTTTCAGTTACAATAGGAATTTTTGGGTTCGGTCAATCCGTTCGCGAGATATGGGACTTTGAAGCTAAGAAATGGTTGAGAAGAGAACAAATTTTTCGCAATTCTGCTGCTCCAAACGCTTAACCAGAATGGCCTAGGGAAAAAATACGCATACCGTTGTAATCGGGCGAGTTTCTACTTTCAGTCGCAGCAGGAATGTTTGGGTTTGGTCAATCCGTTCGCGAGATATGGGAGTTTGAAGCTTAGAAATGGTTGAGAAGACAACAAATTTTTCGCACTTCTGCTGCTCCAAACGCTTAACCAGAATGGCCTAGGGAAAAAATATGCATACCGTTGTAATCGGGCGAGTTTCTACTTTCAGACGCAGCAGGAATTTTTGGGTTTGGTCAATCCGTTCGCGAGATATGGGACTTTGAAGCTAAGAAATGGTTGAGAAGACAACAAATTTTTCGCAATTCTGCTGCTCCAAACGCTTAACCAGAATGGCCTAGGGAAAAAATACACATACCATTGTAATCGGGCGAGTTTCTACCTTCAGATGCAATAGGAATTTCTTGGTTAGGACAATCCGTTCGCGAGATATGGGAGTTTGAAGCCAGGAAATGTTTGGGAAGGCAAAAAATTTTTCGCAATTCTGCTGCTCCAAACGCTTAACCAGAATGGCCTAGGGAAAAAATACACATACCGTTGTAATCGGGCGAGTTTCTACTTTCAGATGCAATAGGAATTTTGGGTTAGGTCAATCCGTTCGCGAGATAAGGGAGTTTGAAGCCGAGAAATGGTTGAGAAGGCAAAAAATTTTTCGCACTTCTGCTGCTCGAAACGCTTAACCAGAATGGCCTAGGGAAAAAATACACGTACCGTTGTAATCGGGCGAGTTTCTACTTTCAGACGCAGCAGGAATGTTTGGGTTTGGTCAATCCGTTCGCGAGATATGGGAGTTTGAACTTAGAAATGGTTGAGAAGACAACAAATTTTTCGCACTTCTGCTGCTCCGAACGCTTAACCAGAATGGCGTAGGGAAAAAATACACACAGCGTTGTAATCGGGAGAGTTTCTACTTTCAGACGCAACAGGAATTTTTGGGTTAGGTCAATCCGTTCGCGAGATATGGGACTTTGAAGCTAAGAAATGGTTGAGAAGGCAAAAAATTTTTCGCAATTCTGCTGCTCCGAACGCTTAACCAGAATGGCCTAGGGAAAAAATACACATACCGTTGTAATCGGGCGAGTTTCTACTTTCAGATGCAACAGGAATTTTTGGGCTAGGTCAATCCGTTCGCGAGATATGGTAGCTTGAGTCTAAGAAATGGTTGCGAAGACAACAAATTTTTCGCACTTCTGCTGCTCCAAACGCTTAACCAGAATGGTCCAGGGAAAAAACACACATACCGTTGTAATCGGGCGAGTTTCTACTTTCAGTTACAATAGGAATTTTTGGGTTAGGTCAATCCGTTCCCGAGATATGGGACTTTGAAGCAAAGAAATGGTTGACAAGACAACAAATTTTTCGCACTTCTGCTACTCCAATCGCTTAACCAGAATGGCCTAGGGGAAAAATACAGGTACCGTTGTAATCGGGCGAGTTTCTGCTTTCAAATGCAATAGGAATTTTTGGGTTAGGCCGATCCGGTCGCGAGATATGAGAGTTTGAACCTAAGAAATGGTTGAGAAGAGAACAAATTTTTCGCAATTCTGCTGCTCCAAACGCTTAACCAGAATGGCCTAGGGAAAAAATACGCATACCGTTGTAATCGGGCGAGTTTCTACTTTCAGTCGCAGCAGGAATGTTTGGGTTTGGTCAATCCGTTCGCGAGATATGGGAGTTTGAAGCTTAGAAATGGTTGAGAAGACAACAAATTTTTCGCACTTCTGCTGCTCCAAACGCTTAACCAGAATGGCCTAGGGAAAAAATATGCATACCGTTGTAATCGGGCGAGTTTCTACTTTCAGACGCAGCAGGAATTTTTGGGTTTGGTCAATCCGTTCGCGAGATATGGGACTTTGAAGCTAAGAAATGGTTGAGAAGACAACAAATTTTTCGCAATTCTGCTGCTCCAAACGCTTAACCAGAATGGCCTAGGGAAAAAATACACATACCATTGTAATCGGGCGAGTTTCTACCTTCAGATGCAATAGGAATTTCTTGGTTAGGACAATCCGTTCGCGAGATATGGGAGTTTGAAGCCAGGAAATGTTTGGGAAGGCAAAAAATTTTTCGCAATTCTGCTGCTCCAAACGCTTAACCAGAATGGCCTAGGGAAAAAATACACATACCGTTGTAATCGGGCGAGTTTCTACTTTCAGATGCAATAGGAATTTTGGGTTAGGTCAATCCGTTCGCGAGATAAGGGAGTTTGAAGCCGAGAAATGGTTGAGAAGGCAAAAAATTTTTCGCACTTCTGCTGCTCGAAACGCTTAACCAGAATGGCCTAGGGAAAAAATACACATACCGTTGTAATCGGGCGAGTTTCTGCTTTCAGATGCAATAGGAATTTTTGGGTTAGCTCAATCCGTTCGCGAGATATGGAACTTTGAAGCTAAGAAATGGTGGACAAGACATCAAATTTTTCGCAATTCTGCAGCTCCAATCGCTTAACCAGAATGGCCTAGGGGAAAAATACACGTACCGTTGTAATCGGGCGAGTTTCTACTTTCAAATGCAATAGGAATTTTGGGGTTAGGTCAATCCGTTCGCGAGATATGGGAGTTTGAAGCCAAGAAATGGTTGAGGAGGCAAAAAATTTTTCGCAATTCTGATGCTCCAAACGCTTAACCAGTATGGCCTAGGGAAAAAATACACGTACCGTTGTAATCGGGCGAGTTTCTACTTTCAGTTACAATAGGAATTTTTGGGTTAGTTCAATCCGTTCGCGAGATATGGGACTTTGAAGCTAAGAAATGGTTGACAAGACAACAAATTTTTCGCAATTCTGCTGCTCCAATCGCTTTACCAGAATGGCCTAGGGGAAAAATACACGTACCGTTGTAATCGGGCGAGTTTCTACTTTCAAAGGCAATAGGAATTTTTGTGTTATGTCAATCCGTTCGCGAGATATGGGAGTTTGAAGCTAAGAAATGCTTGAGAAGAGAACAAATTTTTCGCAATTCTGCTGCTCCAAACGCTTAACCAGATTGGCCTAGGAAAAAAATACGCTTACCGCTGTAATCGGGCGAGTTTCTACTTTCAGACGCAGCAGGAATGTTTGGGTTTGGTCAATCCGTTCGCGAGATATGGGAGTTTGAACTTAGAAATGGTTGAGAAGACAACAAATTTTTCGCACTTCTGCTGCTCCGAACGCTTAACCAGAATGGCGTAGGGAAAAAATACACACAGCGTTGTAATCGGGAGAGTTTCTACTTTCAGACGCAACAGGAATTTTTGGGTTAGGTCAATCCGTTCGCGAGATATGGGAGTTTGAAGCCAAGAAATGGTTGAGGAGGCAAAAAATTTTTCGCAATTCTGCTGCTCCAAGCGCTTAACCAGAATGGCCCAGGGAAAAAACACACATACCGTTGTAATCGGGCGAGTTTCTACTTTCAGTTACAATAGGAATTTTTGGGTTAGGTCAATCCGTTCCCGAGATATGGGACTTTGAAGCAAAGAAATGGTTGACAAGACAACAAATTTTTCGCACTTCTGCTACTCCAATCGCTTAACCAGAATGGCCTAGGGGAAAAATACAGGTACCGTTGTAATCGGGCGAGTTTCTGCTTTCAAATGCAATAGGAATTTTTGTGTTAGGCCGATCCGGTCGCGAGATATGAGAGTTTGAACCTAAGAAATGGTTGAGAAGAGAACAAATTTTTCGCAATTCTGCTGCTCCAAACGCTTAACCAGAATGGCCTAGGGAAAAAATACACGTACCGTTGTAATCGGGCGAGTTTCTACTTTCAGTTACAATAGGAATTTTTGGGTTCGGTCAATCCGTTCGCGAGATATGGGACATTGAAGCTAAGAAATGGTTGAGAAGAGAACAAATTTTTCGCAATTCTGCTGCTCCAAACGCTTAACCGGAATGGCCTAGGGAAAAATACGCATACCGTTGTAATCGGGCGAGTTTCTACTTTCAGTCGCAGCAGGAATGTTTGGGTTTGGTCAATCCGTTCGCGAGATATGGGAGTTTGAAGCTTAGAAATGGTTGAGAAGACAACAAATTTTTCGCACTTCTGCTGCTCCAAACGCTTAACCAGAATGGCCTAGGGAAAAAATATGCATACCGTTGTAATCGGGCGAGTTTCTACTTTCAGACGCAGCAGGAATTTTTGGGTTTGGTCAATCCGTTCGCGAGATATGGGTCTTTGAAGCTAAGAAATGGTTGAGAAGACAACAAATTTTTCGCAATTCTGCTGCTCCAAACGCTTAACCAGAATGGCCTAGGGAAAAAATACACATACCACTGTAATCGGGCGAGTTTCTACTTTCAGACGCAGCAGGAATTTTTGGGTTTGGTCAATCCGTTCGCGAGATATGGGACTTTGAAGCTAAGGAATGGTTGAGAAGACAACAAATTTTTCGCAATTCTGCTGCTCCAAACGCTTAACCAGAATGGCCTAGGGAAAAAATGCGCATACTGTTGTAATCGGGCGATTTTCTACTTTCAGTTACAATAGGAACATTTGGGTTAGGTCAATCAGTTCGCGAGATATGGGACTTTGAAGCTAAGAAATGGTTGACAAGACAACAAATTTTCGCACTTCTGCTGCTCCAATCGCTTAACCAGAATGACCCAGGGGAAAAATACACGTACCGTTGTAATCGGGCGAGTTTCTACTTTCAAATGCAATAGGAATTTTTGGGTTAGGTCAATCCGTTCGCGAGATATGGGAGTTTGAAGCTAAGAAATGCTTGAGAAGAGAACAAATTTTTCGCAATTCTGCTGCTCCAAACGCTTAACCAGAATGGCCTAGGGAAAAAATACACATACCGTTGTAATCGGGCGAGTTTCTACTTTCAGATGCAATAGGAATTTTTGGGTTAGGTCACTCCGTTCGCGAGATATGGGAGTTTGAAGCTAAGAAATGGTTGAGAAGACAACAAATTTTTCGCACTTCTGCTGCTCCAAACGCTTAACCAGTATGGCCTAGGGAAAAAATAAGCATACCGTTGTAATCGGGCGAGTTTCTACTTTCAGACGCAGCAGGAATTTTTGGGTTTGGTCAATCCGTTCGCGAGATATGGGACTTTGAAGCTAAGAAATGGTTGAGAAGACAACAAATTTTTCGCAATTCTGCTGCTCCAAACGCTTAACCAGACTGGCCTAGGGAGAAAATACGCATACCGTTGTAATCGGGCGAGTTTCTACTTTCAGTTACAATAGGAATTTTTCGGTTAGGTCAATCCGTTCGCGAGATATGGGAGTTTGAAGCTAAGAAATGCTTGAGAAGAGAACAAATTTTTCGCAATTCTGCTGCTCCAAACGCTTAACCAGAATGGCCTAGGGAAAAAACACACATACCGTTGTAATCGGGCGAGTTTCTACTTTCAGATGCAATAGGAATTTTTGGGTTAGGTCACTCCGTTCGCGAGATATGGGAGATTGAAGCTAAGAAATGGTTGAGAAGACAACAAATTTTTCGCAATTCTGCTGCTCCAAACGCTTAACCAGTATGGCCTAGGGAAAAAATAAGCATACCGTTGTAATCGGGCGAGTTTCTACTTTCAGACGCAGCAGGAATTTTTGGGTTTGGTCAATCCGTTCGCGAAATATGGGACTTTGAAGCTAAGAAATGGTTGAGAAGACAACAAATTTTTCGCAATTCTGCTGCTCCAAACGCTTAACCAGAATGGCCTAGGGAGAAACTACGCATACCGTTGTAATCGGGCGAGTTTCTACTTTCAGTTACAATAGGAATTTTTCGGTTAGGTCAATCCGTTCGCGAGATATGGGACTTTGAAGCTAAGAAATGGTTGACAAGACAACAAATTTTTCGCAATTCTGCTGCTCCAATCGCTTAACCAGAATGGCCTAGGGAAAAAATACGCATACCGTTGTAATCGGGCGAGTTTCTACTTTCAGTTACAATAGGAATTTTTGGGTTAGTTCAATCCGTTCGCGAGATATGGGACTTTGAAGCTAAGAAATGGTTGACAAGACAACAAATTTTTCGCACTTCTGCTGCTCCAATCGCTTAACCAGAATGACCCAGGGGAAAAATACACGTACCGTTGTAATCGGGCGAGTTTCTACTTTCAAATGCAATAGGAATTTTGGGGTTAGGTCAATCCGTTCGCGAGATATGGGAGTTTGAAGCCAAGAAATGGTTGAGGAGGCAAAAAATTTTTCGCAATTCTGATTTTCCAAACGCTTAACCAGTATGGCCTAGGGAAAAAATACACGTACCGTTGTAATCGGGCGAGTTTCTACTTTGAGTTACAATAGGAATTCTTGGGTTAGTTCAATCCGTTCGCGAGATATGGGACTTTGAAGCTACGAAATGGTTGACAAGACAACAAATTTTTCGCAATTCTGCTGCTCCAATCGCTTTACCAGAATGGCCTAGGGGAAAAATACACGTACCGTTGTAATCGGGCGAGTTTCTACTTTCAAAGGCAATAGGAATTTTTGTGTTATGTCAATCCGTTCGCGAGATATGGGAGTTTGAAGCTAAGAAATGCTTGAGAAGAGAACAAATTTTTCGCAATTCTGCTGCTCCAAACGCTTAACCAGAATGGCCTAGGAAAAAAATACGCTTACCGTTGTAATCGGGCGAGTTTCTACTTTCAGACGCAGCAGGAATGTTTGGGTTTGGTCAATCCGTTCGCGAGATATGGGAGTTTGAACTTAGAAATGGTTGAGAAGACAACAAATTTTTCGCACTTCTGCTGCTCCGAACGCTTAACCAGAATGGCGTAGGGAAAAAATACACACAGCGTTGTAATCGGGAGAGTTTCTACTTTCAGACGCAACAGGAATTTTTGGGTTAGGTCAATCCGTTCGCGAGATATGGGAGTTTGAAGCCAAGAAATGGTTGAGGAGGCAAAAAATTTTTCGCAATTCTGATGCTCCAAACGCTTAACCAGTATGGCCTAGGGAAGAAATACACGTACCGTTGTAATCGGGCGAGTTTCTACTTTCAGTTACAATAGGAATTTTTGGGTTAGGTGAATACGTTCGCGAGATATGGGACTTTGAAGCTAAGAAATGGTTGACAAGACAACAAATTTTTCGCACTTCTGCTGCTCCAAACGCTTAACCAGAATGGCCTAGGGAAAAACAACACATACCGTTGTAATCGGGCGAGTTTCTACTTTCAGATGCAATAGGAATTTTTGGGTTAGGTCAATCCGTTCGCGAGATATGGGAGTTTGAAGCTAGGAAATGGTTGAGAAGGCAAAAAATTTTTCGCAATTCTGCTGCTCCGAACGCTTAACCAGAATGGCCTAGGGAAAAAATACACATACCGTTGTAATCGGGCGAGTTTCTACTTTCAGATGCAACAGGAATTTTTGGGCTAGGTCAATCCGTTCGCGAGATATGGTAGCTTGAGTCTAAGAAATGGTTGCGAAGACAACAAATTTTTTGCACTTCTGCTGCTCCAAACGCTTAACCAGAATGGTCCAGGGAAAAAACACACATACCGTTGTAATCGGGCGAGTTTCTACTTTCAGTTACAATAGGAATTTTTGGGTTAGGTCAATCCGTTCCCGAGATATGGGACTTTGAAGCAAAGAAATGGTTGACAAGACAACAAATTTTTCGCACTTCTGCTACTCCAATCGCTTAACCAGAATGGCCTAGGGGAAAAATACAGGTACCGTTGTAATCGGGCGAGTTTCTGCTTTCAAATGCAATAGGAATTTTTGGGTTAGGCCGATCCGGTCGCGAGATATGAGAGTTTGAACCTAAGAAATGGTTGAGAAGAGAACAAATTTTTCGCAATTCTGCTGCTCCAAACGCTTAACCAGAATGGCCTAGGGAAAAAATACACGTACCGTTGTAATCGGGCGAGTTTCTACTTTCAGTTACAATAGGAATTTTTGGGTTCGGTCAATCCGTTCGCGAGATATGGGACTTTGAAGCTAAGAAATGGTTGAGAAGAGAACAAATTTTTCGCAATTCTGCTGCTCCAAACGCTTAACCAGAATGGCCTAGGGAAAAAATACGCATACCGTTGTAATCGGGCGAGTTTCTACTTTCAGACGCAGCAGGAATTTTTGGGTTTGGTCAATCCGTTCGCGAGATATGGGACTTTGAAGCTAAGAAATGGTTGAGAAGACAACAAATTTTTCGCAATTCTGCTGCTCCAAACGCTTAACCAGAATGGCCTAGGGAAAAAATACACATACCATTGTAATCGGGCGAGTTTCTACCTTCAGATGCAATAGGAATTTCTTGGTTAGGACAATCCGTTCGCGAGATATGGGAGTTTGAAGCCAGGAAATGTTTGGGAAGGCAAAAAATTTTTCGCAATTCTGCTGCTCCAAACGCTTAACCAGAATGGCCTAGGGAAAAAATACACATACCGTTGTAATCGGGCGAGTTTCTACTTTCAGATGCAATAGGAATTTTGGGTTAGGTCAATCCGTTCGCGAGATAAGGGAGTTTGAAGCCGAGAAATGGTTGAGAAGGCAAAAAATTTTTCGCACTTCTGCTGCTCGAAACGCTTAACCAGAATGGCCTAGGGAAAAAATACACATACCGTTGTAATCGGGCGAGTTTCTGCTTTCAGATGCAATAGGAATTTTTGGGTTAGCTCAATCCGTTCGCGAGATATGGAACTTTGAAGCTAACAAATGGTTGACAAGACATCAAATTTTTCGCAATTCTGCAACTCCGAACGCTTAACCAGAATGGCCTAGGGAAAAAATACACATACCGTTGTAATCGGGCGAGTTTCTACTTTCAGATGCAACAGGAATTTTTGGGCTAGGTCAATCCGTTCGCGAGATATGGTAGCTTGAGTCTAAGAAATGGTTGCGAAGACAACAAATTTTTCGCACTTCTGCTGCTCCAAACGCTTAACCAGAATGGTCCAGGGAAAAAACACACATACCGTTGTAATCGGGCGAGTTTCTACTTTCAGTTACAATAGGAATTTTTGGGTTAGGTCAATCCGTTCGCGAGATATGGGACTTTGAAGCTAAGAAATGGTTGAGAAGAGAACAAATTTTTCGCAATTCTGCTGCTCCAAACGCTTAACCAGAATGGCCTAGGGGTACAATACACGTACCGTTGTAATCGGGCGAGTTTCTACTTTCAAATGCAATAGGAATTTTTGGGTTAGGCCAATCCGTTCGCGAGATATGAGAGTTTGAAGCTAAGAAATGGTTAGGAAGAGAACAAATTTTTCGCAATTCTGCTGCTCCAAACGCTTAACCAGAATGGCCTAGGGAGAAAATACGCATACCGTTGTAATCGGGCGAGTTTCTACTTTCAGTTACAAAAGGAATTTTTCGGTTAGGTCAATCCGTTCGCGAGATATGGGACTTTGAAGCTAAGAAATGGTTGACAAGACAACAAATTTTTCGCAATTCTGCTGCTCCAATCGCTTAACCAGAATGGCCTAGGGAAAAAATACGCATACCGTTGTAATCGGGCGAGATTCTACTTTCAGTTACAATAGGAATTTTTGGGTTAGTTCAATCCGTTCGCGAGATATGGGACTTTGAAGCTAAGAAATGGTTGACAAGACAACAAATTTTTCGCACTTCTGCTGCTCCAATCGCTTAACCAGAATGACCCAGGGGAAAAATACACGTACCGTTGTAATCGGGCGAGTTTCTACTTTCAAATGCAATAGGAATTTTGGGGTTAGGTCAATCCGTTCGCGAGATATGGGAGTTTGAAACCAAGAAATGGTTGAGGAGGCAAAAAATGTTTCGCAATTCTGATGCTCCAAACGCTTAACCAGTATGGCCTAGGGAAAAAATACACGTACCGTTGTAATCGGGCGAGTTTCTACTTTCAGTTACAATAGGAATTTTTGGGTTAGTTCAATCCGTTCGCGAGATATGGGACTTTGAAGCTAAGAAATGGTTGACAAGACAACAAATTTTTCGCAATTCTGCTGCTCCAATCGCTTTACCAGAATGGCCTAGGGGAAAAATACACATACCGTTGTAATCGGGCGAGTTTCTACTTTCAAAGGCAATAGGAATTTTTGTGTTATGTCAATCCGTTCGCGAGATATGGGAGTTTGAAGCTAAGAATTGCTTGAGAAGAGAACAAATTTTTCGCAATTCTGCTGCTCCAAACGCTTAACCAGAATGGCCTAGGAAAAAAATACGCTTACCGTTGTAATCGGGCGAGTTTCTACTTTCAGACGCAGCAGGAATGTTTGGGTTTGGTCAATCCGTTCGCGAGATATGGGAGTTTGAACTTAGAAATGGTTGAGAAGACAACAAATTTTTCGCAATTCTGCTGCTCCGAACGCTTAACCAGAATGGCGTAGGGAAAAAATACACACAGCGTTGTAATCGGGAGAGTTTCTACTTTCAGACGCAACAGGAATTTTTGGGTTAGGTCAATCCGTTCGCGAGATATGGGAGTTTGAAGCCAAGAAATGGTTGAGGAGGCAAAAAATTTTTCGCAATTCTGATGCTCCAAACGCTTAACCAGTATGGCCTAGGGAAAAAATACACGTACCGTTGTAATCGGGCGAGTTTCTACTTTCAGTTACAATAGGAATTTTTGGGTTAGGTCAATACGTTCGCGAGATATGGGACTTTGAAGCTAAGAAATGGTTGACAAGACAACAAATTTTTCGCACTTCTGCTGCTCCAAACGCTTAACCAGAATGGCCTAGAGAAAAAATACACATACCGTTGTAATCGGGCGAGTTTCTACTTTCAGATGCAATAGGAATTTTTGGGTTAGGTCAATCCGTTCGCGAGATATGGGAGTTTGAACTTAGAAATGGTTGAGAAGACAACAAATTTTTCGCACTTCTGCTGCTCCGAACGCTTAACCAGAATGGCGTAGGGAAAAAATACACACAGCGTTGTAATCGGGAGAGTTTCTACTTTCAGATGCAATAGGAATTTTTGGGTTAGGTCAATCCGTTCCCGAGATATGGGACTTTGAAGCAAAGAAATGGTTGACAAGACAACAAATTTTTCGCACTTCTGCTACTCCAATCGCTTAACCAGAATGGCCTAGGGGAAAAATACAGGTACCGTTGTAATCGGGCGAGTTTCTGCTTTCAAATGCAATAGGAATTTTTGGGTTAGGCCGATCCGGTCGCGAGGTATGAGAGTTTGAACCTAAGAAATGGTTGAGAAGAGAACAAATTTTTCGCAATTCTGCTGCTCCAAACGCTTAACCAGAATGGCCTAGGGAAAAAATACACGTACCGTTGTAATCGGGCGAGTTTCTACTTTCAGTTACAATAGGAATTTTTGGGTTCGGTCAATCCGTTCGCGAGATATGGGACTTTGAAGCTAAGAAATGGTTGAGAAGAGAACAAATTTTTCGCAATTCTGCTGCTCCAAACGCTTAACCAGAATGGCCTAGGGAAAAAATACGCATACCGTTGTAATCGGGCGAGTTTCTACTTTCAGTCGCAGCAGGAATGTTTGGGTTTGGTCAATCCGTTCGCGAGATATGGGAGTTTGAAGCTTAGAAATGGTTGAGAAGACAACAAATTTTTCGCACTTCTGCTGCTCCAAACGCTTAACCAGAATGGCCTAGGGAAAAAATATGCATACCGTTGTAATCGGGCGAGTTTCTACTTTCAGACGCAGCAGGAATTTTTGGGTTTGGTCAATCCGTTCGCGAGATATGGGACTTTGAAGCTAAGAAATGGTTGAGAAGACAACAAATTTTTCGCAATTCTGCTGCTCCAAACGCTTAACCAGAATGGCCTAGGGAAAAAATACACATACCATTGTAATCGGGCGAGTTTCTACTTTCAGACGCAGCAGGAATTTTTGGGTTTGGTCAATCCGTTCGCGAGATATGGGACTTTGAAGCTAAGAAATGGTTGAGAAGACAACAAATTTTTCGCAATTCTGCTGCTCCAAACGCTTAACCAGAATGGCCTAGGGAAAAAATGCGCATACTGTTGTAATCGGGCGATTTTCTACTTTCAGTTACAATAGGAACATTTGGGTTAGGTCAATCAGTTCGCGAGATATGGGACTTTGAAGCTAAGAAATGGTTGACAAGACAACAAATTTTTCGCACTTCTGCTGCTCCAATCGCTTAACCAGAATGACCCAGGGGAAAAATACACGTACCGTTGTAATCGGGCGAGTTTCTACTTTCAAATGCAATAGGAATTTTTGGGTTAGGTCAATCCGTTCGCGAGATATGGGAGTTTGAAGCTAAGAAATGCTTGAGAAGAGAACAAATTTTTCGCAATTCTGCTGCTCCAAACGCTTAACCAGAATGGCCTAGGGAAAAAATACACATACCGTTGTAATCGGGCGAGTTTCTACTTTCAGATGCAATAGGAATTTTTGGGTTAGGTCACTCCGTTCGCGAGATATGGGAGTTTGAAGCTAAGAAATGGTTGAGAAGACAACAAATTTTTCGCACTTCTGCTGCTCCAAACGCTTAACCAGTATGGCCTAGGGAAAAAATAAGCATACCGTTGTAATCGGGCGAGTTTCTACTTTCAGACGCAGCAGGAATTTTTGGGTTTGGTCAATCCGTTCGCGAGATATGGGACTTTGAAGCTAAGAAATGGTTGAGAAGACAACAAATTTTTCGCAATTCTGCTGCTCCAAACGCTTAACCAGAATGGCCTAGGGAGAAAATACGCATACCGTTGTAATCGGGCGAGTTTCTACTTTCAGTTACAATAGGAATTTTTCGGTTAGGTCAATCCGTTCGCGAGATATGGGACTTTGAAGCTAAGAAATGGTTGACAAGACAACAAATTTTTCGCAATTCTGCTGCTCCAATCGCTTAACCAGAATGGTCCAGGGAAAAAACACACATACCGTTGTAATCGGGCGAGTTTCTACTTTCAGTTACAATAGGAATTTTTGGGTTAGGTCAATCCGTTCCCGAGATATGGGACTTTGAAGCAAAGAAATGGTTGACAAGACAACAAATTTTTCGCACTTCTGCTACTCCAATCGCTTAACCAGAATGGCCTAGGGGAAAAATACAGGTACCGTTGTAATCGGGCGAGTTTCTGCTTTCAAATGCAATAGGAATTTTTGGGTTAGGCCGATCCGGTCGCGAGATATGAGAGTTTGAACCTAAGAAATGGTTGAGAAGAGAACAAATTTTTCGCAATTCTGCTGCTCCAAACGCTTAACCAGAATGGCCTAGGGAAAAAATACACGTACCGTTGTAATCGGGCGAGTTTCTACTTTCAGTTACAATAGGAATTTTTGGGTTCGGTCAATCCGTTCGCGAGATATGGGACTTTGAAGCTAAGAAATGGTTGAGAAGAGAACAAATTTTTCGCAATTCTGCTGCTCCAAACGCTTAACCAGAATGGCCTAGGGAAAAAATACGCATACCGTTGTAATCGGGCGAGTTTCTACTTTCAGACGCAGCAGGAATTTTTGGGTTTGGTCAATCCGTTCGCGAGATATGGGACTTTGAAGCTAAGAAATGGTTGAGAAGACAACAAATTTTTCGCAATTCTGCTGCTCCAAACGCTTAACCAGAATGGCCTAGGGAAAAAATACACATACCATTGTAATCGGGCGAGTTTCTACCTTCAGATGCAATAGGAATTTCTTGGTTAGGACAATCCGTTCGCGAGATATGGGAGTTTGAAGCCAGGAAATGTTTGGGAAGGCAAAAAATTTTTCGCAATTCTGCTGCTCCAAACGCTTAACCAGAATGGCCTAGGGAAAAAATACACATACCGTTGTAATCGGGCGAGTTTCTACTTTCAGATGCAATAGGAATTTTGGGTTAGGTCAATCCGTTCGCGAGATAAGGGAGTTTGAAGCCGAGAAATGGTTGAGAAGGCAAAAAATTTTTCGCACTTCTGCTGCTCGAAACGCTTAACCAGAATGGCCTAGGGAAAAAATACACATACCGTTGTAATCGGGCGAGTTTCTGCTTTCAGATGCAATAGGAATTTTTGGGTTAGCTCAATCCGTTCGCGAGATATGGAACTTTGAAGCTAACAAATGGTTGACAAGACATCAAATTTTTCGCAATTCTGCAACTCCGAACGCTTAACCAGAATGGCCTAGGGAAAAAATACACATACCGTTGTAATCGGGCGAGTTTCTACTTTCAGATGCAACAGGAATTTTTGGGCTAGGTCAATCCGTTCGCGAGATATGGTAGCTTGAGTCTAAGAAATGGTTGCGAAGACAACAAATTTTTCGCACTTCTGCTGCTCCAAACGCTTAACCAGAATGGTCCAGGGAAAAAACACACATACCGTTGTAATCGGGCGAGTTTCTACTTTCAGTTACAATAGGAATTTTTGGGTTAGGTCAATCCGTTCGCGAGATATGGGACTTTGAAGCTAAGAAATGGTTGAGAAGAGAACAAATTTTTCGCAATTCTGCTGCTCCAAACGCTTAACCAGAATGGCCTAGGGGTACAATACACGTACCGTTGTAATCGGGCGAGTTTCTACTTTCAAATGCAATAGGAATTTTTGGGTTAGGCCAATCCGTTCGCGAGATATGAGAGTTTGAAGCTAAGAAATGGTTAGGAAGAGAACAAATTTTTCGCAATTCTGCTGCTCCAAACGCTTAACCAGAATGGCCTAGGGAGAAAATACGCATACCGTTGTAATCGGGCGAGTTTCTACTTTCAGTTACAAAAGGAATTTTTCGGTTAGGTCAATCCGTTCGCGAGATATGGGACTTTGAAGCTAAGAAATGGTTGACAAGACAACAAATTTTTCGCAATTCTGCTGCTCCAATCGCTTAACCAGAATGGCCTAGGGAAAAAATACGCATACCGTTGTAATCGGGCGAGATTCTACTTTCAGTTACAATAGGAATTTTTGGGTTAGTTCAATCCGTTCGCGAGATATGGGACTTTGAAGCTAAGAAATGGTTGACAAGACAACAAATTTTTCGCACTTCTGCTGCTCCAATCGCTTAACCAGAATGACCCAGGGGAAAAATACACGTACCGTTGTAATCGGGCGAGTTTCTACTTTCAAATGCAATAGGAATTTTGGGGTTAGGTCAATCCGTTCGCGAGATATGGGAGTTTGAAACCAAGAAATGGTTGAGGAGGCAAAAAATGTTTCGCAATTCTGATGCTCCAAACGCTTAACCAGTATGGCCTAGGGAAAAAATACACGTACCGTTGTAATCGGGCGAGTTTCTACTTTCAGTTACAATAGGAATTTTTGGGTTAGTTCAATCCGTTCGCGAGATATGGGACTTTGAAGCTAAGAAATGGTTGACAAGACAACAAATTTTTCGCAATTCTGCTGCTCCAATCGCTTTACCAGAATGGCCTAGGGGAAAAATACACATACCGTTGTAATCGGGCGAGTTTCTACTTTCAAAGGCAATAGGAATTTTTGTGTTATGTCAATCCGTTCGCGAGATATGGGAGTTTGAAGCTAAGAATTGCTTGAGAAGAGAACAAATTTTTCGCAATTCTGCTGCTCCAAACGCTTAACCAGAATGGCCTAGGAAAAAAATACGCTTACCGTTGTAATCGGGCGAGTTTCTACTTTCAGACGCAGCAGGAATGTTTGGGTTTGGTCAATCCGTTCGCGAGATATGGGAGTTTGAACTTAGAAATGGTTGAGAAGACAACAAATTTTTCGCAATTCTGCTGCTCCGAACGCTTAACCAGAATGGCGTAGGGAAAAAATACACACAGCGTTGTAATCGGGAGAGTTTCTACTTTCAGACGCAACAGGAATTTTTGGGTTAGGTCAATCCGTTCGCGAGATATGGGAGTTTGAAGCCAAGAAATGGTTGAGGAGGCAAAAAATTTTTCGCAATTCTGATGCTCCAAACGCTTAACCAGTATGGCCTAGGGAAAAAATACACGTACCGTTGTAATCGGGCGAGTTTCTACTTTCAGTTACAATAGGAATTTTTGGGTTAGGTCAATACGTTCGCGAGATATGGGACTTTGAAGCTAAGAAATGGTTGACAAGACAACAAATTTTTCGCACTTCTGCTGCTCCAAACGCTTAACCAGAATGGCCTAGAGAAAAAATACACATACCGTTGTAATCGGGCGAGTTTCTACTTTCAGATGCAATAGGAATTTTTGGGTTAGGTCAATCCGTTCGCGAGATATGGGAGTTTGAACTTAGAAATGGTTGAGAAGACAACAAATTTTTCGCACTTCTGCTGCTCCGAACGCTTAACCAGAATGGCGTAGGGAAAAAATACACACAGCGTTGTAATCGGGAGAGTTTCTACTTTCAGATGCAATAGGAATTTTTGGGTTAGGTCAATCCGTTCCCGAGATATGGGACTTTGAAGCAAAGAAATGGTTGACAAGACAACAAATTTTTCGCACTTCTGCTACTCCAATCGCTTAACCAGAATGGCCTAGGGGAAAAATACAGGTACCGTTGTAATCGGGCGAGTTTCTGCTTTCAAATGCAATAGGAATTTTTGGGTTAGGCCGATCCGGTCGCGAGGTATGAGAGTTTGAACCTAAGAAATGGTTGAGAAGAGAACAAATTTTTCGCAATTCTGCTGCTCCAAACGCTTAACCAGAATGGCCTAGGGAAAAAATACACGTACCGTTGTAATCGGGCGAGTTTCTACTTTCAGTTACAATAGGAATTTTTGGGTTCGGTCAATCCGTTCGCGAGATATGGGACTTTGAAGCTAAGAAATGGTTGAGAAGAGAACAAATTTTTCGCAATTCTGCTGCTCCAAACGCTTAACCAGAATGGCCTAGGGAAAAAATACGCATACCGTTGTAATCGGGCGAGTTTCTACTTTCAGTCGCAGCAGGAATGTTTGGGTTTGGTCAATCCGTTCGCGAGATATGGGAGTTTGAAGCTTAGAAATGGTTGAGAAGACAACAAATTTTTCGCACTTCTGCTGCTCCAAACGCTTAACCAGAATGGCCTAGGGAAAAAATATGCATACCGTTGTAATCGGGCGAGTTTCTACTTTCAGACGCAGCAGGAATTTTTGGGTTTGGTCAATCCGTTCGCGAGATATGGGACTTTGAAGCTAAGAAATGGTTGAGAAGACAACAAATTTTTCGCAATTCTGCTGCTCCAAACGCTTAACCAGAATGGCCTAGGGAAAAAATACACATACCATTGTAATCGGGCGAGTTTCTACTTTCAGACGCAGCAGGAATTTTTGGGTTTGGTCAATCCGTTCGCGAGATATGGGACTTTGAAGCTAAGAAATGGTTGAGAAGACAACAAATTTTTCGCAATTCTGCTGCTCCAAACGCTTAACCAGAATGGCCTAGGGAAAAAATGCGCATACTGTTGTAATCGGGCGATTTTCTACTTTCAGTTACAATAGGAACATTTGGGTTAGGTCAATCAGTTCGCGAGATATGGGACTTTGAAGCTAAGAAATGGTTGACAAGACAACAAATTTTTCGCACTTCTGCTGCTCCAATCGCTTAACCAGAATGACCCAGGGGAAAAATACACGTACCGTTGTAATCGGGCGAGTTTCTACTTTCAAATGCAATAGGAATTTTTGGGTTAGGTCAATCCGTTCGCGAGATATGGGAGTTTGAAGCTAAGAAATGCTTGAGAAGAGAACAAATTTTTCGCAATTCTGCTGCTCCAAACGCTTAACCAGAATGGCCTAGGGAAAAAATACACATACCGTTGTAATCGGGCGAGTTTCTACTTTCAGATGCAATAGGAATTTTTGGGTTAGGTCACTCCGTTCGCGAGATATGGGAGTTTGAAGCTAAGAAATGGTTGAGAAGACAACAAATTTTTCGCACTTCTGCTGCTCCAAACGCTTAACCAGTATGGCCTAGGGAAAAAATAAGCATACCGTTGTAATCGGGCGAGTTTCTACTTTCAGACGCAGCAGGAATTTTTGGGTTTGGTCAATCCGTTCGCGAGATATGGGACTTTGAAGCTAAGAAATGGTTGAGAAGACAACAAATTTTTCGCAATTCTGCTGCTCCAAACGCTTAACCAGAATGGCCTAGGGAGAAAATACGCATACCGTTGTAATCGGGCGAGTTTCTACTTTCAGTTACAATAGGAATTTTTCGGTTAGGTCAATCCGTTCGCGAGATATGGGACTTTGAAGCTAAGAAATGGTTGACAAGACAACAAATTTTTCGCAATTCTGCTGCTCCAATCGCTTAACCAGAATGGCCTAGGGAAAAAATACGCATACCGTTGTAATCGGGCGAGTTTCTACTTTCAGTTACAATAGGAATTTTTGGGTTAGTTCAATCCGATCGCGAGATATGGGACTTTGAAGCTAAGAAATGGTTGACAAGACAACAAATTTTTCGCACTTCTGCTGCTCCAATCGCTTAACCAGAATGACCCAGGGGAAAAATACACGTACCGTTGTAATCGGGCGAGTTTCTACTTTCAAATGCAATAGGAATTTTTGGGTTAGGTCAATCCGTTCGCGAGATATGGGAGTTTGAAGCCAAGAAATGGTTGAGGAGGCAAAAAATTTTTCGCAATTCTGATGCTCCAAACGCTTAACCAGTATGGCCTAGGGAAAAAATACACGTACCGTTGTAATCGGGCGAGTTTCTACTTTCAGTTACAATAGGAATTTTTGGGTTAGTTCAATCCGTTCGCGAGATATGGGACTTTGAAGCTAAGAAATGGTTGACAAGACAACAAATTTTTCGCAATTCTGCTGCTCCAATCGCTTTACCAGAATGGCCTAGGGGAAAAATACACGTACCGTTGTAATCGGGCGAGTTTCTACTTTCAAAGGCAATAGGAATTTTTGTGTTATGTCAATCCGTTCGCGAGATATGGGAGTTTGAAGCTAAGAAATGCTTGAGAAGAGAACAAATTTTTCGCAATTCTGCTGCTCCAAACGCTTAACCAGAATGGCCTAGGAAAAAAATACGCTTACCGTTGTAATCGGGCGAGTTTCTACTTTCAGACGCAGCAGGAATGTTTGGGTTTGGTCAATCCGTTCGCGAGATATGGGAGTTTGAACTTAGAAATGGTTGAGAAGACAACAAATTTTTCGCACTTCTGCTGCTCCGAACGCTTAACCAGAATGGCGTAGGGAAAAAATACACACAGCGTTGTAATCCGGAGAGTTTCTACTTTCAGACGCAACAGGAATTTTTGGGTTAGGTCAATCCGTTCGCGAGATATGGGAGTTTGAAGCCAAGAAATGGTTGAGGAGGCAAAAAATTTTTCGCAATTCTGATGCTCCAAACGCTTAACCAGTATGGTCTAGGGAAAAAATACACGTACCGTTGTAATCGGGCGAGTTTCTACTTTCAGTTACAATAGGAATTTTTGGGTTAGGTCAATCCGTTCGCGAGATATGGGACTTTGAAGCTAAGAAATGGTTGACAAGACAACAAATTTTTCGCACTTCTGCTGCTCCAAACGCTTAACCAGAATGGCCTAGGGAAAAAATACACATACCGTTCTAATCGGGCGAGTTTCTACTTTCAGATGCAACAGGAATTTTTGGGCTAGGTCAATCCGTTCGCGAGATATGGTAGCTTGAGGCTAAGAAATGGTTGCGAAGACAACAAATTTTTCGCACTTCTGCTGCTCCAAACGCTTAACCAGAATGGCCCAGGGAAAAAACACACATACCGTTGTAATCGGGCGAGTTTCTACTTTCAGTTACAATAGGAATTTTTGGGTTAGGTCAATCCGTTCCCGAGATATGGGACTTTGAAGCAAAGAAATGGTTGACAAGACAACAAATTTTTCGCACTTCTGCTACTCCAATCGCTTAACCAGAATGGCCTAGGGGAAAAATACAGGTACCGTTGTAATCGGGCGAGTTTCTGCTTTCAAATGCAATAGGAATTTTTGGGTTAGGCCGATCCGGTCGCGAGATATGAGAGTTTGAACCTAAGAAATGGTTGAGAAGAGAACAAATTTTTCGCAATTCTGCTGCTCCAAACGCTTAACCAGACTGGCCTAGGGAAAAAATACACGTACCGTTGTAATCGGGCGAGTTTCTACTTTCAGTTACAATAGGAATTTTTGGGTTAGGTCAATCCGTTCGCGAGATATGGGAGTTTGAAGCTAAGAAATGGTTGAGAAGAGAACAAATTTTTCGCACTTCTGCTGCTCCAAACGCTTAACCAGTATGGCCTAGGGAAAAAATACACGTACCGTTGTAATCGGGCGAGTTTCTACTTTCAAATGCAATAGGAATTTTTGGGTTAGGTCAATCCGTTCGCGAGATATGGGAGTTTGAAGCTAAGAAATGCTTGAGAAGAGAACAAATTTTTCGCAATTCTGCTGCTCCAAACGCTTAACCAGAATGGCCTAGGGAAAAAATATGCATACCGTTGTAATCGGGCGAGTTTCTACTTTCAGATGCAACAGGAATTTTTGGGCTAGGTCAATCCGTTCGCGAGATATGGTAGCTTGAGGCTAAGAAATGGTTGCGAAGACAACAAATTTTTCGCACTTCTGCTGCTCCAAACGCTTAACCAGAATGGCCCAGGGAAAAAACACACATACCGTTGTAATCGGGCGAGTTTCTACTTTCAGTTACAATAGGAATTTTTGGGTTAGGTCAATCCGTTCCCGAGATATGGGACTTTGAAGCAAAGAAATGGTTGACAAGACAACAAATTTTTCGCACTTCTGCTACTCCAATCGCTTAACCAGAATGGCCTAGGGGAAAAATACAGGTACCGTTGTAATCGGGCGAGTTTCTGCTTTCAAATGCAATAGGAATTTTTGGGTTAGGCCGATCCGGTCGCGAGATATGAGAGTTTGAACCTAAGAAATGGTTGAGAAGAGAACAAATTTTTCGCAATTCTGCTGCTCCAAACGCTTAACCAGAATGGCCTAGGGAAAAAATACACGTACCGTTGTAATCGGGCGAGTTTCTACTTTGAGTTACAATAGGAATTTTTGGGTTCGGTCAATCCGTTCGCGAGATATGGGACTTTGAAGCTAAGAAATGGTTGAGAAGAGAACAAATTTTTCGCAATTCTGCTGCTCCAAACGCTTAACCAGAATGGCCTAGGGAAAAAATACGCATACCGTTGTAATCGGGCGAGTTTCTACCTTCAGTCGCAGCAGGAATGTTTGGGTTTGGTCAATCCGTTCGCGAGATATGGGAGTTTGAAGCTTAGAAATGGTTGAGAAGACAACAAATTTTTCGCACTTCTGCTGCTCCAAACGCTTAACCAGAATGCCCTAGGGAAAAAATATGCATACCGTTGTAATCGGGCGAGTTTCTACTTTCAGACGCAGCAGGAATTTTTGGGTTTGGTCAATCCGTTCGCGAGATATGGGATTTTGAAGCTAAGAAATGCTTGAGAAGAGAACAAATTTTTCGCAATTCTGCTGCTCCAAACGCTTAACCAGAATGGCCTAGGAATAAAATACGCTTACCGTTGTAATCGGGCGAGTTTCTACTTTCAGACGCAGCAGGAATGTTTGGGTTTTGTCAATCCGTTCGCGAGATATGGGAGTTTGAACTTAGAAATGGTTGAGAAGACAACAAATTTTTCGCACTTCTGCTGCTCCGAACGCTTAACCAGAATGGCGTAGGGAAAAAATACACACAGCGTTGTAATCGGGAGAGTTTCTACTTTCAGACGCAACAGGAATTTTTGGGTTAGGTCAATCCGTTCGCAAGATATGGGAGTTTGAAGCCAAGAAATGGTTGAGGAGGCAAAAAATTTTTCGCAATTCTGATGCTCCAAACGCTTAACCAGTATGGCCTAGGGAAAAAATACACGTACCGTTGTAATCGGGCGAGTTTCTACTTTCAGTTACAATAGGAATTTTTGGGTTAGGTCAATCCGTTCGCGAGATATGGGACTTTGAAGCTAAGAAATGGTTGACAAGACAACAAATTTTTCGCACTTCTGCTACTCCAATCGCTTAACCAGAATGGCCTAGGGGAAAAATACAGGTACCGTTGTAATCGGGCGAGTTTCTGCTTTCAAATGCAATAGGAATTTTTGGGTTAGGCCGATCCGGTCGCGAGATATGAGAGTTTGAAGCTAAGAAATGGTTGAGAACAGAACAAATTTTTCGCAATTCTGCTGCTCCAAACGCTTAACCAGAATGGACTAGGGAAAAAATACACGTACCGTTGTAATCGGGCGAGTTTCTACTTTCAGATGCAATAGGAATTTTTGGGTTAGGTCAATCCGTTCGCGAGATATGGGAGTTTGAAGCTAGGAAATGGTTGAGAAGAGAACAAATTTTTCGCAATTCTGCTGCTCCAAACGCTTAACCAGTATGGCCTAGGGAAAAAATACACGTACCGTTGTAATCGGGCGAGTTTCTACTTTCAGATGCAATAGGAATTTTTGGGTTAGGTCAATCCGTTCGCGAGATATGGGAGTTTGAAGCTAGGAAATGGTTGAGAAGAGAACAAATTTTTCGCAATTCTGCTTCTCCAAACGCTTAACCAGAATGGCCTAGGGAAAAAATACACGTACCGTTGTAATCGGGCGAGTTTCTGCTTTCAAATGCAATAGGAATTTTTGGGTTAGGCCGATCCGGTCGCGAGATATGAGAGTTTGAAGCTAAGAAATGGTTGAGAAGAGATCAAATTTTTCGCAATTCTGCTGCTCCAAACGCTTAACCAGAATGGCCTAGGGAAAAAATATGCATACCGTTGTAATCGGGCGAGTTTCTACATTCAGACGCAGCAGGAATTTTTGTGTTTGGTCAATCCGTTCGCGAGATATGGGACTTTGAAGCTAAGAAATGGTTGAGAAGACAACAAATTTTTCGCAATTCTGCTGCTCCAAACGCTTAACCAGAATGGCCTAGGGAAAAAATACGCATACCGTTGTAATCGGGCGAGTTTCTACTTTCAGTTACAATAGGAATTTTTGGGTTAGGTCAATCCGTTCGCGAGATATGGGACTTTGAGGCTAAGAAATGGTTGACAAGACAACAAATTTTTCGCACTTCTGCTGCTCCAATCGCTTAACCAGAATGGCCTAGGGGAAAATACACGTACCGTTGTAATCGGGCGAGTTTCTACTTTCAAATGCAATGGGAATTTTTGTGTTATGTCAATCCGTTCTCGAGATATGGGAGTTTGAAGCTAAGAAATGCTTGAGAAGAGAACAAATTTTTCGCAATTCTGCTGCTCCAAACGCTTAACCAGAATGGCCTAGGGAAAAAATACGCATACCGTTAAAATCGGGCAAGTTTCTACTTTCAGACGCAGCAGGTATGTTTGGGTTTGGTCAATCCGTTCGCGAGATATGGGAGTTTGAAGCCAAGAAATGGTTGAGGAGGCAAAAAATTTTTCGCAATTCTGCTGCTCCAAACGCTTAACCAGAACGGTCTAGGGACAAAGTACACATACCGTTGTAATCGGGCGAGTTTCTACCTTCAGATGCAATAGGAATTTCTTGGTTAGTACAAACCGTTCGCGAGATATGGGAGTTTGAAGCCAAGAAATGTTTGGGAAGGCAAAAAATTTTTCGCAATTCTGCTGCTCCAAACGCTTAACCAGAATGGCCTAGGGAAAAAATACACATACCGTTGTAATCGGGCGAGTTTCTACTTTCAGATGCAATAGGAATTTTGGGTTAGGTCAATCCGTTCGGGAGATAAGGGAGTTTGAAGCCGAGAAATGGTTGAGAAGGCAAAAAATTTTTCGCACTTCTGCTGCTCCAAACGCTTAACCAAAATGGCCTAGGGAAAAAATACACATACCGTTGTAATCGGGCGAGTTTCTGCTTTCAGGTGCAATAGGCATTTTTGGGTTAGCTCAATCCGCTCGCGAGATATAAGAGTTTGAAGCTAAGAAATGGTTGAGAAGAGAACAAATTTTTCGCAATTCTGCTGCTCCAAACGCTTAACCAGAATGGCCTAGGGAAAAAATACGCATACCGTTGTAAACGGGCGAGTTTCTACTTTCAGTTACAATAGGAATTTTTGGGTTAGGTCAATCCGTTCGCGAGATATGGGGCTTTGAATCTAAGAAATGGTTGACAAGACAACAAATGTTTCGCAATTCTGCTGCTCCAATCGCTTAACCAGAATGGCCTAGGGGTACAATACACGTACCGTTGTAATCGGGCGAGTTTCTACTTTCAAATGCAGTAGGAATTTTTGGGTTAGGCCAATCCGTTCGCGAGATATGAGAGCTTGAAGCTAAGAAATGGTTGGGAAGAGAACAAATTTTTCGCAATTCTGCTGCTCCAAACGCTTAACCAGAATGGCCTAGGGGTACAATACACGTACCGTTGTAATCGGACGAGTTTCTACTTTCAAATGCAATAGGAACTTTTGGGTTAGGCCAATCCGTTCGCGAGATATGAGAGTTTGAAGCTAAGAAATGGTTGGGAAGAGAACAAATTTTTCGCACTTCTGCTGCTCCAAACGCTTAACCAGAATGGCCTAGGGAAAAAATACACATACCGTTGTAATCGGGCGAGTTTCTGCTTTCAGGTGCAATAGGAATTTTTGGGTTAGCTCAATCCGTTCGCGAGATATGGAACTTTGAAGCTAAGAAATGGTTGACAAGACAACAAATTTTTCGCAATTCTGCAGCTCCAATCGCTTAACCAGATGGGCCTAGGGGAAAAATACACGTACCTTTGTAATCGGGCGAGTTTCTACTTTCAAATGCAATAGCAATTTTTGGGTTAGGCCAATCCGTTCGCGAGATATAAGAGTTTGAAGCTAAGAAATGGTTGAGAAGAGAACAAATTTTTCACAATTCTGCTGCTCCAAACGCTTAACCAGAATGGCCTAGGGAAAAAATATGCATACCGTTGTAATCGGGCGAGTTTCTACTTTCAGACGCAGCAGGAATTGTTGGGTTTGGTCAATCCTTTCGCGAGATATGGGACTTTGAATCTAAGAAATGGTTGAGAAGACAACAAATTTTTCGCAATTCTGCTGCTCCAAACGCTTAACCAGAATGGCCTAGGGAAAAAACACGCATACTGTTGTAATCGGGCGAGTTTCTACTTTCAGTTACAATAGGAACTTTTGGGTTAGGTCAATCCGTTCGCGAGATATGGGACTTTGAAGCTAAGAAATGGTTGAGAAGACAACAAATTTTTCGCAATTCTGCTGCTCCAAATGCTTAACCAGAAAGCCCTAGGGAAAAAATACGCATACTGTTGTAATCGGGCGAGTTTCTACTTTCAGTTACAATAGGAAATTTTGGGTTAGGTCAATCAGTTCGCGAGATATGGGACTTTGAAGCTAAGAAATGGTTGACAAGACAACAAATTTTTCGCAATTCTGCTGCTCCAATCGCTTAACCAGAATGGCCTAGGGGAAAAATACACGTACCGTTGTAATCGGGCGAGTTTCTACTCTCAAATGCAATAGGAATTTTTGTGTTATGTCAATCCGTTCGCGAGATATGGGAGTTTGAAGCTAAGAAATGCTTGAGAAGAGAACAAATTTTTCGCAATTCTGCTGCTCCAAACGCTTAACCAGAATGGCCTAGGGAAAAAATACGCATACCGTTGTAAACGGGCGAGTTTCTACTTTCAGACGCAGTAGGAATGTTTGGGTTTGGTCAATCTGTTCGCGAGATATGGGAGTTTGAAGCTTAGAAATGGTTGAGAAGACAACAAATTTTTCGCAATTCTGCTGCTCCAAACACTTAACCAGAATGGCCTAGGGAAAAAATACACATACCGTTGTAATTGGGCGAGTTTCTACTTTCAGATGCAATAGGAATTTTTGGGTTAGGTCAATCCGTTCGCGAGATATGGACTTTGAAGCTAAGAAATGGTTGACAATACAACAATTTTTTCGCAATTCTGCTGCCCCAATCGCTTAACCAGAATGGCCTAGGGGAAAAATACACGTACCGTTGTAATCGGGCGAGTTTCTACTTTCAAATGCAAAAGGAATTTTTGGGTTAGGCCAATCCCTTCGCGAGATATGGGAGTTTGAAGCTAAGAAATGGTTGAGAAGAGAACAAATTTTTCGCAATTCTGCTGCTCCAAATGCTTAACCAGAATGGCCTAGGGAAAAAATACGCATACCATTGTAACCGGGCGAGTTTCTACTATCAGTTACAATAGGAATTTTTGGGTTAGGTCAATCCGTTCGCGAGATATGGGAGTTTGAAGCCAAGAAATGTTTGGGAAGGCAACAAATTTTTCGCAATTCTGCTGCTCCAAACGCTTAACCAGAATGGCCTAGGGAATAAATACACATACCATTGTAATCGGGCGAGTTTCTGCTTTCCAATGCAATAGGAATTTTTGGGTTTGGCCAATCCGTTCGCGAGATATGAGAGTTTGAAGCTAAGAAATGGTTGAGAAGAGAACAAATTTTTCGCAATTCTGCTGCTCCAAACGCTTAACCAGAATGGCCTAGGGAAAAAATACGCATACCGTTCTAAACGGGCGAGTTTCTACTTTCCAATGCAATAGGAATTTTTGGGTTAGGTCAATCCGTTCGCGAGATATGGGAGTTTGAAGCCAAGAAATGGTTGAGAAGGCAAAAAATTTTTCTCAATTCTGCTGCTTCAAACGCTTAACCAGAATGGCCTAGGGTAAAAATACACATACCATTGTAATCGGGCGAGTTTCTACTTTCCAATGCAATAGGAATTTTTGGGTTTGGCCAATCCGTTCGCGAGATATGAGAGTTTGAAGCTAAGAAATGGTTGAGAAGGCAACAAATTTTTCTCAATTCTGCTGCTTCAAACGCTTAACCAGAATGGCCTAGGGAAAAAACACACATACCGTTGTAATCGGGCGAGTTTCTACTTTCCAATGCAATAGGAATCTTTGGGTTAGGCCAATCCGTTCGCGAGATATGAGAGTTTGAAGCTAAGAAATGGTTGAGAAGAGAACAAATTTTTCGCAATTCTGCTGCTCCAAACGCTTAACCAGAATGGCCTAGGGAAAAAATACACATACCGTTGTAATCGGGCGAGTTTCTACTTTCAGATGCAATAGGAATTTCTTGGTTAGGTCAATCCGTTCGCGAGATATGGGAGTTTGAAGCCAAGAAATGTTTGGGAAGGCAACAAATTTTTCGCAATTCTGCTGCTCCAAACGCTTAACCAGAATGGCCTAGGGAATAAATACACATACCGTTGTAATCGGGCGAGTTTCTACTTTCAGATGCAATAGGAATTTTTGGGTTAGGTCAATCCGTTCGCGAGATATGGGAGTTTGAAGCCAAGAAATGGTTGAGAAGGCAAAAAATTTTTCTCAATTCTGCTGCTTCAAACGCTTAACCAGAATGGCCTAGGGTAAAAATACACATACCATTGTAATCGGGCGAGTTTCTACTTTCCAATGCAATAGGAATTTTTGGGTTTGGCCAATCCGTTCGCGGGATATGAGAATTTGAAGCTAAGAAATGGTTGAGAAGAGAACAAATTTTTCGCAATTCTGCTGCTCCAAACGCTTAACCAGAATGGCCTAGGGAAAAAATACGCATAACGTTCTAAACGGGCGAGTTTCTACTTTCAGACGCAGCAGGAATGTTTGGGTTTGGTCAATCCGTTCGCGAGATATGGGAGTTTGAAGCTTAGAAATGGTTGAGAAGACAACAAATTTTTCGCAATTCTGCAGCTCCAAACGCTTAACCAGAATGGCCTAGGGAAAAAATACACATACCGTTGTAATTGGGCGAGTTTCTACTTTCAGATGCAATAGGAATTTTTGGGTTAGGTCAATCCGTTCGCGAGATATGGACTTTGAAGCTAAGAAATGGTTGACAATACAACAAATTTTTCGCAATTCTGCTGCCCCAATCGCTTAACCAAAATGGCCTAGGGAAAAAACACACATACCGTTGTAATCGGGCGAGTTTCTACTTTCAAATGCACTAGGAATTTTTGTGTTATGTCAATCCGTTCGCGAGATATGGGAGTTTGAAGCTTAGAAATGGTTGAGAAGACAACAAATTTTTCGCAATTCTGCAGCTCCAAACGCTTAACCAGAATGGCCTAGGGAAAAAATACACATACCGTTGTAATCGGGCGAGTTTCTACTTTCCAATGAAATAGGAATTTTTGGGTTAGGCCAATCCGTTCGCGAGATATGAGAGTTTGAAGCTAAGAAATGGTTGAGAAGAGAACAAATTTTTCGCAATTCTGCTGCTCCAAACGCTTAACCAGAATGGCCTAGGGAAAAAATACAAATACCGTTGTAATCGGGCGAGTTTCTACTTTCAGATGCAATAGGAATTTCTTGGTTAGGTCAATCCGTTCGCGAGATATGGGAGTTTGAAGCCAAGAAATGTTTGGGAAGGCAACAAATTTTTCGCAATTCTGCTGCTCCAAACGCTTAACCAGAATGGCCTAGGGAATAAATACACATACCGTTGTAATCGGGCGAGTTTCTACTTTCAGATGCAATAGGAATTTTTGGGTTAGGTCAATCCGTTCGCGAGATATGGGAGTTTGAAGCCAAGAAATGGTTGAGAAGGCAAAAAATTTTTCTCAATTCTGCTGCTTCAAACGCTTAACCAGAATGGCCTAGGGTAAAAATACACATACCATTGTAATCGGGCGAGTTTCTACTTTCCAATGCAATAGGAATTTTTGGGTTTGGCCAATCCGTTCGCGAGATATGAGAGTTTGAAGCTAAGAAATGGTTGAGAAGAGAACAAATTTTTCGCAATTCTGCTGCTCCAAACGCTTAACCAGAATGGCCTAGGGAAAAAATACGCATACCGTTCTAAACGGGCGAGTTTCTACTTTCAGACGCAGCAGGAATGTTTGGGTTTGGTCAATCCGTTCGCGAGATATGGGAGTTTGAAGCTTAGAAATGGTTGAGAAGACAACAAATTTTTCGCAATTCTGCAGCTCCAAACGCTTAACCAGAATGGCCTAGGGAAAAAATACACGTACCGTTGTAATCGGGCGAGATTCTACTTTCAAATGCAATAGGAATTTTTGGGTTAGGCCAATTCCTTCGCGAGATATGGGAGTTTGAAGCCAAGAAATGGTTGAGAAGGCAACAAATTTTTCTCAATTCTGCTGCTTCAAACGCTTAACCAGAATGGCCTAGGGAAAAAACACACATACCGTTGTAATCGGGCGAGTTTCTACTTTCCAATGCAATAGGAATTTTTGGGTTAGGCCAATCCGTTCGCGAGATATGAGAGTTTGAAGCTAAGAAATGGTTGAGAAGAGAACAAATTTTTCGCAATTCTGCTGCTCCAAACGCTTAACCAGAATGGCCTAGGGAAAAAATACACATACCGTTGTAATCGGGCGAGTTTCTACTTTCAGATGCAATAGGAATTTCTTGGTTAGGTCAATCCGTTCGCGAGATATGGGAGTTTGAAGCCAAGAAATATTTGGGAAGGCAACAAATTTTTCGCAATTCTGCTGCTCCAAACGCTTAACCAGAATGGCCTAGGGAAAAAATACACATACCGTTGTAATTGGGCGAGTTTCTACTTTCAGATGCAATAGGAATTTTTGGGTTAGGTCAATCCGTTCGCGAGATATGGACTTTGAAGCTAAGAAATGGTTGACAATACAACAAATTTTTCGCAATTCTGCTGCCCCAATCGCTTAACCAAAATGGCCTAGGGGAAAAATACACGTACCGTTGTAATCGGGCGAGATTCTACTTTCAAATGCAATAGGAATTTTTGGGTTAGGCCAATTCCTTCGCGAGATATGGGAGTTTGAAGCTTAGAAATGGTTGAGAAGACAACAAATTTTTCGCAATTCTGCAGCTCCAAACGCTTAACCAGAATGGCCTAGGGAAAAAATACACATACCGTTGTAATCGGGCGAGTTTCTACTCTCAAATGCAATAGGAATTTTTGTGTTATGTCAATCCGTTCGCGAGATATGGGAGTTTGAAGCTAAGAAATGCTTGAGAAGAGAACAAATTTTTCGCAATTCTGCTGCTCCAAACGCTTAACCAGAATGGCCTAGGGAAAAAATACGCATACCGTTGTAAACGGGCGAGTTTCTACTTTCAGACGCAGTAGGAATGTTTGGGTTTGGTCAATCTGTTCGCGAGATATGGGAGTTTGAAGCTTAGAAATGGTTGAGAAGACAACAAATTTTTCGCAATTCTGCTGCTCCAAACACTTAACCAGAATGGCCTAGGGAAAAAATACACATACCGTTGTAATTGGGCGAGTTTCTACTTTCAGATGCAATAGGAATTTTTGGGTTAGGTCAATCCGTTCGCGAGATATGGACTTTGAAGCTAAGAAATGGTTGACAATACAACAATTTTTTCGCAATTCTGCTGCCCCAATCGCTTAACCAGAATGGCCTAGGGGAAAAATACACGTACCGTTGTAATCGGGCGAGTTTCTACTTTCAAATGCAAAAGGAATTTTTGGGTTAGGCCAATCCCTTCGCGAGATATGGGAGTTTGAAGCTAAGAAATGGTTGAGAAGAGAACAAATTTTTCGCAATTCTGCTGCTCCAAATGCTTAACCAGAATGGCCTAGGGAAAAAATACGCATACCATTGTAACCGGGCGAGTTTCTACTATCAGTTACAATAGGAATTTTTGGGTTAGGTCAATCCGTTCGCGAGATATGGGAGTTTGAAGCCAAGAAATGTTTGGGAAGGCAACAAATTTTTCGCAATTCTGCTGCTCCAAACGCTTAACCAGAATGGCCTAGGGAATAAATACACATACCATTGTAATCGGGCGAGTTTCTGCTTTCCAATGCAATAGGAATTTTTGGGTTTGGCCAATCCGTTCGCGAGATATGAGAGTTTGAAGCTAAGAAATGGTTGAGAAGAGAACAAATTTTTCGCAATTCTGCTGCTCCAAACGCTTAACCAGAATGGCCTAGGGAAAAAATACGCATACCGTTCTAAACGGGCGAGTTTCTACTTTCCAATGCAATAGGAATTTTTGGGTTAGGTCAATCCGTTCGCGAGATATGGGAGTTTGAAGCCAAGAAATGGTTGAGAAGGCAAAAAATTTTTCTCAATTCTGCTGCTTCAAACGCTTAACCAGAATGGCCTAGGGTAAAAATACACATACCATTGTAATCGGGCGAGTTTCTACTTTCCAATGCAATAGGAATTTTTGGGTTTGGCCAATCCGTTCGCGAGATATGAGAGTTTGAAGCTAAGAAATGGTTGAGAAGGCAACAAATTTTTCTCAATTCTGCTGCTTCAAACGCTTAACCAGAATGGCCTAGGGAAAAAACACACATACCGTTGTAATCGGGCGAGTTTCTACTTTCCAATGCAATAGGAATCTTTGGGTTAGGCCAATCCGTTCGCGAGATATGAGAGTTTGAAGCTAAGAAATGGTTGAGAAGAGAACAAATTTTTCGCAATTCTGCTGCTCCAAACGCTTAACCAGAATGGCCTAGGGAAAAAATACACATACCGTTGTAATCGGGCGAGTTTCTACTTTCAGATGCAATAGGAATTTCTTGGTTAGGTCAATCCGTTCGCGAGATATGGGAGTTTGAAGCCAAGAAATGTTTGGGAAGGCAACAAATTTTTCGCAATTCTGCTGCTCCAAACGCTTAACCAGAATGGCCTAGGGAATAAATACACATACCGTTGTAATCGGGCGAGTTTCTACTTTCAGATGCAATAGGAATTTTTGGGTTAGGTCAATCCGTTCGCGAGATATGGGAGTTTGAAGCCAAGAAATGGTTGAGAAGGCAAAAAATTTTTCTCAATTCTGCTGCTTCAAACGCTTAACCAGAATGGCCTAGGGTAAAAATACACATACCATTGTAATCGGGCGAGTTTCTACTTTCCAATGCAATAGGAATTTTTGGGTTTGGCCAATCCGTTCGCGGGATATGAGAATTTGAAGCTAAGAAATGGTTGAGAAGAGAACAAATTTTTCGCAATTCTGCTGCTCCAAACGCTTAACCAGAATGGCCTAGGGAAAAAATACGCATAACGTTCTAAACGGGCGAGTTTCTACTTTCAGACGCAGCAGGAATGTTTGGGTTTGGTCAATCCGTTCGCGAGATATGGGAGTTTGAAGCTTAGAAATGGTTGAGAAGACAACAAATTTTTCGCAATTCTGCAGCTCCAAACGCTTAACCAGAATGGCCTAGGGAAAAAATACACATACCGTTGTAATTGGGCGAGTTTCTACTTTCAGATGCAATAGGAATTTTTGGGTTAGGTCAATCCGTTCGCGAGATATGGACTTTGAAGCTAAGAAATGGTTGACAATACAACAAATTTTTCGCAATTCTGCTGCCCCAATCGCTTAACCAAAATGGCCTAGGGAAAAAACACACATACCGTTGTAATCGGGCGAGTTTCTACTTTCAAATGCACTAGGAATTTTTGTGTTATGTCAATCCGTTCGCGAGATATGGGAGTTTGAAGCTTAGAAATGGTTGAGAAGACAACAAATTTTTCGCAATTCTGCAGCTCCAAACGCTTAACCAGAATGGCCTAGGGAAAAAATACACATACCGTTGTAATCGGGCGAGTTTCTACTTTCCAATGAAATAGGAATTTTTGGGTTAGGCCAATCCGTTCGCGAGATATGAGAGTTTGAAGCTAAGAAATGGTTGAGAAGAGAACAAATTTTTCGCAATTCTGCTGCTCTAAACGCTTAACCAGAATGGCCTAGGGAAAAAATACAAATACCGTTGTAATCGGGCGAGTTTCTACTTTCAGATGCAATAGGAATTTCTTGGTTAGGTCAATCCGTTCGCGAGATATGGGAGTTTGAAGCCAAGAAATGTTTGGGAAGGCAACAAATTTTTCGCAATTCTGCTGCTCCAAACGCTTAACCAGAATGGCCTAGGGAATAAATACACATACCGTTGTAATCGGGCGAGTTTCTACTTTCAGATGCAATAGGAATTTTTGGGTTAGGTCAATCCGTTCGCGAGATATGGGAGTTTGAAGCCAAGAAATGGTTGAGAAGGCAAAAAATTTTTCTCAATTCTGCTGCTTCAAACGCTTAACCAGAATGGCCTAGGGTAAAAATACACATACCATTGTAATCGGGCGAGTTTCTACTTTCCAATGCAATAGGAATTTTTGGGTTTGGCCAATCCGTTCGCGAGATATGAGAGTTTGAAGCTAAGAAATGGTTGAGAAGAGAACAAATTTTTCGCAATTCTGCTGCTCCAAACGCTTAACCAGAATGGCCTAGGGAAAAAATACGCATACCGTTCTAAACGGGCGAGTTTCTACTTTCAGACGCAGCAGGAATGTTTGGGTTTGGTCAATCCGTTCGCGAGATATGGGAGTTTGAAGCTTAGAAATGGTTGAGAAGACAACAAATTTTTCGCAATTCTGCAGCTCCAAACGCTTAACCAGAATGGCCTAGGGAAAAAATACACGTACCGTTGTAATCGGGCGAGATTCTACTTTCAAATGCAATAGGAATTTTTGGGTTAGGCCAATTCCTTCGCGAGATATGGGAGTTTGAAGCCAAGAAATGGTTGAGAAGGCAACAAATTTTTCTCAATTCTGCTGCTTCAAACGCTTAACCAGAATGGCCTAGGGAAAAAACACACATACCGTTGTAATCGGGCGAGTTTCTACTTTCCAATGCAATAGGAATTTTTGGGTTAGGCCAATCCGTTCGCGAGATATGAGAGTTTGAAGCTAAGAAATGGTTGAGAAGAGAACAAATTTTTCGCAATTCTGCTGCTCCAAACGCTTAACCAGAATGGCCTAGGGAAAAAATACACATACCGTTGTAATCGGGCGAGTTTCTACTTTCAGATGCAATAGGAATTTCTTGGTTAGGTCAATCCGTTCGCGAGATATGGGAGTTTGAAGCCAAGAAATATTTGGGAAGGCAACAAATTTTTCGCAATTCTGCTGCTCCAAACGCTTAACCAGAATGGCCTAGGGAAAAAATACACATACCGTTGTAATTGGGCGAGTTTCTACTTTCAGATGCAATAGGAATTTTTGGGTTAGGTCAATCCGTTCGCGAGATATGGACTTTGAAGCTAAGAAATGGTTGACAATACAACAAATTTTTCGCAATTCTGCTGCCCCAATCGCTTAACCAAAATGGCCTAGGGGAAAAATACACGTACCGTTGTAATCGGGCGAGATTCTACTTTCAAATGCAATAGGAATTTTTGGGTTAGGCCAATTCCTTCGCGAGATATGGGAGTTTGAAGCTTAGAAATGGTTGAGAAGACAACAAATTTTTCGCAATTCTGCAGCTCCAAACGCTTAACCAGAATGGCCTAGGGAAAAAATACACATACCGTTGTAATCGGGCGAGTTTCTACTTTCCAATGAAATAGGAATTTTTGGGTTAGGCCAATCCGTTCGCGAGATATGAGAGTTTGAAGCTAAGAAATGGTTGAGAAGAGAACAAATTTTTCGCAATTCTGCTGCTCCAAACGCTTAACCAGAATGGCCTAGGGAAAAAATACAAATACCGTTGTAATCGGGCGAGTTTCTACTTTCAGATGCAATAGGAATTTCTTGGTTAGGTCAATCCGTTCGCGAGATATGGGAGTTTGAAGCCAAGAAATGTTTGGGAAGGCAACAAATTTTTCGCAATTCTGCTGCTCCAAACGCTTAACCAGAATGGCCTAGGGAATAAATACACATACCGTTGTAATCGGGCGAGTTTCTACTTTCAGATGCAATAGGAATTTTTGGGTTAGGTCAATCCGTTCGCGAGATATGGGAGTTTGAAGCCAAGAAATGGTTGAGAAGGCAAAAAATTTTTCTCAATTCTGCTGCTTCAAACGCTTAACCAGAATGGCCTAGAGTAAAAATACACATACCATTGTAATCGGGCGAGTTTCTACTTTCCAATGCAATAGGAATTTTTGGGTTTGGCCAATCCGTTCGCGAGATATGAGAGTTTGAAGCTAAGAAATGGTTGAGAAGAGAACAAATTTTTCGCAATTCTGCTGCTCCAAACGCTTAACCAGAATGGCCTAGGGAAAAAATACGCATACCGTTCTAAACGGGCGAGTTTCTACTTTCAGACGCAGCAGGAATGTTTGGGTTTGGTCAATCCGTTCGCGAGATATGGGAGTTTGAAGCTTAGAAATGGTTGAGAAGACAACAAATTTTTCGCAATTCTGCAGCTCCAAACGCTTAACCAGAATGGCCTAGGGAAAAAATACACGTACCGTTGTAATCGGGCGAGATTCTACTTTCAAATGCAATAGGAATTTTTGGGTTAGGCCAATTCCTTCGCGAGATATGGGAGTTTGAAGCCAAGAAATGGTTGAGAAGGCAACAAATTTTTCTCAATTCTGCTGCTTCAAACGCTTAACCAGAATGGCCTAGGGAAAAAACACACATACCGTTGTAATCGGGCGAGTTTCTACTTTCCAATGCAATAGGAATTTTTGGGTTAGGCCAATCCGTTCGCGAGATATGAGAGTTTGAAGCTAAGAAATGGTTGAGAAGAGAACAAATTTTTCGCAATTCTGCTGCTCCAAACGCTTAACCAGAATGGCCTAGGGAAAAAATACACATACCGTTGTAATCGGGCGAGTTTCTACTTTCAGATGCAATAGGAATTTCTTGGTTAGGTCAATCCGTTCGCGAGATATGGGAGTTTGAAGCCAAGAAATATTTGGGAAGGCAACAAATTTTTCGCAATTCTGCTGCTCCAAACGCTTAACCAGAATGGCCTAGGGAAAAAATACACATACCGTTGTAATTGGGCGAGTTTCTACTTTCAGATGCAATAGGAATTTTTGGGTTAGGTCAATCCGTTCGCGAGATATGGACTTTGAAGCTAAGAAATGGTTGACAATACAACAAATTTTTCGCAATTCTGCTGCCCCAATCGCTTAACCAAAATGGCCTAGGGGAAAAATACACGTACCGTTGTAATCGGGCGAGATTCTACTTTCAAATGCAATAGGAATTTTTGGGTTAGGCCAATTCCTTCGCGAGATATGGGAGTTTGAAGCCAAGAAATGGTTGAGAAGGCAAAAAATTTTTCTCAATTCTGCTGCTTCAAACGCTTAACCAGAATGGCCTAGGGACACACACATACCGTTGTAATCGGGCGAGTTTCTACTTTCCAATGCAATAGGAATTTTTGGGTTAGGCCAATCCGTTCGCGAGATATGAGAGTTTGAAGCTAAGAAATGGTTGAGAAGAGAACAAATTTTTCGCAATTCTGCTGCTCCTAACGCTTAACCAGAATGGCCTAGGGAAAAAATACACATACCGTTGTAATCGGGCGAGTTTCTACTTTCAGATGCAATAGGAATTTCTTGGTTAGGTCAATCCGTTCGCGAGATATGGGAGTTTGAAGCCAAGAAATGTTTGGGAAGGCAACAAATTTTTCGCAATTCTGCTGCTCCAAACGCTTAACCAGAATGGCCTAGGGAATAAATACACATGCCGTTGAAATCGGGCGAGTTTCTACTTTCAGATGCAATAGGAATTTTTGGGTTAGGTCAATCCGTTCGCGAGATATGGGAGTTTGAAGCCAAGAAATGGTTGAGAAGGCAAAAAATTTTTCTCAATTCTGCTGCTTCAAACGCTTAACCAGAATGGCCTAGGGTAAAAATACACATACCATTGTAATCGGGCGAGTTTCTACTTTCCAATGCAATAGGAATTTTTGGGTTTGGCCAATCCGTTCGCGAGATATGAGAGTTTGAAGCTAAGAAATGGTTGAGAAGAGAACAAATTTTTCGCAATTCTGCTGCTCCAAACGCTTAACCAGAATGGCCTAGGGAAAAAATACGCATACCGTTCTAAACGGGCGAGTTTCTACTTTCAGACGCAGCAGGAATGTTTGGGTTTGGTCAATCCGTTCGCGAGATATGGGAGTTTGAAGCTTAGAAATGGTTGAGAAGACAACAAATTTTTCGCAATTCTGCTGCTCCAAACGCTTAACCAGAATGGCCTAGGGAAAAAATACACATACCGTTGTAATTGGGCGAGTTTCTACTTTCAGATGCAATAGGAATTTTTGGGTTAGGTCAATCCGTTCGCGAGATATGGACTTTGAAGCTAAGAAATGGTTGACAATACAACAAATTTTTCGCAATTCTGCTGCCCCAATCGCTTAACCAAAATGGCCTAGGGGAATAATACACGTACCGTTGTAATCGGGCGAGATTCTACTTTCAAATGCAATAGGAATTTTTGGGTTAGGCCAATTCCTTCGCGAGATATGGGAGTTTGAAGCCAAGAAATGGTTGAGAAGGCAAAAAATTTTTCTCAATTCTGCTGCTTCAAACGCTTAACCAGAATGGCCTAGGGAAAAAACACACATACCGTTGTAATCGGGCGAGTTTCTACTTTCCAATGCAATAGGAATTTTTGGGTTAGGCCAATCCGTTCGCGAGATATGAGAGTTTGAAGCTAAGAAATGGTTGAGAAGAGAACAAATTTTTCGCAATTCTGCTGCTCCAAACGCTTAACCAGTATGGCCTAGGGAAAAAATACACATACCGTTGTAATCGGGCGAGTTTCTACTTTCAGATGCAATAGGAATTTCTTGGTTAGGTCAATCCGTTCGCGAGATATGGGAGTTTGAAGCCAAGAAATGTTTGGGAAGGCAACAAATTTTTCGCAATTCTGCTGCTCCAAACGCTTAACCAGAACGGCCTAGGGAATAAATACACATACCGTTGTAATCGGGCGAGTTTCTACTTTCAGATGCAATAGGAATTTTTGGGTTAGGTCAATCCGTTCGCGAGATATGGGAGTTTGAAGCCAAGAAATGGTTGAGAAGGCAAAAAATTTTTCTCAATTCTGCTGCTTCAAACGCTTAACCAGAATGGCCTAGGGTAAAAATACACATACCATTGTAATCGGGCGAGTTTCTACTTTCCAATGCAATAGGAATTTTTGGGTTTGGCCAATCCGTTCGCGAGATATGAGAGTTTGAAGCTAAGAAATGGTTGAGAAGAGAACAAATTTTTCGCAATTCTGCTGCTCCAAACGCTTAACCAGAATGGCCTAGGGAAAAAATACGCATACCGTTCTAAACGGGCGAGTTTCTACTTTCAGACGCAGCAGGAATTTTTGGGTTACGTCAATCCGTTCGCGAGATATGGACTTTGAAGCTAAGAAATGGTTGACAATACAACAAATTTTTCGCAATTCTGCTGCCCCAATCGCTTAACCAAAATGGCCTAGGGGAAAAATACACGTACCGTTGTAATCGGGCGAGATTCTACTTACAAATGCAATAGGAATTTTTGGGTTAGGCCAATTCCTTCGCGAGATATGAGAGTTTGAAGCTAAGAAATGTTTGAGAAGAGAACAAATTTTTCGTAATTCTGCTGCTCCAAACGCTTAACCAGAATGGCCTAGGGAAAAAATACACAAACCGTTGTAATCGGGCGAGTTTCTACGTTCAGTTACAATAGGAATTTTTGGGTTAGGTCAATCCGTTCGGGAGATATGGGAGTTTCAAGCCAAGAAATGGTTGAGAAGGCAAAAAATTTTTCGCAATTCTGCTGCTCCAAACGCTTAACCAGAATGGCCTAGGGAAAAAATACGCATACCGTTGTAATCGGGCGAGTTTCTACTTTCAGTTACAATAGGAATTTTTGGGTTAGGTCAATCCGTTCGCGAGGTATGGGACTTTGAAGCTAAGAAATGGTTGACAAGACAACAAATTTTTCGCACTTCTGCTGCTCCAATCGCTTAACCAGAATGGCCTAGGGGAAAAATACACGTACCGTTGTAATCGGGCGAGATTCTACTTTCAAATGCACTAGGAATTTTT
This sequence comes from Ptiloglossa arizonensis, assembly GCF_051014685.1. NCBI lineage: Eukaryota > Metazoa > Arthropoda > Insecta > Hymenoptera > Colletidae > Ptiloglossa > Ptiloglossa arizonensis. Next base: position 6,130,278 of record NW_027478385.1, read on the forward strand.
GTGTTATGTCAATCCGTTCGCGAGATATGGGAGTTTGAAGCTAAGAAATGCTTCAGAAGAGAACAAATTTTTCGCAATTCTGCTGCTCCAAACGCTTAACCAGAATGGCCTAGGGAAAAAATACGCATACCGTTGTAATCGGGCGAGTTTCTACTTTCAGTTACAATAGGAATTTTTGGGTTAGGTCAATCTGTTCGCGAGGTATGGGACTTTGAAGCTAAGAAATGGTTGACAAGACAACAAATTTTTCGCACTTCTGCTGCTCTAATCGCTTAACCAGAATGGCCTAGGGGAAAAATACACGTACCGTTGTAATCGGGAGAGTTTCTACTTTCAAATGCACTAGGAATTTTTGTGTTATGTCAATCCGTTCGCGAGATATGGTAGTTTGAAGCTAAGAAATGGTTGAGAACAGAACAAATTTTTCGCAATTCTGCTGCTCCAAACGCTTAACCAGAATGGCCTAGGGAAAAAATACGCATACCGTTGTAATCGGACGAGTTTCTACTTTCAGTTACAATAGGAATTTTTGGGTTAGGTCAATCTGTTCGCGAGGTATGGGACTTTGAAGCTAAGAAATGGTTGACAAGACAACAAATTTTTCGCACTTCTGCTGCTCTAATCGCTTAACCAGAATGGCCTAGGGGAAAAATACACGTACCGTTGTAATCGGGCGAGTTTCTACTTTCAAATGCACTAGGAATTTTTGTGTTATGTCAATCCGTTCGCGAGATATGGGACTTTGAAGCTAAGAAATGGTTGAGAAGACAACAAATTTTTCGCAATTCTGCTGCTCCAAACGTTTAACCAGAATGGGCAAGGGAAAAAATACACAAACCGATGTAATCGGGCGAGTTTCTACTTTCAGTTACAATAGGAATTTTTGGGTTAGGTCAATCCGTTCGCGAGATATGGGAGTTTGAACCCAAGAAATGGTTGAGAAGGCAAAAAATTTTTCTCAATTCTGCTGCTTCAAACGCTTAACCAGAATGGTCTAGGGAAGAAACACACATACCGTTGTAATCGGGCGAGTTTCTACTTTCCAATGCAATAGGAATTTTTGGGTTAGGCCGATCCGTTCGCGAGATACGAGAGTTTGAAGCTAAGAAATGGTTGAGAAGAGAACAAATTTTTCGCAATTCTGCTGCTCCAAACGCTTAACCAGAATGGCCTAGGGAAAAAATACACATACCGTTGTAATCGGGCGAGTTTCTACTTTCAGATGCAATAGGAATTTCTTGGTTAGGTCAATCGGTTCGCGAGATATGGGAGTTTGAAGCCAAGAAATGTTTGGGAAGGCAACAAATTTTTCGCAATTCTGCTGCTCCAAACGTTTAACCAGAATGGCCTAGGGAATAAATACACATACCGTTGTAATCGGGCGAGTTTCTACTTTCAGATGCAATAGGAATTTTTGGGTTTGGCCAATCCGTTCGCGAGATATGAGAGTTTGAAGCTAAGAAATGGTTGAGAAGAGAACAAATTTTTCGCAATTCTGCTGCTCCAAACGCTTAACCAGAATGGCCTAGGGAAAAAATACGCATTCCGTTCTAAACGGGCGAGTTTCTACTTTCAGACGCAGCAGGAATGTTTGGGTTAGGTCAGTCCGTTCGCGAGATATGGACTTTGAAGCTAAGAAATGGTTGACAATACAACAAATATTTCGCAATTCTGCTGCCCCAATCGCTTAACCAAAATGGCCTAGGGGAAAAATACACGTACCGTTGTAATCGGGCGAGATTCTACTTTCAAATACAATAGGAATTTTTGGGTTAGGCCAATTCCTTCGCGAGATATGGGAGTTTGAAGCCAAGAAATGGTTGAGAAGGCAAAAAATTTTTCTCAATTCTGCTGCTTCAAACGCTTAACCAGAATGGCCAAGGGAAAAAACACACATACCGTTGTAATCGGGCGAGTTTCTACTTTCCAATGCAATAGGAATTTTTGGGTTAGGCCAATCCGTTCGCGAGATATGAGAGTTTGAAGCTAAGAAATGGTTGAGAAGAGAACAAATTTTTCGCAATTCTGCTGCTCCAAACGCTTAACCAGAATGGCCTAGGGAAAAAATACACATACCGTTGTAATCGGGCGAGTTTCTACTTTCAGATGCAATAGGAATTTCTTGGTTAGGTCAATCCGTTCGCGAGATATGGGAGTTTGAAGCCAAGAAATGTTTGGGAAGGCAACAAATTTTTCTCAATTCTGCTGCTTCAAACGCTTAACCAGAATGGTCTAGGGAAGAAACACACATACCGTTGTAATCGGGCGAGTTTCTACTTTCCAATGCAATAGGAATTTTTGGGTTAGGCCAATCCGTTCGCGAGATACGAGAGTTTGAAGCTAAGAAATGGTTGAGAAGAGAACAAATTTTTCGCAATTCTGCTGCTCCAAACGCTTAACCAGAATGGCCTAGGGAAAAAATACACATACCGTTGTAATCGGGCGAGTTTCTACTTTCAGATGCAATAGGAATTTCTTGGTTAGGTCAATCGGTTCGCGAGATATGGGAGTTTGAAGCCAAGAAATGTTTGGGAAGGCAACAAATTTTTCGCAATTCTGCTGCTCCAAACGTTTAACCAGAATGGCCTAGGGAATAAATACACATACCGTTGTAATCGGGCGAGTTTCTACTTTCAGATGCAATAGGAATTTTTGGGTTTGGCCAATCCGTTCGCGAGATATGAGAGTTTGAAGCTAAGAAATGGTTGAGAAGAGAACAAATTTTTCGCAATTCTGCTGCTCCAAACGCTTAACCAGAATGGCCTAGGGAAAAAATACGCATTCCGTTCTAAACGGGCGAGTTTCTACTTTCAGACGCAGCAGGAATGTTTGGGTTAGGTCAATCCGTTCGCGAGATATGGACTTTGAAGCTAAGAAATGGTTGACAATACAACAAATATTTCGCAATTCTGCTGCCCCAATCGCTTAACCAAAATGGCCTAGGGGAAAAATACACGTACCGTTGTAATTGGGCGAGTTTCTACTTTCAGATGAAATAGGAATTTTTGGGTTAGGTCAATCCGTTCGCGAGATATGGGAGTTTGAAGCCAAGAAATGTTTGGGAAGGCAACAAATTTTTCGCAATTCTGCTGCTCCAAACGCTTAACCAGAATGGCCTAGGGAATAAATACACATACCGTTGTAATCGGGCGAGTTTCTACTTTCAGATGCAATAGGAATTTTTGGGTTAGGTCAATCCGTTCGCGAGATATGGGAGTTTGAAGCCAAGAAATGGTTGAGAAGGCAAAAAATTTTTCTCAATTCTGCTGCTTCAAACGCTTAACCAGAATGGCCTAGGGTAAAAATACACATACCATTGTAATCGGGCGAGTTTCTACTTTCCAATGCAATAGGAATTTTTGGGTTTGGCCAATCCGTTCGCGAGATATGAGAGTTTGAAGCTAAGAAATGGTTGAGAAGAGAACAAATTTTTCGCAATTCTGCTGCTCCAAACGCTTAACCAGAATGGCCTAGGGAAAAAATACGCATACCGTTCTAAACGGGCGAGTTTCTACTTTCAGACGCAGCAGGAATGTTTGGGTTTGGTCAATCCGTTCGCGAGATATGGGAGTTTGAAGCTTAGAAATGGTTGAGAAGACAACAAATTTTTCGCAATTCTGCAGCTCCAAACGCTTAACCAGAATGACCTAGGGAAAAAATACACATACCGTTGTAATTGGGCGAGTTTCTACTTTCAGATGAAATAGGAATTTTTGGGTTAGGTCAATCCGTTCGCGAGATATGGACTTTGAAGCTAAGAAATGGTTGACAATACAACAAATTTTTCGCAATTCTGCTGCCCCAATCGCTTAACCAAAATGGCCTAGGGGAGAAATACACGTACCGTTGTAATCGGGCGAGATTCTACTTTCAAATGCAATAGGAATTTTTGGGTTAGGCCAATTCCTTCGCGAGATATGGGAGTTTGAAGCCAAGAAATGGTTGAGAAGGCAAAAAATTTTTCTCAATTCTGCTGCTTCAAACGCTTAACCAGAATGGCCTAGGGAAAAAACACACATACCGTTGTAATCGGGCGAGTTTCTACTTTCCAATGCAATAGGAATTTTTGGGTTAGGCCAATCCGTTCGCGAGATATGAGAGTTTGAAGCTAAGAAATGGTTGAGAAGAGAACAAATTTTTCGCAATTCTGCTGCTCCAAACGCTTAACCAGAATGGCCTAGGGAAAAAATACTCATACCGTTCTAAACGGGCGAGTTTCTACTTTCAGACGCAGCAGGAATGTTTGGGTTTGGTCAATCCGTTCGCGAGATATGGGAGTTTGAAGCTTAGAAATGGTTGAGAAGACAACAAATTTTTCGCAATTCTGCAGCTCCAAACGCTTAACCAGAATGGCCTAGGGAAAAAATACACATACCGTTGTAATTGGGCGAGTTTCTACTTTCAGATACAATAGGAATTTTTGGGTTAGGTCAATCCGTTCGCGAGATATGGACTTTGAAGCTAAGAAATGGTTGACAATACAACAAATTTTTCGCAATTCTGCTGCCCCAATCGCTTAACCAAAATGGCCTAGGGGAAAAATACACGTACCGTTGTAATCGGGCGAGATTCTACTTTCAAATGCAATAGGAATTTTTGGGTTAGGCCAATTCCTTCGCGAGATATGGGAGTTTGAAGCCAAGAAATGGTTGAGAAGGCAAAAAATTTTTCTCAATTCTGCTGCTTCAAACGCTTAACCAGAATGGCCTAGGGTAAAAATACACATACCATTGTAATCGGGCGAGTTTCTACTTTCCAATGCAATAGGAATTTTTGGGTTTGGCCAATCCGTTCGCGAGATATCAGAGTTTGAAGCTAAGAAATGGTTGAGAAGAGAACAAATTTTTCGCAATTCTGCTGCTCCAAACGCTTAACCAGAATGGCCTAGGGAAAAAATACTCATACCGTTCTAAACGGGCGAGTTTCTACTTTCAGACGCAGCAGGAATGTTTGGGTTTGGTCAATCCGTTCGCGAGATATGGGAGTTTGAAGCTTAGAAATGGTTGAGAAGACAACAAATTTTTCGCAATTCTGCAGCTCCAAACGCTTAACCAGAATGGCCTAGGGAAAAAATACACATACCGTTGTAATTGGGCGAGTTTCTACTTTCAGATACAATAGGAATTTTTGGGTTAGGTCAATCCGTTCGCGAGATATGGACTTTGAAGCTAAGAAATGGTTGACAATACAACAAATTTTTCGCAATTCTGCTGCCCCAATCGCTTAACCAAAATGGCCTAGGGGAAAAATACACGTACCGTTGTAATCGGGCGAGATTCTACTTTCAAATGCAATAGGAATTTTTGGGTTAGGCCAATTCCTTCGCGAGATATGGGAGTTTGAAGCCAAGAAATGGTTGAGAAGGCAAAAAATTTTTCTCAATTCTGCTGCTTCAAACGCTTAACCAGAATGGCCTAGGGAAAAAACACACATACCGTTGTAATCGGGCGAGTTTCTACATTCCAATGCAATAGGAATTTTTGGGTTAGGCCAATCCGTTCGCGAGATATGAGAGTTTGAAGCTAAGAAATGGTTGAGAAGAGAACAAATTTTTCGCAATTCTGCTGCTCCTAACGCTTAACCAGAATGGCCTAGGGAAAAAATACACATACCGTTGTAATCGGGCGAGTTTCTACTTTCAGATGCAATAGGAATTTCTTGGTTAGGTCAATCCGTTCGCGAGATATGGGAGTTTGAAGCCAAGAAATGTTTGGAAAGGCAACAAATTTTTCGCAATTCTGCTGCTCCAAACGCTTAACCAGAATGGCCTAGGGAATAAATACACATACCGTTGTAATCGGGCGAGATTCTACTTTCAGATACAATAGGAATTTTTGGGTTAGGTCAATCCGTTCGCGAGATATGGGAGTTTGAAGCCAAGAAATGGTTGAGAAGGCAAAAAATTTTTCTCAATTCTGCTGCTTCAAACGCTTAACCAGAATGGCCTAGGGTAAAAATACACATACCATTGTAATCGGGCGAGTTTCTACTTTCCAATGCAATAGGAATTTTTGGGTTTGGCCAATCCGTTCGCGAGATATGAGAGTTTGAAGCTAAGAAATGGTTGAGAAGAGAACAAATTTTTCGCAATTCTGCTGCTCCAAACGCTTAACCAGAATGGCCTAGGGAAAAAATACGCATACCGTTCTAAACGGGCGAGTTTCTACTTTCAGACGCAGCAGGAATGTTTGGGTTTGGTCAATCCGTTCGCGAGATATGGGAGTTTGAAGCTTAGAAATGGTTGAGAAGACAACAAATTTTTCGCAATTCTGCTGCTCCAAACGCTTAACCAGAATGGCCTAGGGAAAAAATACACATACCGTTGTAATTGGGCGAGTTTCTACTTTCAGATGCAATAGGAATTTTTGGGTTAGGTCAATCCGTTCGCGAGATATGGACTTTGAAGCTAAGAAATGGTTGACAATACAACAAATTTTTCGCAATTCTGCTGCCCCAATCGCTTAACCAAAATGGCCTAGGGGAAAAATACACGTACCGTTGTAATCGGGCGAGTTTCTACTTTCAGATGCAATAGGAATTTCTTGGTTAGGTCAATCCGTTCGCGAGATATGGGAGTTTGAAGCCAAGAAATGTTTGGGAAGGCAACAAATTTTTCGCAATTCTGCTGCTCCAAACGCTTAACCAGAATGGCCTAGGGAATAAATACACATACCGTTGTAATCGGGCGAGTTTCTACTTTCAGATGCAATAGGAATTTTTGGGTTAGGTCAATCCGTTCGCGAGATATGGGAGTTTGAAGCCAAGAAATGGTTGAGAAGGCAAAAAATTTTTCTCAATTCTGCTGCTTCAAACGCTTAACCAGAATGGCCTAGGGTAAAAATACACATACCATTGTAATCGGGCGAGTTTCTACTTTCCAATGCAATAGGAATTTTTGGGTTTGGCCAATCCGTTCGCGAGATATGAGAGTTTGAAGCTAAGAAATGGTTGAGAAGAGAACAAATTTTTCGCAATTCTGCTGCTCCAAACGCTTAACCAGAATGGCCTAGGGAAAAAATACGCATACCGTTCTAAACGGGCGAGTTTCTACTTTCAGACGCAGCAGGAATGTTTGGGTTTGGTCAATCCGTTCGCGAGATATGGGAGTTTGAAGCTTAGAAATGGTTGAGAAGACAACAAATTTTTCGCAATTCTGCAGCTCCAAACGCTTAACCAGAATGACCTAGGGAAAAAATACACATACCGTTGTAATTGGGCGAGTTTCTACTTTCAGATGAAATAGGAATTTTTGGGTTAGGTCAATCCGTTCGCGAGATATGGACTTTGAAGCTAAGAAATGGTTGACAATACAACAAATTTTTCGCAATTCTGCTGCCCCAATCGCTTAACCAAAATGGCCTAGGGGAGAAATACACGTACCGTTGTAATCGGGCGAGATTCTACTTTCAAATGCAATAGGAATTTTTGGGTTAGGCCAATTCCTTCGCGAGATATGGGAGTTTGAAGCCAAGAAATGGTTGAGAAGGCAAAAAATTTTTCTCAATTCTGCTGCTTCAAACGCTTAACCAGAATGGCCTAGGGAAAAAACACACATACCGTTGTAATCGGGCGAGTTTCTACTTTCCAATGCAATAGGAATTTTTGGGTTAGGCCAATCCGTTCGCGAGATATGAGAGTTTGAAGCTAAGAAATGGTTGAGAAGAGAACAAATTTTTCGCAATTCTGCTGCTCCAAACGCTTAACCAGAATGGCCTAGGGAAAAAATACTCATACCGTTCTAAACGGGCGAGTTTCTACTTTCAGACGCAGCAGGAATGTTTGGGTTTGGTCAATCCGTTCGCGAGATATGGGAGTTTGAAGCTTAGAAATGGTTGAGAAGACAACAAATTTTTCGCAATTCTGCAGCTCCAAACGCTTAACCAGAATGGCCTAGGGAAAAAATACACATACCGTTGTAATTGGGCGAGTTTCTACTTTCAGATACAATAGGAATTTTTGGGTTAGGTCAATCCGTTCGCGAGATATGGACTTTGAAGCTAAGAAATGGTTGACAATACAACAAATTTTTCGCAATTCTGCTGCCCCAATCGCTTAACCAAAATGGCCTAGGGGAAAAAAACACGTACCGTTGTAATCGGGCGAGATTCTACTTTCAAATGCAATAGGAATTTTTGGGTTAGGCCAATTCCTTCGCGAGATATGGGAGTTTGAAGCCAAGAAATGGTTGAGAAGGCAAAAAATTTTTCTCAATTCTGCTGCTTCAAACGCTTAACCAGAATGGCCTAGGGTAAAAATACACATACCATTGTAATCGGGCGAGTTTCTACTTTCCAATGCAATAGGAATTTTTGGGTTTGGCCAATCCGTTCGCGAGATATGAGAGTTTGAAGCTAAGAAATGGTTGAGAAGAGAACAAATTTTTCGCAATTCTGCTGCTCCAAACGCTTAACCAGAATGGCCTAGGGAAAAAATACTCATACCGTTCTAAACGGGCGAGTTTCTACTTTCAGACGCAGCAGGAATGTTTGGGTTTGGTCAATCCGTTCGCGAGATATGGGAGTTTGAAGCTTAGAAATGGTTGAGAAGACAACAAATTTTTCGCAATTCTGCAGCTCCAAACGCTTAACCAGAATGGCCTAGGGAAAAAATACACATACCGTTGTAATTGGGCGAGTTTCTACTTTCAGATACAATAGGAATTTTTGGGTTAGGTCAATCCGTTCGCGAGATATGGACTTTGAAGCTAAGAAATGGTTGACAATACAACAAATTTTTCGCAATTCTGCTGCCCCAATCGCTTAACCAAAATGGCCTAGGGGAAAAATACACGTACCGTTGTAATCGGGCGAGATTCTACTTTCAAATGCAATAGGAATTTTTGGGTTAGGCCAATTCCTTCGCGAGATATGGGAGTTTGAAGCCAAGAAATGGTTGAGAAGGCAAAAAATTTTTCTCAATTCTGCTGCTTCAAACGCTTAACCAGAATGGCCTAGGGAAAAAACACACATACCGTTGTAATCGGGCGAGTTTCTACATTCCAATGCAATAGGAATTTTTGGGTTAGGCCAATCCGTTCGCGAGATATGAGAGTTTGAAGCTAAGAAATGGTTGAGAAGAGAACAAATTTTTCGCAATTCTGCTGCTCCTAACGCTTAACCAGAATGGCCTAGGGAAAAAATACACATACCGTTGTAATCGGGCGAGTTTCTACTTTCAGATGCAATAGGAATTTCTTGGTTAGGTCAATCCGTTCGCGAGATATGGGAGTTTGAAGCCAAGAAATGTTTGGAAAGGCAACAAATTTTTCGCAATTCTGCTGCTCCAAACGCTTAACCAGAATGGTCCAGGGAAAAAATACACAAACCGTTGTAATCGGGCGAGTTTCTACTTTCAGATGCAATAGGAATTTTTGGGTTAGGTCAATCCGTTCGCGAGATATGGGAGTTTGAAGCCAAGAAATGGTTGAGAAGGCAAAAAATTTTTCTCAATTCTGCTGCTTCAAACGCTTAACCAGAATGGCCTAGGGTAAAAATACACATACCATTGTAATCGGGCGAGTTTCTACTTTCCAATGCAATAGGAATTTTTGGGTTTGGCCAATCCGTTCGCGAGATATGAGAGTTTGAAGCTAAGAAATGGTTGAGAAGAGAACAAATTTTTCGCAATTCTGCTGCTCCAAACGCTTAACCAGAATGGCCTAGGGAAAAAATACGCATACCGTTCTAAACGGGCGAGTTTCTACTTTCAGACGCAGCAGGAATGTTTGGGTTTGGTCAATCCGTTCGCGAGATATGGGAGTTTGAAGCTTAGAAATGGTTGAGAAGACAACAAATTTTTCGCAATTCTGCTGCTCCAAACGCTTAACCAGAATGGCCTAGGGAAAAAATACACATACCGTTGTAATTGGGCGAGTTTCTACTTTCAGATGCAATAGGAATTTTTGGGTTAGGTCAATCCGTTCGCGAGATATGGACTTTGAAGCTAAGAAATGGTTGACAATACAACAAATTTTTCGCAATTCTGCTGCCCCAATCGCTTAACCAAAATGGCCTAGGGGAAAAATACACGTACCGTTGTAATCGGGCGAGATTCTACTTTCAAATGCAATAGGAATTTTTGGGTTAGGCCAATTCCTTCGCGAGATATGGGAGTTTGAAGCCAAGAAATGGTTGAGAAGGCAAAAAATTTTTCTCAATTCTGCTGCTTCAAACGCTTAACCAGAATGGCCTAGGGTAAAAATACACATACCATTGTAATCGGGCGAGTTTCTACTTTCCAATGCAATAGGAATTTTTGGGTTTGGCCAATCCGTTCGCGAGATATGAGAGTTTGAAGCTAAGAAATGGTTGAGAAGAGAACAAATTTTTCGCAATTCTGCTGCTCCAAACGCTTAACCAGAATGGCCTAGGGAAAAAATACTCATACCGTTCTAAACGGGCGAGTTTCTACTTTCAGACGCAGCAGGAATGTTTGGGTTTGGTCAATCCGTTCGCGAGATATGGGAGTTTGAAGCTTAGAAATGGTTGAGAAGACAACAAATTTTTCGCAATTCTGCAGCTCCAAACGCTTAACCAGAATGGCCTAGGGAAAAAATACACATACCGTTGTAATTGGGCGAGTTTCTACTTTCAGATACAATAGGAATTTTTGGGTTAGGTCAATCCGTTCGCGAGATATGGACTTTGAAGCTAAGAAATGGTTGACAATACAACAAATTTTTCGCAATTCTGCTGCCCCAATCGCTTAACCAAAATGGCCTAGGGGAAAAATACACGTACCGTTGTAATCGGGCGAGATTCTACTTTCAAATGCAATAGGAATTTTTGGGTTAGGCCAATTCCTTCGCGAGATATGGGAGTTTGAAACCAAGAAATGGTTGAGAAGGCAAAAAATTTTTCTCAATTCTGCTGCTTCAAACGCTTAACCAGAATGGCCTAGGGAAAAAACACACATACCGTTGTAATCGGGCGAGTTTCTACATTCCAATGCAATAGGAATTTTTGGGTTAGGCCAATCCGTTCGCGAGATATGAGAGTTTGAAGCTAAGAAATGGTTGAGAAGAGAACAAATTTTTCGCAATTCTGCTGCTCCTAACGCTTAACCAGAATGGCCTAGGGAAAAAATACACATACCGTTGTAATCGGGCGAGTTTCTACTTTCAGATGCAATAGGAATTTCTTGGTTAGGTCAATCCGTTCGCGAGATATGGGAGTTTGAAGCCAAGAAATGTTTGGAAAGGCAACAAATTTTTCGCAATTCTGCTGCTCCAAACGCTTAACCAGAATGGCCTAGGGAATAAATACACATACCGTTGTAATCGGGCGAGTTTCTACTTTCAGATACAATAGGAATTTTTGGGTTAGGTCAATCCGTTCGCGAGATATGGGAGTTTGAAGCCAAGAAATGGTTGAGAAGGCAAAAAATTTTTCTCAATTCTGCTGCTTCAAACGCTTAACCAGAATGGCCTAGGGTAAAAATACACATACCATTGTAATCGGGCGAGTTTCTACTTTCCAATGCAATAGGAATTTTTGGGTTTGGCCAATCCGTTCGCGAGATATGAGAGTTTGAAGCTAAGAAATGGTTGAGAAGAGAACAAATTTTTCGCAATTCTGCTGCTCCAAACGCTTAACCAGAATGGCCTAGGGAAAAAATACGCATACCGTTCTAAACGGGCGAGTTTCTACTTTCAGACGCAGCAGGAATGTTTGGGTTTGGTCAATCCGTTCGCGAGATATGGGAGTTTGAAGCTTAGAAATGGTTGAGAAGACAACAAATTTTTCGCAATTCTGCTGCTCCAAACGCTTAACCAGAATGGCCTAGGGAAAAAATACACATACCGTTGTAATTGGGCGAGTTTCTACTTTCAGATGCAATAGGAATTTTTGGGTTAGGTCAATCCGTTCGCGAGATATGGACTTTGAAGCTAAGAAATGGTTGACAATACAACAAATTTTTCGCAATTCTGCTGCCCCAATCGCTTAACCAAAATGGCCTAGGGGAAAAATACACGTACCGTTGTAATCGGGCGAGATTCTACTTTCAAATGCAATAGGAATTTTTGGGTTAGGCCAATTCCTTCGCGAGATATGAGAGTTTGAAGCTAAGAAATGGTTGAGAGGAGAACAAATTTTTCGCAATTCTGCTGCTCCAAACGCTTAACCAGAATGGCCTAGGGAAAAAATACACATACCGTTGTAATCGGGCGAGTTTCTACTTTCCAATGCAATAGAAATTTTTGGGTTAGGCCAATCCGTTCGCGAGATATGAGAGTTTGAAGCTAAGAAATGGTTGAGAAGAGAACAAATTTTTCGCAATTCTGCTGCTCCTAACGCTTAACCAGAATGGCCTAGGGAAAAAATACACATACCGTTGTAATCGGGCGAGTTTCTACTTTCAGATGCAATAGGAATTTCTTGGTTAGGTCAATCCGTTCGCGAGATATGGGAGTTTGAAGCCAAGAAATGTTTGGGAAGGCAACAAATTTTTCGCAATTCTGCTGCTCCAAACGCTTAACCAGAATGGCCTAGGGAATAAATACACATACCGTTGTAATCGGGCGCGTTTCTACTTTCAGATGCAATAGGAATTTTTGGGTTAGGTCAATCCGTTCGCGAGATATGGGAGTTTGAAGCCAAGAAATGGTTGAGAAGGCAAAAAATTTTTCTCAATTCTGCTGCTTCAAACGCTTAACCAGAATGGCCTAGGGTAAAAATACACATACCATTGTAATCGGGCGAGTTTCTACTTTCCAATGCAATAGGAATTTTTGGGTTTGGCCAATCCGTTCGCGAGATATGAGAGTTTGAAGCTAAGAAATGGTTGAGAAGAGAACAAATTTTTCGCAATTCTGCTGCTCCAAACGCTTAACCAGAATGGCCTAGGGAAAAAATACTCATACCGTTCTAAACGGGCGAGTTTCTACTTTCAGACGCAGCAGGAATGTTTGGGTTTGGTCAATCCGTTCGCGAGATATGGGAGTTTGAAGCTTAGAAATGGTTGAGAAGACAACAAATTTTTCGCAATTCTGCAGCTCCAAACGCTTAACCAGAATGGCCTAGGGAAAAAATACACATACCGTTGTAATTGGGCGAGTTTCTACTTTCAGATACAATAGGAATTTTTGTGTTAGGTCAATCCGTTCGCGAGATATGGACTTTGAAGCTAAGAAATGGTTGACAATACAACAAATTTTTCGCAATTCTGCTGCCCCAATCGCTTAACCAAAATGGCCTAGGGGAAAAATACACGTACCGTTGTAATCGGGCGAGATTCTACTTTCAAATGCAATAGGAATTTTTGGGTTAGGCCAATTCCTTCGCGAGATATGGGAGTTTGAAACCAAGAAATGGTTGAGAAGGCAAAAAATTTTTCTCAATTCTGCTGCTTCAAACGCTTAACCAGAATGGCCTAGGGAAAAAACACACATACCGTTGTAATCGGGCGAGTTTCTACATTCCAATGCAATAGGAATTTTTGGGTTAGGCCAATCCGTTCGCGAGATATGAGAGTTTGAAGCTAAGAAATGGTTGAGAAGAGAACAAATTTTTCGCAATTCTGCTGCTCCTAACGCTTAACCAGTATGGCCTAGGGAAAAAATACACATACCGTTGTAATCGGGCGAGTTTCTACTTTCAGATGCAATAGGAATTTCTTGGTTAGGTCAATCCGTTCGCGAGATATGGGAGTTTGAAGCCAAGAAATGTTTGGAAAGGCAACAAATTTTTCGCAATTCTGCTGCTCCAAACGCTTAACCAGAATGGCCTAGGGAATAAATACACATACCGTTGTAATCGGGCGAGTTTCTACTTTCAGATACAATAGGAATTTTTGGGTTAGGTCAATCCGTTCGCGAGATATGGGAGTTTGAAGCCAAGAAATGGTTGAGAAGGCAAAAAATTTTTCTCAATTCTGCTGCTTCAAACGCTTAACCAGAATGGCCTAGGGTAAAAATACACATACCATTGTAATCGGGCGAGTTTCTACTTTCCAATGCAATAGGAATTTTTGGGTTTGGCCAATCCGTTCGCGAGATATGAGAGTTTGAAGCTAAGAAATGGTTGAGAAGAGAACAAATTTTTCGCAATTCTGCTGCTCCAAACGCTTAACCAGAATGGCCTAGGGAAAAAATACGCATACCGTTCTAAACGGGCGAGTTTCTACTTTCAGACGCAGCAGGAATGTTTGGGTTTGGTCAATCCGTTCGCGAGATATGGGAGTTTGAAGCTTAGAAATGGTTGAGAAGACAACAAATTTTTCGCAATTCTGCTGCTCCAAACGCTTAACCAGAATGGCCTAGGGAAAAAATACACATACCGTTGTAATTGGGCGAGTTTCTACTTTCAGATGCAATAGGAATTTTTGGGTTAGGTCAATCCGTTCGCGAGATATGGACTTTGAAGCTAAGAAATGGTTGACAATACAACAAATTTTTCGCAATTCTGCTGCCCCAATCGCTTAACCAAAATGGCCTAGGGGAAAAATACACGTACCGTTGTAATCGGGCGAGATTCTACTTTCAAATGCAATAGGAATTTTTGGGTTAGGCCAATTCCTTCGCGAGATATGAGAGTTTGAAGCTAAGAAATGGTTGAGAGGAGAACAAATTTTTCGCAATTCTGCTGCTCCAAACGCTTAACCAGAATGGCCTAGGGAAAAAATACACATACCGTTGTAATCGGGCGAGTTTCTACTTTCCAATGCAATAGAAATTTTTGGGTTAGGCCAATCCGTTCGCGAGATATGAGAGTTTGAAGCTAAGAAATGGTTGAGAAGAGAACAAATTTTTCGCAATTCTGCTGCTCCTAACGCTTAACCAGAATGGCCTAGGGAAAAAATACACATACCGTTGTAATCGGGCGAGTTTCTACTTTCAGATGCAATAGGAATTTCTTGGTTAGGTCAATCCGTTCGCGAGATATGGGAGTTTGAAGCCAAGAAATGTTTGGGAAGGCAACAAATTTTTCGCAATTCTGCTGCTCCAAACGCTTAACCAGAATGGCCTAGGGAATAAATACACATACCGTTGTAATCGGGCGCGTTTCTACTTTCAGATGCAATAGGAATTTTTGGGTTAGGTCAATCCGTTCGCGAGATATGGGAGTTTGAAGCCAAGAAATGGTTGAGAAGGCAAAAAATTTTTCTCAATTCTGCTGCTTCAAACGCTTAACCAGAATGGCCTAGGGTAAAAATACACATACCATTGTAATCGGGCGAGTTTCTACTTTCCAATGCAATAGGAATTTTTGGGTTTGGCCAATCCGTTCGCGAGATATGAGAGTTTGAAGCTAAGAAATGGTTGAGAAGAGAACAAATTTTTCGCAATTCTGCTGCTCCAAACGCTTAACCAGAATGGCCTAGGGAAAAAATACTCATACCGTTCTAAACGGGCGAGTTTCTACTTTCAGACGCAGCAGGAATGTTTGGGTTTGGTCAATCCGTTCGCGAGATATGGGAGTTTGAAGCTTAGAAATGGTTGAGAAGACAACAAATTTTTCGCAATTCTGCAGCTCCAAACGCTTAACCAGAATGGCCTAGGGAAAAAATACACATACCGTTGTAATTGGGCGAGTTTCTACTTTCAGATACAATAGGAATTTTTGGGTTAGGTCAATCCGTTCGCGAGATATGGACTTTGAAGCTAAGAAATGGTTGACAATACAACAAATTTTTCGCAATTCTGCTGCCCCAATCGCTTAACCAAAATGGCCTAGGGGAAAAATACACGTACCGTTGTAATCGGGCGAGATTCTACTTTCAAATGCAATAGGAATTTTTGGGTTAGGCCAATTCCTTCGCGAGATATGGGAGTTTGAAGCCAAGAAATGGTTGAGAAGGCAAAAAATTTTTCTCAATTCTGCTGCTTCAAACGCTTAACCAGAATGGCCTAGGGAAAAAACACACATACCGTTGTAATCGGGCGAGTTTCTACATTCCAATGCAATAGGAATTTTTGGGTTAGGCCAATCCGTTCGCGAGATATGAGAGTTTGAAGCTAAGAAATGGTTGAGAAGAGAACAAATTTTTCGCAATTCTGCTGCTCCTAACGCTTAACCAGAATGGCCTAGGGAAAAAATACACATACCGTTGTAATCGGGCGAGTTTCTACTTTCAGATGCAATAGGAATTTCTTGGTTAGGTCAATCCGTTCGCGAGATATGGGAGTTTGAAGCCAAGAAATGTTTGGAAAGGCAACAAATTTTTCGCAATTCTGCTGCTCCAAACGCTTAACCAGAATGGCCTAGGGAATAAATACACATACCGTTGTAATCGGGCGAGTTTCTACTTTCAGATACAATAGGAATTTTTGGGTTAGGTCAATCCGTTCGCGAGATATGGGAGTTTGAAGCCAAGAAATGGTTGAGAAGGCAAAAAATTTTTCTCAATTCTGCTGCTTCAAACGGTTAACCAGAATGGCCTAGGGTAAAAATACACATACCGTTGTAATCGGGCGAGTTTCTACTTTCCAATGCAATAGAAATTTTTGGGTTAGGCCAATCCGTTCGCGAGATATGAGAGTTTGAAGCTAAGAAATGGTTGAGAAGAGAACAAATTTTTCGCAATTCTGCTGCTCCTAACGCTTAACCAGAATGGCCTAGGGAAAAAATACACATACCGTTGTAATCGGGCGAGTTTCTACTTTCAGATGCAATAGGAATTTCTTGGTTAGGTCAATCCGTTCGCGAGATATGGGAGTTTGAAGCCAAGAAATGTTTGGGAAGGCAACAAATTTTTCGCAATTCTGCTGCTCCAAACGCTTAACCAGAATGGCCTAGGGAATAAATACACATACCGTTGTAATCGGGCGCGTTTCTACTTTCAGATGCAATAGGAATTTTTGGGTTAGGTCAATCCGTTCGCGAGATATGGGAGTTTGAAGCCAAGAAATGGTTGAGAAGGCAAAAAATTTTTCTCAATTCTGCTGCTTCAAACGCTTAACCAGAATGGCCTAGGGTAAAAATACACATACCATTGTAATCGGGCGAGTTTCTACTTTCCAATGCAATAGGAATTTTTGGGTTTGGCCAATCCGTTCGCGAGATATGAGAGTTTGAAGCTAAGAAATGGTTGAGAAGAGAACAAATTTTTCGCAATTCTGCTGCTCCAAACGCTTAACCAGAATGGCCTAGGGAAAAAATACTCATACCGTTCTAAACGGGCGAGTTTCTACTTTCAGACGCAGCAGGAATGTTTGGGTTTGGTCAATCCGTTCGCGAGATATGGGAGTTTGAAGCTTAGAAATGGTTGAGAAGACAACAAATTTTTCGCAATTCTGCAGCTCCAAACGCTTAACCAGAATGGCCTAGGGAAAAAATACACATACCGTTGTAATTGGGCGAGTTTCTACTTTCAGATACAATAGGAATTTTTGGGTTAGGTCAATCCGTTCGCGAGATATGGACTTTGAAGCTAAGAAATGGTTGACAATACAACAAATTTTTCGCAATTCTGCTGCCCCAATCGCTTAACCAAAATGGCCTAGGGGAAAAATACACGTACCGTTGTAATCGGGCGAGATTCTACTTTCAAATGCAATAGGAATTTTTGGGTTAGGCCAATTCCTTCGCGAGATATGGGAGTTTGAAGCCAAGAAATGGTTGAGAAGGCAAAAAATTTTTCTCAATTCTGCTGCTTCAAACGCTTAACCAGAATGGCCTAGGGAAAAAACACACATACCGTTGTAATCGGGCGAGTTTCTACATTCCAATGCAATAGGAATTTTTGGGTTAGGCCAATCCGTTCGCGAGATATGAGAGTTTGAAGCTAAGAAATGGTTGAGAAGAGAACAAATTTTTCGCAATTCTGCTGCTCCTAACGCTTAACCAGAATGGCCTAGGGAAAAAATACACATACCGTTGTAATCGGGCGAGTTTCTACTTTCAGATGCAATAGGAATTTCTTGGTTAGGTCAATCCGTTCGCGAGATATGGGAGTTTGAAGCCAAGAAATGTTTGGAAAGGCAACAAATTTTTCGCAATTCTGCTGCTCCAAACGCTTAACCAGAATGGCCTAGGGAATAAATACACATACCGTTGTAATCGGGCGAGTTTCTACTTTCAGATACAATAGGAATTTTTGGGTTAGGTCAATCCGTTCGCGAGATATGGGAGTTTGAAGCCAAGAAATGGTTGAGAAGGCAAAAAATTTTTCTCAATTCTGCTGCTTCAAACGGTTAACCAGAATGGCCTAGGGTAAAAATACACATACCATTGTAATCGGGCGAGTTTCTACTTTCCAATGCAATAGGAATTTTTGGGTTTGGCCAATCCGTTCGCGAGATATGAGAGTTTGAAGCTAAGAAATGGTTGAGAAGAGAACAAATTTTTCGCAATTCTGCTGCTCCAAACGCTTAACCAGAATGGCCTAGGGAAAAAATACGCATACCGTTCTAAACGGGCGAGTTTCTACTTTCAGACGCAGCAGGAATGTTTGGGTTTGGTCAATCCGTTCGCGAGATATGGGAGTTTGAAGCTTAGAAATGGTTGAGAAGACAACAAATTTTTCGCAATTCTGCTGCTCCAAACGCTTAACCAGAATGGCCTAGGGAAAAAATACACATACCGTTGTAATTGGGCGAGTTTCTACTTTCAGATGCAATAGGAATTTTTGGGTTAGGTCAATCCGTTCGCGAGATATGGACTTTGAAGCTAAGAAATGGTTGACAATACAACAAATTTTTCGCAATTCTGCTGCCCCAATCGCTTAACCAAAATGGCCTAGGGGAAAAATACACGTACCGTTGTAATCGGGCGAGATTCTACTTTCAAATGCAATAGGAATTTTTGGGTTAGGCCAATTCCTTCGCGAGATATGGGAGTTTGAAGCCAAGAAATGGTTGAGAAGGCAAAAAATTTTTCTCAATTCTGCTGCTTCAAACGCGTAACCAGAATGGCCTAGGGTAAAAATACACATACCATTGTAATCGGGCGAGTTTCTACTTTCCAATGCAGTAGGAATTTTTGGGTTTGGCCAATCCGTTCGCGAGATATGAGAGTTTGAAGCTAAGAAATGGTTGAGAAGAGAACAAATTTTTCGCAATTCTGCTGCTCCAAACGCTTAACCAGAATGGCCTAGGGAAAAAATACTCATACCGTTCTAAACGGGCGAGTTTCTACTTTCAGACGCAGCAGGAATGTTTGGGTTTGGTCAATCCGTTCGCGAGATATGGGAGTTTGAAGCTTAGAAATGGTTGAGAAGACAACAAATTTTTCGCAATTCTGCAGCTCCAAACGCTTAACCAGAATGGCCTAGGGAAAAAATACACATACCGTTGTAATTGGGCGAGTTTCTACTTTCAGATACAATAGGAATTTTTGGGTTAGGTCAATCCGTTCGCGAGATATGGACTTTGAAGCTAAGAAATGGTTGACAATACAACAAATTTTTCGCAATTCTGCTGCCCCAATCGCTTAACCAAAATGGCCTAGGGGAAAAATACACGTACCGTTGTAATCGGGCGAGATTCTACTTTCAAATGCAATAGGAATTTTTGGGTTAGGCCAATTCCTTCGCGAGATATGGGAGTTTGAAACCAAGAAATGGTTGAGAAGGCAAAAAATTTTTCTCAATTCTGCTGCTTCAAACGCTTAACCAGAATGGCCTAGGGAAAAAACACACATACCGTTGTAATCGGGCGAGTTTCTACATTCCAATGCAATAGGAATTTTTGGGTTAGGCCAATCCGTTCGCGAGATATGAGAGTTTGAAGCTAAGAAATGGTTGAGAAGAGAACAAATTTTTCGCAATTCTGCTGCTCCTAACGCTTAACCAGAATGGCCTAGGGAAAAAATACACATACCGTTGTAATCGGGCGAGTTTCTACTTTCAGATGCAATAGGAATTTCTTGGTTAGGTCAATCCGTTCGCGAGATATGGGAGTTTGAAGCCAAGAAATGTTTGGAAAGGCAACAAATTTTTCGCAATTCTGCTGCTCCAAACGCTTAACCAGAATGGCCTAGGGAATAAATACACATACCGTTGTAATCGGGCGAGTTTCTACTTTCAGATACAATAGGAATTTTTGGGTTAGGTCAATCCGTTCGCGAGATATGGGAGTTTGAAGCCAAGAAATGGTTGAGAAGGCAAAAAATTTTTCTCAATTCTGCTGCTTCAAACGCTTAACCAGAATGGCCTAGGGTAAAAATACACATACCATTGTAATCGGGCGAGTTTCTACTTTCCAATGCAATAGGAATTTTTGGGTTTGGCCAATCCGTTCGCGAGATATGAGAGTTTGAAGCTAAGAAATGGTTGAGAAGAGAACAAATTTTTCGCAATTCTGCTGCTCCAAACGCTTAACCAGAATGGCCTAGGGAAAAAATACGCATACCGTTCTAAACGGGCGAGTTTCTACTTTCAGACGCAGCAGGAATGTTTGGGTTTGGTCAATCCGTTCGCGAGATATGGGAGTTTGAAGCTTAGAAATGGTTGAGAAGACAACAAATTTTTCGCAATTCTGCTGCTCCAAACGCTTAACCAGAATGGCCTAGGGAAAAAATACACATACCGTTGTAATTGGGCGAGTTTCTACTTTCAGATGCAATAGGAATTTTTGGGTTAGGTCAATCCGTTCGCGAGATATGGACTTTGAAGCTAAGAAATGGTTGACAATACAACAAATTTTTCGCAATTCTGCTGCCCCAATCGCTTAACCAAAATGGCCTAGGGGAAAAATACACGTACCGTTGTAATCGGGCGAGATTCTACTTTCAAATGCAATAGGAATTTTTGGGTTAGGCCAATTCCTTCGCGAGATATGAGAGTTTGAAGCTAAGAAATGGTTGAGAGGAGAACAAATTTTTCGCAATTCTGCTGCTCCAAACGCTTAACCAGAATGGCCTAGGGAAAAAATACACATACCGTTGTAATCGGGCGAGTTTCTACTTTCCAATGCAATAGAAATTTTTGGGTTAGGCCAATCCGTTCGCGAGATATGAGAGTTTGAAGCTAAGAAATGGTTGAGAAGAGAACAAATTTTTCGCAATTCTGCTGCTCCTAACGCTTAACCAGAATGGCCTAGGGAAAAAATACACATACCGTTGTAATCGGGCGAGTTTCTACTTTCAGATGCAATAGGAATTTCTTGGTTAGGTCAATCCGTTCGCGAGATATGGGAGTTTGAAGCCAAGAAATGTTTGGGAAGGCAACAAATTTTTCGCAATTCTGCTGCTCCAAACGCTTAACCAGAATGGCCTAGGGAATAAATACACATACCGTTGTAATCGGGCGCGTTTCTACTTTCAGATGCAATAGGAATTTTTGGGTTAGGTCAATCCGTTCGCGAGATATGGGAGTTTGAAGCCAAGAAATGGTTGAGAAGGCAAAAAATTTTTCTCAATTCTGCTGCTTCAAACGCTTAACCAGAATGGCCTAGGGTAAAAATACACATACCATTGTAATCGGGCGAGTTTCTACTTTCCAATGCAATAGGAATTTTTGGGTTTGGCCAATCCGTTCGCGAGATATGAGAGTTTGAAGCTAAGAAATGGTTGAGAAGAGAACAAATTTTTCGCAATTCTGCTGCTCCAAACGCTTAACCAGAATGGCCTAGGGAAAAAATACTCATACCGTTCTAAACGGGCGAGTTTCTACTTTCAGACGCAGCAGGAATGTTTGGGTTTGGTCAATCCGTT
This sequence comes from Ptiloglossa arizonensis, assembly GCF_051014685.1. NCBI lineage: Eukaryota > Metazoa > Arthropoda > Insecta > Hymenoptera > Colletidae > Ptiloglossa > Ptiloglossa arizonensis. The sequence goes on from NW_027478385.1 coordinate 6,151,871, forward strand.
CGCGAGATATGGGAGTTTGAAGCTTAGAAATGGTTGAGAAGACAACAAATTTTTCGCAATTCTGCAGCTCCAAACGCTTAACCAGAATGGCCTAGGGAAAAAATACACATACCGTTGTAATTGGGCGAGTTTCTACTTTCAGATACAATAGGAATTTTTGGGTTAGGTCAATCCGTTCGCGAGATATGGACTTTGAAGCTAAGAAATGGTTGACAATACAACAAATTTTTCGCAATTCTGCTGCCCCAATCGCTTAACCAAAATGGCCTAGGGGAAAAATACACGTACCGTTGTAATCGGGCGAGATTCTACTTTCAAATGCAATAGGAATTTTTGGGTTAGGCCAATTCCTTCGCGAGATATGGGAGTTTGAAGCCAAGAAATGGTTGAGAAGGCAAAAAATTTTTCTCAATTCTGCTGCTTCAAACGCTTAACCAGAATGGCCTAGGGAAAAAACACACATACCGTTGTAATCGGGCGAGTTTCTACTTTCAGATGCAATAGGAATTTCTTGGTTAGGTCAATCCGTTCGCGAGATATGGGAGTTTGAAGCCAAGAAATGTTTGGAAAGGCAACAAATTTTTCGCAATTCTGCTGCTCCAAACGCTTAACCAGAATGGCCTAGGGAAAAAATACTCATACCGTTCTAAACGGGCGAGTTTCTACTTTCAGACGCAGCAGGAATGTTTGGGTTTGGTCAATCCGTTCGCGAGATATGGGAGTTTGAAGCTTAGAAATGGTTGAGAAGACAACAAATTTTTCGCAATTCTGCAGCTCCAAACGCTTAACCAGAATGGCCTAGGGAAAAAATACACATACCGTTGTAATTGGGCGAGTTTCTACTTTCAGATACAATAGGAATTTTTGGGTTAGGTCAATCCGTTCGCGAGATATGGACTTTGAAGCTAAGAAATGGTTGACAATACAACAAATTTTTCGCAATTCTGCTGCCCCAATCGCTTAACCAAAATGGCCTAGGGGAAAAATACACGTACCGTTGTAATCGGGCGAGATTCTACTTTCAAATGCAATAGGAATTTTTGGGTTAGGCCAATTCCTTCGCGAGATATGGGAGTTTGAAACCAAGAAATGGTTGAGAAGGCAAAAAATTTTTCTCAATTCTGCTGCTTCAAACGCTTAACCAGAATGGCCTAGGGAATAAATACACATACCGTTGTAATCGGGCGAGTTTCTACATTCCAATGCAATAGGAATTTTTGGGTTAGGCCAATCCGTTCGCGAGATATGAGAGTTTGAAGCTAAGAAATGGTTGAGAAGAGAACAAATTTTTCGCAATTCTGCTGCTCCTAACGCTTAACCAGAATGGCCTAGGGAAAAAATACGCATACCGTTCTAAACGGGCGAGTTTCTACTTTCAGACGCAGCAGGAATGTTTGGGTTTGGTCAATCCGTTCGCGAGATATGGGAGTTTGAAGCTTAGAAATGGTTGAGAAGACAACAAATTTTTCGCAATTCTGCTGCTCCAAACGCTTAACCAGAATGGCCTAGGGAAAAAATACACATACCGTTGTAATTGGGCGAGTTTCTACTTTCAGATGCAATAGGAATTTTTGGGTTAGGTCAATCCGTTCGCGAGATATGGACTTTGAAGCTAAGAAATGGTTGACAATACAACAAATTTTTCGCAATTCTGCTGCCCCAATCGCTTAACCAAAATGGCCTAGGGGAAAAATACACGTACCGTTGTAATCGGGCGAGATTCTACTTTCAAATGCAATAGGAATTTTTGGGTTAGGCCAATTCCTTCGCGAGATATGAGAGTTTGAAGCTAAGAAATGGTTGAGAGGAGAACAAATTTTTCGCAATTCTGCTGCTCCAAACGCTTAACCAGAATGGCCTAGGGAAAAAATACACATACCGTTGTAATCGGGCGAGTTTCTACTTTCCAATGCAATAGAAATTTTTGGGTTAGGCCAATCCGTTCGCGAGATATGAGAGTTTGAAGCTAAGAAATGGTTGAGAAGAGAACAAATTTTTCGCAATTCTGCTGCTCCTAACGCTTAACCAGAATGGCCTAGGGAAAAAATACACATACCGTTGTAATCGGGCGAGTTTCTACTTTCAGATGCAATAGGAATTTCTTGGTTAGGTCAATCCGTTCGCGAGATATGGGAGTTTGAAGCCAAGAAATGTTTGGGAAGGCAACAAATTTTTCGCAATTCTGCTGCTCCAAACGCTTAACCAGAATGGCCTAGGGAATAAATACACATACCGTTGTAATCGGGCGCGTTTCTACTTTCAGATGCAATAGGAATTTTTGGGTTAGGTCAATCCGTTCGCGAGATATGGGAGTTTGAAGCCAAGAAATGGTTGAGAAGGCAAAAAATTTTTCTCAATTCTGCTGCTTCAAACGCTTAACCAGAATGGCCTAGGGTAAAAATACACATACCATTGTAATCGGGCGAGTTTCTACTTTCCAATGCAATAGGAATTTTTGGGTTTGGCCAATCCGTTCGCGAGATATGAGAGTTTGAAGCTAAGAAATGGTTGAGAAGAGAACAAATTTTTCGCAATTCTGCTGCTCCAAACGCTTAACCAGAATGGCCTAGGGAAAAAATACTCATACCGTTCTAAACGGGCGAGTTTCTACTTTCAGACGCAGCAGGAATGTTTGGGTTTGGTCAATCCGTTCGCGAGATATGGGAGTTTGAAGCTTAGAAATGGTTGAGAAGACAACAAATTTTTCGCAATTCTGCAGCTCCAAACGCTTAACCAGAATGGCCTAGGGAAAAAATACACATACCGTTGTAATTGGGCGAGTTTCTACTTTCAGATACAATAGGAATTTTTGGGTTAGGTCAATCCGTTCGCGAGATATGGACTTTGAAGCTAAGAAATGGTTGACAATACAACAAATTTTTCGCAATTCTGCTGCCCCAATCGCTTAACCAAAATGGCCTAGGGGAAAAATACACGTACCGTTGTAATCGGGCGAGATTCTACTTTCAAATGCAATAGGAATTTTTGGGTTAGGCCAATTCCTTCGCGAGATATGGGAGTTTGAAGCCAAGAAATGGTTGAGAAGGCAAAAAATTTTTCTCAATTCTGCTGCTTCAAACGCTTAACCAGAATGGCCTAGGGAAAAAACACACATACCGTTGTAATCGGGCGAGTTTCTACTTTCAGATGCAATAGGAATTTCTTGGTTAGGTCAATCCGTTCGCGAGATATGGGAGTTTGAAGCCAAGAAATGTTTGGAAAGGCAACAAATTTTTCGCAATTCTGCTGCTCCAAACGCTTAACCAGAATGGCCTAGGGAATAAATACACATACCGTTGTAATCGGGCGAGTTTCTACTTTCAGATACAATAGGAATTTTTGGGTTAGGTCAATCCGTTCGCGAGATATGGGAGTTTGAAGCCAAGAAATGGTTGAGAAGGCAAAAAATTTTTCTCAATTCTGCTGCCCCAATCGCTTAACCAAAATGGCCTAGGGGAAAAATACACGTACCGTTGTAATCGGGCGAGATTCTACTTTCAAATGCAATAGGAATTTTTGGGTTAGGCCAATTCCTTCGCGAGATATGAGAGTTTGAAGCTAAGAAATGGTTGAGAGGAGAACAAATTTTTCGCAATTCTGCTGCTCCAAACGCTTAACCAGAATGGCCTAGGGAAAAAATACACATACCGTTGTAATCGGGCGAGTTTCTACTTTCCAATGCAATAGAAATTTTTGGGTTAGGCCAATCCGTTCGCGAGATATGAGAGTTTGAAGCTAAGAAATGGTTGAGAAGAGAACAAATTTTTCGCAATTCTGCTGCTCCTAACGCTTAACCAGAATGGCCTAGGGAAAAAATACACATACCGTTGTAATCGGGCGAGTTTCTACTTTCAGATGCAATAGGAATTTCTTGGTTAGGTCAATCCGTTCGCGAGATATGGGAGTTTGAAGCCAAGAAATGTTTGGGAAGGCAACAAATTTTTCGCAATTCTGCTGCTCCAAACGCTTAACCAGAATGGCCTAGGGAATAAATACACATACCGTTGTAATCGGGCGCGTTTCTACTTTCAGATGCAATAGGAATTTTTGGGTTAGGTCAATCCGTTCGCGAGATATGGGAGTTTGAAGCCAAGAAATGGTTGAGAAGGCAAAAAATTTTTCTCAATTCTGCTGCTTCAAACGCTTAACCAGAATGGCCTAGGGTAAAAATACACATACCATTGTAATCGGGCGAGTTTCTACTTTCCAATGCAATAGGAATTTTTGGGTTTGGCCAATCCGTTCGCGAGATATGAGAGTTTGAAGCTAAGAAATGGTTGAGAAGAGAACAAATTTTTCGCAATTCTGCTGCTCCAAACGCTTAACCAGAATGGCCTAGGGAAAAAATACTCATACCGTTCTAAACGGGCGAGTTTCTACTTTCAGACGCAGCAGGAATGTTTGGGTTTGGTCAATCCGTTCGCGAGATATGGGAGTTTGAAGCTTAGAAATGGTTGAGAAGACAACAAATTTTTCGCAATTCTGCAGCTCCAAACGCTTAACCAGAATGGCCTAGGGAAAAAATACACATACCGTTGTAATTGGGCGAGTTTCTACTTTCAGATACAATAGGAATTTTTGGGTTAGGTCAATCCGTTCGCGAGATATGGACTTTGAAGCTAAGAAATGGTTGACAATACAACAAATTTTTCGCAATTCTGCTGCCCCAATCGCTTAACCAAAATGGCCTAGGGGAAAAATACACGTACCGTTGTAATCGGGCGAGATTCTACTTTCAAATGCAATAGGAATTTTTGGGTTAGGCCAATTCCTTCGCGAGATATGGGAGTTTGAAGCCAAGAAATGGTTGAGAAGGCAAAAAATTTTTCTCAATTCTGCTGCTTCAAACGCTTAACCAGAATGGCCTAGGGAAAAAACACACATACCGTTGTAATCGGGCGAGTTTCTACATTCCAATGCAATAGGAATTTTTGGGTTAGGCCAATCCGTTCGCGAGATATGAGAGTTTGAAGCTAAGAAATGGTTGAGAAGAGAACAAATTTTTCGCAATTCTGCTGCTCCTAACGCTTAACCAGAATGGCCTAGGGAAAAAATACACATACCGTTGTAATCGGGCGAGTTTCTACTTTCAGATGCAATAGGAATTTCTTGGTTAGGTCAATCCGTTCGCGAGATATGGGAGTTTGAAGCCAAGAAATGTTTGGAAAGGCAACAAATTTTTCGCAATTCTGCTGCTCCAAACGCTTAACCAGAATGGCCTAGGGAATAAATACACATACCGTTGTAATCGGGCGAGTTTCTACTTTCAGATACAATAGGAATTTTTGGGTTAGGTCAATCCGTTCGCGAGATATGGGAGTTTGAAGCCAAGAAATGGTTGAGAAGGCAAAAAATTTTTCTCAATTCTGCTGCTTCAAACGCTTAACCAGAATGGCCTAGGGTAAAAATACACATACCATTGTAATCGGGCGAGTTTCTACTTTCCAATGCAATAGGAATTTTTGGGTTTGGCCAATCCGTTCGCGAGATATGAGAGTTTGAAGCTAAGAAACGGTTGAGAAGAGAACAAATTTTTCGCAATTCTGCTGCTCCAAACGCTTAACCAGAATGGCCTAGGGAAAAAATACGCATACCGTTCTAAACGGGCGAGTTTCTACTTTCAGACGCAGCAGGAATGTTTGGGTTTGGTCAATCCGTTCGCGAGATATGGGAGTTTGAAGCTTAGAAATGGTTGAGAAGACAACAAATTTTTCGCAATTCTGCTGCTCCAAACGCTTAACCAGAATGGCCTAGGGAAAAAAATACACATATCGTTGTAATTGGGCGAGTTTCTACTTTCAGATGCAATAGGAATTTTTGGGTTAGGTCTATCCGTTCGCGAGATATGAACTTTGAAGCTAAGAAATGGTTGACAATACAACAAATTTTTCGCAATTCTGCTGCCCCAATCGCTTAACCAAAATGGCCTAGGGGAAAAATACACGTACCGTTGTAATCGGGCGAGATTCTACTTTCAAATGCAATAGGAATTTTTGGGTTAGGCCAATTCCTTCGCGAGATATGAGAGTTTGAAGCTAAGAAATGGTTGAGAAGAGAACAAATTTTTCGCAATTCTGCTGCTCCAAACGCTTAACCAGAATGGCCTAGGGAAAAAAAACGCATACCGTTGTAACCGGGCGAGTTTCTACTTTCAGTTACAATAGGAATTTTTGGGTTAGGTCAATCCGTTCGCGAGATATGGGACTTTGAATCTAAGAAATGGTTGACAAGACAACAAATGTTTCGCAATTCTGCTGCTCCAATCGCTTAACCAGAATGGCCTAGGGGTACAATATACGTACCTTTGTAATCGGGCGAGTTTCCACTTTCAAATGCAGTAGGAATTTTTGGGTTAGGCCAATCCGTTCGCGAGATATGAGAGTTTGAAGCTAAGAAATGGTTGGGAAGAGAACAAATTTTTCGCAATTCTGCTGCTCCAAACGCTTAACCAGAATGGCCTAGGGGTACAATACACGTACCGTTGTAATCGGGCGAGTTTCTACTTTCAAATGCAATAGGAATTTTTGGGTTAGGCCAATCCGTTCGCGAGATATGAGAGTTTGAAGCTAAGAAATGGTTGGGAAGAGAACAAATTTTTCGCAATTCTGCTGCTCCAAACGCTTAACCAGAATGGCCTAGGGTAAAAATACGCATACCGTTGTAATCGGGCGAGTTTCTACTTTCAGTTACAATAGGAATTTTTGGGTTAGGTCAATCCGTTCGCGAGGTATGGGACTTTGAAGCAAAGAAATGGTTGACAAGACAACAAATTTTTCGCACTTCTGCTGCTCCAATCGCTTAACCAGAATGGCTTAGGGGAAAAATACACGTACCGTTGTAATCGGGCGAGTTTCTACTTTCAGTTACAATAGGAATTTTTGGGTTAGGTCAATCCGTTCGCGAGATATGGGACTTTGAATCTAAGAAATGGTTGACAAGACAACAAATGTTTCGCAATTCTGCTGCTCCAATCGCTTAACCAGAATGGCCTAGGGAAAAAATACGCATACCGTTGTAATCGGGCGAGTTTCTACTTTCAGTTACAATAGGAACTTTTGGGTTAGGTCAATCAGTTCGCGATATATGGGACATTGAAGCTAAGAAATGGTTGACAAGACAACAAATTTTTCGCACTTCTGCTGCTCCAATCGCTTAACCAGAATGGCCTAGGGGTACAATATACGTACCGTTGTAATCGGGCGAGTTTCCACTTTCAAATGCAGTAGGAATTTTTGGGTTAGGCCAATCCGTTCGCGAGATATGAGAGTTTGAAGCTAAGAAATGCTTGAGAAGAGAACAAATTTTTCGCAATTCTGCTGCTCCAAACGCTTAACCAGAATGGCCTAGGGAAAAAATACGCATACCGTTGTAAACGGGCGAGTTTCTACTTTCAGACGCAGCAGGAATGTTTGGGTTTGGTCAATCCGTTCGCGAGATATGGGACTTTGAATCTAAGAAATGGTTGACAAGACAACAAATGTTTCGCAATTCTGCTGCTCCAATCGCTTAACCAGAATGGCCTAGGGGTACAATATACGTACCGTTGTAATCGGGCGAGTTTCCACTTTCAAATGCAGTAGGAATTTTTGGGTTAGGCCAATCCGTTCGCGAGATATGAGAGTTTGAAGCTAAGAAATGGTTGGGAAGAGAACAAATTTTTCGCAATTCTGCTGCTCCAAACGCTTAACCAGAATGGCCTAGGGGTACAATACACGTACCGTTGTAATCGGGCGAGTTTCTACTTTCAAATGCAATAGGAATTTTTGGGTTAGGCCAATCCGTTCGCGAGATATGAGAGTTTGAAGCTAAGAAATGGTTGGGAAGAGAACAAATTTTTCGCAATTCTGCTGCTCCAAACGCTTAACCAGAATGGCCTAGGGTAAAAATACGCATACCGTTGTAATCGGGCGAGTTTCTACTTTCAGTTACAATAGGAATTTTTGGGTTAGGTCAATCCGTTCGCGAGGTATGGGACTTTGAAGCAAAGAAATGGTTGACAAGACAACAAATTTTTCGCACTTCTGCTGCTCCAATCGCTTAACCAGAATGGCTTAGGGGAAAAATACACGTACCGTTGTAATCGGGCGAGTTTCTACTTTCAGTTACAATAGGAATTTTTGGGTTAGGTCAATCCGTTCGCGAGATATGGGACTTTGAATCTAAGAAATGGTTGACAAGACAACAAATGTTTCGCAATTCTGCTGCTCCAATCGCTTAACCAGAATGGCCTAGGGAAAAAATACGCATACCGTTGTAATCGGGCGAGTTTCTACTTTCAGTTACAATAGGAACTTTTGGGTTAGGTCAATCAGTTCGCGAGATATGGGACATTGAAGCTAAGAAATGGTTGACAAGACAACAAATTTTTCGCACTTCTGCTGCTCCAATCGCTTAACCAGAATGGCCTAGGGGAAAAATACACGTACCGTTGTAATCGGGCGAGTTTCTACTCTCAAATGCAATAGGAATTTTTGTGTTATGTCAATCCGTTCGCGAGATATGGGAGTTTGAAGCTAAGAAATGCTTGAGAAGAGAACAAATTTTTCGCAATTCTGCTGCTCCAAACGCTTAACCAGAATGGCCTAGGGAAAAAATACGCATACCGTTGTAAACGGGCGAGTTTCTACTTTCAGACGCAGCAGGAATGTTTGGGTTTGGTCAATCCGTTCGCGAGATATGGGAGTTTGAAGCTTAGAAATGGTTGAGAAGACAACAAATTTTTCGCAATTCTGCTGCTCCAAACGCTTAACCAGAATGGTCTAGGGAAAAAATACACATACCGTTGTAATTGGGCGAGTTTCTACTTTCAGTTACAATAGGAATTTTTGGGTTAGGTCAATCCGTTCGCGAGATATGGGACTTTGAATCTAAGAAATGGTTGACAAGACAACAAATGTTTCGCAATTCTGCTGCTCCAATCGATTAACCAGAATGGCTTAGGGGTACAATACACGTACCGTTGTAATCGGGCGAGTTTCTACTTTCAAATGCAGTAGGAATTTTTGGGTTAGGCCAATCCGTTCGCGAGATATGAGAGTTTGAAGCTAAGAAATGGTTGGGAAGAGAACAAATTTTTCGCAATTCTGCTGCTCCAAACGCTTAACCAGAATGGCCTAGGGGTACAATACACGTACCGTTGTAATCGGGCGAGTTTCTACTTTCAAATGCAATAGGAATTTTTGGGTTAGGCCAATCCGTTGGCGAGATATGAGAGTTTGAAGCTAAGAAATGGTTGGGAAGAGAACAAATTTTTCGCAATTCTGCTGCTCCAAACGCTTAACCAGAATGGCCTAGGGAAAAAATACGCATACCGTTGTAATCGGGCGAGTTTCTACTTTCTGTTACAATAGGAATTTTTGGGTTAGGTCAATCCGTTCGCGAGATATGGGACTTTGAATCTAAGAAATGGTTGACAAGACAACAAATGTTTCGTAATTCTGCTGCTCCAATCGCTTAACCAAAATGGCCTAGGGGTACAATACACGTACCGTTGTAATCGGGCGAGTTTCTACTTTCAAATGCAGTAGGAATTTTTGGGTTAGGCCAATCCGTTCGCGAGATATGAGAGTTTGAAGCTAAGAAATGTTTGAGAAGACAACAAATTTTTCGCAGTTCTGCTGCTCCAATCGCTTAACCAGAATAGCCTAGGGGAAATATAGACGTACCGCTGTAATCGGGCGAGTTTCTACTTTCAAATGCAATAGGAATTTTTGGCTTAGGCCAATCCGTTCGCGAGATATGAGAGTTTGAAGCTAAGAAATGTTTGGGAAGAGAACAAATTTTTCGCAATTCTGCTGCTCCAAATGCTTAACCAGAATGGCCTAGGGAAAAAATACGCATACCGTTGTAATCGGGCGAGTTTCTACTTTCAGTTACAATAGGAATTTTTGGGTTAGGTCAATCTGTTCGCGAGGTATGGGACTTTGAAGCTAAGAAATGGTTGACAAGACAACAAATTTTTCGCACTTCTGCTGCTCTAATCGCTTAACCAGAATGGCCTAGGGGAAAAATACACGTACCGTTGTAATCGGGCGAGTTTCTACTTTCAAATGCACTAGGAATTTTTGTGTTATGTCAATCCGTTCGCGAGATGTGCGAGTTTGAAGCTAAGAAATGCTTCAGAAGAGAACAAATTTTTCGCAATTCTGCTGCTCCAAACGCTTAGCCAGAATGGCCTAGGGAAAAAATACGCATACCGTTGTAATCGGGCGAGTTTCTACTTTCAGTTACAATAGGAATTTTTGGGTTAGGTCAATCCGTTCGCGAGATATGGGACTTTGAAGCTAAGAAATGGTTGACAATACAACAAATTTTTCGCAATTCTGCTGCCCCAATCGCTTAACCAAAATGGCCTAGGGGAAAAATACACGTACCGTTGTAATCGGGCGAGATTCTACTTTCAAATGCAATAGGAATTTTTGGGTTAGGCCAATTCCTTCGCGAGATATGGGAGTTTGAAGCCAAGAAATGGTTGAGAAGGCAAAAAATTTTTCTCAATTCTGCTGCTTCAAACGCTTAACCAGAATGGCCTAGGGAAAAAACACACATACCGTTGTAATCGGGCGAGTTTCTACTTTCCAATGCAATAGGAATTTTTGGGTTAGGCCAATCCGTTCGCGAGATATGAGAGTTTGAAGCTAAGAAATGGTTGAGAAGAGAACAAATTTTTCGCAATTCTGCTGCTCCTAACGCTTAACCAGAATGGCCTAGGGAAAAAATACACATACCGTTGTAATCGGGCGAGTTTCTACTTTCAGATGCAATAGGAATTTCTTGGTTAGGTCAATCCGTTCGCGAGATATGGGAGTTTGAAGCCAAGAAATGTTTGGAAAGGCAACAAATTTTTCGCAATTCTGCTGCTCCAAACGCTTAACCAGAATGGCCTAGGGAATAAATACACATACCGTTGTAATCGGGCGAGTTTCTACTTTCAGATACAATAGGAATTTTTGGGTTAGGTCAATCCGTTCGCGAGATATGGGAGTTTGAAGCCAAGAAATGGTTGAGAAGGCAAAAAATTTTTCTCAATTCTGCTGCTTCAAACGCTTAACCAGAATGGCCTAGGGTAAAAATACACATACCATTGTAATCGGGCGAGTTTCTACTTTCCAATGCAATAGGAATTTTTGGGTTTGGCCAATCCGTTCGCGAGATATGAGAGTTTGAATCTAAGAAATGGTTGAGAAGAGAACAAATTTTTCGCAATTCTGCTGCTCCAAACGCTTAACCAGAATGGCCTAGGGAAAAAATACGCATACCGTTCTAAACGGGCGAGTTTCTACTTTCAGACGCAGCAGGAATGTTTGGGTTTGGTCAATCCGTTCGCGAGATATGGGAGTTTGAAGCTTAGAAATGGTTGAGAAGACAACAAATTTTTCGCAATTCTGCTGCTCCAAACGCTTAACCAGAATGGCCTAGGGAAAAAATACACATACCGTTGTAATTGGGCCAGTTTCTACTTTCAGATGCAATAGGAATTTTTGGGTTAGGTCAATCCGTTCGCGAGATATGGACTTTGAAGCTAAGAAATGGTTGACAATACAACAAATTTTTCGCAATTCTGCTGCCCCAATCGCTTAACCAAAATGGCCTAGGGGAAAAATACACGTACCGTTGTATTCGGGCGAGATTCTACTTTCAAATGCAATAGGAATTTTTGGGTTAGGCCAATTCCTTCGCGAGATATGAGAGTTTGAAGCTAAGAAATGGTTGAGAAGAGAACAAATTTTTCGCAATTCTGCTGCTCCAAACGCTTAACCAGAATGGCCTAGGGAAAAAATACACATACCGTTGTAATCGGGCGAGTTTCTACTTTCCAATGCAATAGAAATTTTTGGGTTAGGCCAATCCGTTCGCGAGATATGAGAGTTTGAAGCTAAGAAATGGTTGAGAAGAGAACAAATTTTTCGCAATTCTGCTGCTCCTAACGCTTAACCAGAATGGCCTAGGGAAAAAATACACATACCGTTGTAATCGGGCGAGTTTCTACTTTCAGATGCAATAGGAATTTCTTGGTTAGGTCAATCCGTTCGCGAGATATGGGAGTTTGAAGCCAAGAAATGTTTGGGAAGGCAACAAATTTTTCGCAATTCTGCTGCTCCAAACGCTTAACCAGAATGGCCTAGGGTATAAATACACATACCGTTGTAATCGGGCGAGTTTCTACTTTCAGATGCAATAGGAATTTTTGGGTTAGGTCAATCCGTTCGCGAGATATGGGAGTTTGAAGCCAAGAAATGGTTGAGAAGGCAAAAAATTTTTCTCAATTCTGCTGCTTCAAACGCTTAACCAGAATGGCCTAGGGTAAAAATACACATACCATTGTAATCGGGCGAGTTTCTACTTTCCAGTGCAATAGGAATTTTTGGGTTTGGCCAATCTGTTCGCGAGATATGAGAGTTTGAAGCTAAGAAATGGTTGAGAAGAGAAAAAATTTTTCGCAATTCTGCTGCTCCAAACGCTTAACCAGCATGGCCTAGGGAAAAAATACGCATACCGTTCTAAACGGGCGAGTTTCTACTTTCAGACGCAGCAGGAATGTTTGGGTTTGGTCAATCCGTTCGCGAGATATGGGAGTTTGAAGCTTAGAAATGGTTGAGAAGACAACAAATTTTTCGCAATTCTGCAGCTCCAAACGCTTAACCAGAATGGCCTAGGGAAAAAATACACATACCGTTGTAATTGGGCGAGTTTCTACTTTCAGATGCAATAGGAATTTTTGGGTTAGGTCAATCCGTTCGCGAGATATGGACTTTGAAGCTAAGAAATGGTTGACAATACAACAAATTTTTCGCAATTCTGCTGCCCCAATCGCTTAACCAAAATGGCCTAGGGGAAAAATACACGTACCGTTGTAATCGGGCGAGATTCCACTTTCAAATGCAATGGGAATTTTTGGGTTAGGCCAATTCCTTCGCGAGATATGGGAGTTTGAAGCCAAGAAATGGTTGAGAAGGCAAAAAATTTTTCTCAATTCTGCTGCTTCAAACGCTTAACCAGAATGGCCTAGGGAAAAAACACACATACCGTTGTAATCGGGCGAGTTTCTACTTTCCAATGCAATAGGAATTTTTGGGTTAGGCCAATCCGTTCGCGAGATATGAGAGTTTGAAGCTAAGAAATGGTTGAGAAGAGAACAAATTTTTCGCAATTCTGCTGCTCCAAACGCTTAACCAGAATGGCCTAGGGAAAAAATACACATACCGTTGTAATCGGGCGAGTTTCTACTTTCAGATGCAATAGGAATTTCTTGGTTAGGTCAATCCGTTCGCGAGATATGGGAGTTTGAAGCCAAGAAATGTTTGGGAAGGCAACAAATTTTTCGCAATTCTGCTGCTCCAAACGCTTAACCAGAATGACCTAGGGAATAAATACACATACCGTTGTAATCGGGCGAGTTTCTACTTTCAGATGCAATAGGAATTTTTGGGTTAGGTCAATCCGTTCGCGAGATATGGGAGTTTGAAGCCAAGAAATGGTTGAGAAGGCAAAAAATTTTTCTCAATTCTGCTGCTTCAAACGCTTAACCAGAATGGCCTAGGGTAAAAATACACATACCATTGTAATCGGGCGAGTTTCTACTTTCCAATGCAATAGGAATTTTTTGGTTTGGCGAATCCGTTCGCGAGATATGAGAGTTTGAAGCTAAGAAATGGTTGAGAAGAGAACAAATTTTTCGCAATTCTGCTGCTCCAAACGCTTAACCAGAATGGCCTAGGGAAAAAATACGCATACCGTTCTAAACGGGCGAGTTTCTACTTTCAGACGCAGCAGGAATGTTTGGGTTTGGTCAATCCGTTCGCGAGATATGGGAGTTTGAAGCTTAGAAATGGTTGAGAAGACAACAAATTTTTCGCAATTCTGCTGCTCCAAACGCTTAACCAGAATGGCCTAGGGAAAAAAATACACATACCGTTGTAATCGGGCGAGATTCTACTTTCAAATGCAATAGGAATTTTTGGGTTAGGCCAATTCCTTCGCGAGATATGAGAGTTTGAAGCTAAGAAATGGTTGAGAAGAGAACAAATTTTTCGCAATTCTGCTGCTCCAAACGCTTAACCAGAATGGCCTAGGGAAAAAATACGCATACCGTTGTAACCGGGCGAGTTTCTACTTTCAGTTACAATAGGAATTTTTGGGTTAGGCCAATCCGTTCGCGAGATATGAGAGTTTGAAGCTAAGAAATGGTTGGGAAGAGAACAAATTTTTCGCAATTCTGCTGCTCCAAACGCTTAGCCCGAATGGCCTAGGGAAAAAATACGCATACCGTTGTAATCGGGCGAGTTTCTACTTTCAAATGCAATAGGAATTTTTGGGTTAGGCCAATCCGTTCGCGAGATATGAGAGTTTGAAGCTAAGAAATGGTTGGGAAGAGAACAAATTTTTCGCAATTCTGCTGCTCCAAACGCTTAACCAGAATGGCCTAGGGTAAAAATACGCATACCGTTGTAATCGGGCGAGTTTCTACTTTCAGTTACAATAGGAATTTTTGGGTTAGGTCAATCCGTTCGCGAGGTATGGGACTTTGAAGCAAAGAAATGGTTGACAAGACAACAAATTTTTCGCACTTCTGCTGCTCCAATCGCTTAACCAGAATGGCCTAGGGGAAAAATACACGTACCGTTGTAATCGGGCGAGATTCTACTTTCAGTTACAATAGGAATTTTTGGGTTAGGTCAATCCGTTCACGAGATATGGGACTTTGAATCTAAGAAATGGTTGACAAGACAACAAATGTTTCGCAATTCTGCTGCTCCAATCGCTTAACCAGAATGGCCAAGGGAAAAAATACGCATACCGTTGTAATCGGGCGAGTTTCTACTTTCAGTTACAATAGGAACTTTTGGGTTCGGTCAATCAGTTCGCGAGATATGGGACTTTGAAGCTAAGAAATGGTTGACAAGACAACAAATTTTTCGCACTTCTGCTGCTCCAATCGCTTAACCAGAATGGCCTAGGGGAAAAATACACGTACCGTTGTAATCGGGCGAGTTTCTACTCTCAAATGCAATAGGAATTTTTGTGTTATGTCAATCCGTTCGCGAGATATGGGAGTTTGAAGCTAAGAAATGCTTGAGAAGAGAACAAATTTTTCGCAATTCTGCTGCTCCAAACGCTTAACCAGAATGGCCTAGGGAAAAAATACGCATACCGTTGTAAACGGGCGAGTTTCTACTTTCAGACGCAGCAGGAATGTTTGGGTTTGGTCAATCCGTTCGCGAGATATGGGAGTTTGAAGCTTAGAAATGGTTGAGAAGACAACAAATTTTTCGCAATTCTGCTGCTCCAATCGCTTAACCAGAATGGCTTAGGGGTACAATACACGTACCGTTGTAATCGGGCGAGTTTCTACTTTCAAATGCAGTAGGAATTTTTGGGTTAGGCCAATCCGTTCGCGAGATATGAGAGTTTGAAGCTAAGAAATGGTTGGGAAGAGAACAAATTTTTCGCAATTCTGCTGCTCCAAACGCTTAACCAGAATGGCCTAGGGGTACAATACACGTACCGTTGTAATCGGGCGAGTTTCTACTTTCAAATGCAATAGGAATTTTTGGGTTAGGCCAATCCGTTGGCGAGATATGAGAGTTTGAAGCTAAGAAATGGTTGGGAAGAGAACAAATTTTTCGCAATTCTGCTGCTCCAAACGCTTAACCAGAATGGCCTAGGGAAAAAATACACATACCGTTGTAATTGGGCGAGTTTCTACTTTCAGATGCAATAGGAATTTTTGGGTTAGGTCAATCCGTTCGCGAGATATGGACTTTGAAGCTAAGAAATGGTTGACAATACAACAAATTTTTCGCAATATTCTGCTGCCCAATCGCTTAACCAAATGGCCTAGGGGAAAAATACACGTACCGTTGTAATCGGGCGAGATTCTACTTTCCAATGCAATAGGAATTTTTGGGTTAGGCCAATCCGTTCGCGAGATATGAGAGTTTGAAGCTAAGAAATGGTTGAGAAGAGAACAAATTTTTCGCAATTCTGCTGCTCCAAACGCTTAACCAGAATGGCCTAGGGAAAAAATACGGATTCCGTTGTAATCGGGCGAGTTTCTACTTCAGACGCAGCAGGAATTTTTGGGTTAGGCCAATCCGATCGTGAGATATGAAAGTTTGAAGCTAAGAAATGTTTGGGAAGAGAACAAATTTTTCGCAATTCTGCTGCTCCAAACGCTTAACCAGAATGGCCTAGGGAAAAAATACGCATACCGTTGTAATCGGGCGGGTTTCTACTTTCAGATACAATAGGAATTTTTGGGTTCGGTCAATCCTTTCGCGAGATATGGGACTTTGAAGCTAAGAAATGGTTGACAAGGCAACAAATTTTTCGCACATCTGCTGCTCCAATCGCTTAACCAGAATAGCCTAGGGGAAATATAGACGTACCGCTGTAATCGGGCGAGTTTCTACTTTCAAATGCAATAGGAATTTTTGGCTTAGGCCAATCCGTTCGCGAGATATGAGAGTTTGAAGCTAAGAAATGTTTGGGAAGAGAACAAATTTTTCGCAATTCTGCTGCTTCAAACGCTTAACCAGAATGGCCTAGGGAAAAATACGCATACCGTTGTAATCGGGCGAGTTTCTACTTTCAGTTACAATAGGAATTTTGGGTTAGGTCAATCTGTTCGCGAGGTATGGGACTCTTGAAGCTAAGAAATGGTTGACAAGACAACAAATTTTTCGCACTTCTGCTGCTCTAATCGCTTAACCAGAATGGCCTAGGGAAAAATACACGTACCGTTGTAATCGGGCGAGTTTCTACTTTCAAATGCACTAGGAATTTTTGTGTTATGTCAATCCGTTCGCGAGATGTGCGAGTTTGAAGCTAAGAAATGCTTCAGAAGAGAACAAATTTTCGCAATTCTGCTGCTCAAACGCTTAGCCCGAATGGCCTAGGGAAAAATACGCATACCGTTGTAATCGGGGCGAGTTTCTACTTTCAGTTACAATAGGAATTTTTGGGTTAGGTCAATCCGTTCGCGAGATATGGACTTTGAATCTAAGAATTGGTTGACAAGACAACAAATGTTTCGCAATTCTGCTGCTCCAATCGCTTAACCAGAATGGCCTAGGGGTACAATACACGTACCGTTGTAATCGGGCGAGTTTCTACTTTCAAATGCAGTAGGAATTTTTGGGTTAGGCCAATCCGTTCGCGAGATATGAGAGTTTGAAGCTAAGAAATGGTTGGGAAGAGAACAAATTTTTCGCAATTCTGCTGGTCCAAACGCTTAACCAGAATGGCCTAGGGAAAAATACACATACCGTTGTAATCGGGCGAGTTTCTACTTTCAGTTACAATAGGAATTTTTGGGTTAGGTCAATCCGTTCGCGAGATATGGTAGTTTGAAGCTAAGAAATGGTTGAGAAGAGAACAAATTTTTCGCAATTCTGCTGGTCCAAACGCTTAACCAGAATGGCCTAGGGAAAAAATACGCATACCGTTGTAATCGGGCCAGTTTCTACTTTCAGACGCAACAGGAATTTTTGGGTTTGGTGAATCCGTTCGCGAGATATGGGACTTTGAAGCTAAGAAATGGTTGAGAAGACAACAAATTTTTCGCAATTCTGCTGCTCCAAACGTTTAACCAGAATGGGCAAGGGAAAAAATACACAAATCGTTGTAATCGGGCGAGTTTCTACTTTCAGTTACAATAGGAATTTTTGTGTTATGTCAATCCGTTCGCGAGATATGGGAGTTTGAAGCTAAGAAATGGTTGACAAGACAACAAATTTTTCGCACTTCTGCTGCTCCAATCGCTTAACCAGAATGGCCTAGGGGAAAAATACACGTACCGTTGTAATCGGGCGAGTTTCTACTCTCAAATGCAGTAGGAATTTTTGGGTTAGGCCAATCCGTTCGCGAGATATGAGAGTTTGAAGCTAAGAAATGGTTGAGAAGAGAACAAATTTTTCGCAATTCTGCTGGTCCAAACGCTTAACCAGAATGGCCTAGGGAAAAAATACGCATACCGTTGTAATCGGGCCAGTTTCTACTTTCAGACGCAACAGGAATTTTTGGGTTTGGTGAATCCGTTTGCGAGATATGGGACTTTGAAGCTAAGAAATGGTTGAGAAGACAACAAATTTTTCGCAATTCTGCTGCTCCAAACGTTTAACCAGAATGGGCAAGGGAAAAAATACACAAATCGTTGTAATCGGGCGAGTTTCTACTTTCAGTTACAATAGGAATTTTTGTGTTATGTCAATCCGTTCGCGAGATATGGGAGTTTGAAGCTAAGAAATGCTTGAGAAGAGAACAAATTTTTCGCAATTCTGCTGCTCCAAACGCTTAACCAGAATGGCCTAGGGAAAAAATACGCATACCGTTGTAAACGGGCGAGTTTCTACTTTCAGACGCAGCAGGAATGTTTGGGTTTGGTCAATCCGTTCGCGAGATATGGGAGTTTGAAGCTTAGAAATGGTTGAGAAGACAACAAGTTTTTCGCAATTCTGCTGCTCCAATCGCTTAACCAGAATGGCTTAGGGGTACAATACACGTACCGTTGTAATCGGGCGAGTTTCTACTTTCAAATGCAGTAGGAATTTTTGGGTTAGGCCAATCCGTTCGCGAGATATGAGAGTTTGAAGCTAAGAAATGGTTGGGAAGAGAACAAATTTTTCGCAATTCTGCTGCTCCAAACGCTTAACCAGAATGGCCTAGGGGTACAATACACGTACCGTTGTAATCGGGCGAGTTTCTACTTTCAAATGCAATAGGAATTTTTGGGTTAGGCCAATCCGTTGGCGAGATATGAGAGTTTGAAGCTAAGAAATGGTTGGGAAGAGAACAAATTTTTCGCAATTCTGCTGCTCCAAACGCTTAACCAGAATGGCCTAGGGAAAAAATACACATACCGTTGTAATTGGGCGAGTTTCTACTTTCAGATGCAATAGGAATTTTTGGGTTAGGTCAATCCGTTCGCGAGATATGGACTTTGAAGCTAAGAAATGGTTGACAATACAACAAATTTTTCGCAATTCTGCTGCCCCAATCGCTTAACCAAAATGGCCTAGGGGGAAAATACACGTACCGTTGTAATCGGGCGAGATTCTACTTTCCAATGCAATAGGAATTTTTGGGTTAGGCCAATCCGTTCGCGAGATATGAGAGTTTGAAGCTAAGAAATGGTTGAGAAGAGAACAAATTTTTCGCAATTCTGCTGCTCCAAACGCTTAACCAGAATGGCCTAGGGAAAAAATACGGATTCCGTTGTAATCGGGCGAGTTTCTACTTTCAGACGCAGCAGGAATTTTTGGGTTAGGCCAATCCGATCGTGAGATATGAAAGTTTGAAGCTAAGAAATGTTTGGGAAGAGAACAAATTTTTCGCAATTCTGCTGCTCCAAACGCTTAACCAGAATGGCCTAGGGAAAAAATACGCATACCGTTGTAATCGGGCGGGTTTCTACTTTCAGATACAATAGGAATTTTTGGGTTCGGTCAATCCGTTCGCGAGATATGGGACTTTGAAGCTAAGAAATGGTTGACAAGGCAACAAATTTTTCGCACATCTGCTGCTCCAATCGCTTAACCAGAATAGCCTAGGGGAAATATAGACGTACCGCTGTAATCGGGCGAGTTTCTACTTTCAAATGCAATAGGAATTTTTGGCTTAGGCCAATCCGTTCGCGAGATATGAGAGTTTGAAGCTAAGAAATGTTTGGGAAGAGAACAAATTTTTCGCAATTCTGCTGCTCCAAACGCTTAACCAGAATGGCCTAGGGAAAAAATACGCATACCGTTGTAATCGGGCGAGTTTCTACTTTCAGTTACAATAGGAATTTTTGGGTTAGGTCAATCTGTTCGCGAGGTATGGGACTTTGAAGCTAAGAAATGGTTGACAAGACAACAAATTTTTCGCACTTCTGCTTCTCTAATCGCTTAACCAGAATGGCCTAGGGGAAAAATACACGTACCGTTGTAATCGGGCGAGTTTCTACTTTCAAATGCACTAGGAATTTTTGTGTTATGTCAATCCGTTCGCGAGATGTGCGAGTTTGAAGCTAAGAAATGCTTCAGAAGAGAACAAATTTTTCGCAATTCTGCTGCTCCAAACGCTTAGCCCGAATGGCCTAGGGAAAAAATACGCATACCGTTGTAATCGGGCGAGTTTCTACTTTCAGTTACAATAGGAATTTTTGGGTTAGGTCAATCCGTTCGCGAGATATGGGACTTTGAATCTAAGAAATGGTTGACAAGACAACAAATGTTTCGCAATTCTGCTGCTCCAATCGCTTAACCAGAATGGCCTAGGGGTACAATACACGTACCGTTGTAATCGGGCGAGTTTCTACTTTCCAGTGCAATAGGAATTTTTGGGTTTGGCCAATCTGTTCACGAGATATGAGAGTTTGAAGCTAAGAAATGGTTGAGAAGAGAAAAAATTTTTCGCAATTCTGCTGCTCCAAACGCTTAACCAGCATGGCCTAGGGAAAAAATACGCATACCGTTCTAAACGGGCGAGTTTCTACTTTCAGACGCAGCAGGAATGTTTGGGTTTGGTCAATCCGTTCGCGAGATATGGGAGTTTGAAGCTTAGAAATGGTTGAGAAGACAACAAATTTTTCGCAATTCTGCAGCTCCAAACGCTTAACCAGAATGGCCTAGGGAAAAAATACACATACCGTTGTAATTGGGCGAGTTTCTACTTTCAGATGCAATAGGAATTTTTGGGTTAGGTCAATCCGTTCGCGAGATATGGACTTTGAAGCTAAGAAATGGTTGACAATACAACAAATTTTTCGCAATTCTGCTGCCCCAATCGCTTAACCAAAATGGCCTAGGGGAAAAATACACGTACCGTTGTAATCGGGCGAGATTCCACTTTCAAATGCAATGGGAATTTTTGGGTTAGGCCAATTCCTTCGCGAGATATGGGAGTTTGAAGCCAAGAAATGGTTGAGAAGGCAAAAAATTTTTCTCAATTCTGCTGCTTCAAACGCTTAACCAGAATGGCCTAGGGAAAAAACACACATACCGTTGTAATCGGGCGAGTTTCTACTTTCCAATGCAATAGGAATTTTTGGGTTAGGCCAATCCGTTCGCGAGATATGAGAGTTTGAAGCTAAGAAATGGTTGAGAAGAGAACAAATTTTTCGCAATTCTGCTGCTCCAAACGCTTAACCAGAATGGCCTAGGGAAAAAATACACATACCGTTGTAATCGGGCGAGTTTCTACTTTCAGATGCAATAGGAATTTCTTGGTTAGGTCAATCCGTTCGCGAGATATGGGAGTTTGAAGCCAAGAAATGTTTGGGAAGGCAACAAATTTTTCGCAATTCTGCTGCTCCAAACGCTTAACCAGAATGACCTAGGGAATAAATACACATACCGTTGTAATCGGGCGAGTTTCTACTTTCAGATGCAATAGGAATTTTTGGGTTAGGTCAATCCGTTCGCGAGATATGGGAGTTTGAAGCCAAGAAATGGTTGAGAAGGCAAAAAATTTTTCTCAATTCTGCTGCTTCAAACGCTTAACCAGAATGGCCTAGGGTAAAAATACACATACCATTGTAATCGGGCGAGTTTCTACTTTCCAATGCAATAGGAATTTTTTGGTTTGGCCAATCCGTTCGCGAGATATGAGAGTTTGAAGCTAAGAAATGGTTGAGAAGAGAACAAATTTTTCGCAATTCTGCTGCTCCAAACGCTTAACCAGAATGGCCTAGGGAAAAAATACGCATACCGTTCTAAACGGGCGAGTTTCTACTTTCAGACGCAGCAGGAATGTTTGGGTTTGGTCAATCCGTTCGCGAGATATGGGAGTTTGAAGCTTAGAAATGGTTGAGAAGACAACAAATTTTTCGCAATTCTGCTGCTCCAAACGCTTAACCAGAATGGCCTAGGGAAAAAAATACACATACCGTTGTAATCGGGCGAGATTCTACTTTCAAATGCAATAGGAATTTTTGGGTTAGGCCAATTCCTTCGCGAGATATGAGAGTTTGAAGCTAAGAAATGGTTGAGAAGAGAACAAATTTTTCGCAATTCTGCTGCTCCAAACGCTTAACCAGAATGGCCTAGGGAAAAAATACGCATACCGTTGTAACCGGGCGAGTTTCTACTTTCAGTTACAATAGGAATTTTTGGGTTAGGCCAATCCGTTCGCGAGATATGAGAGTTTGAAGCTAAGAAATGGTTGGGAAGAGAACAAATTTTTCGCAATTCTGCTGCTCCAAACGCTTAGCCCGAATGGCCTAGGGAAAAAATACGCATACCGTTGTAATCGGGCGAGTTTCTACTTTCAAATGCAATAGGAATTTTTGGGTT
Source organism: Ptiloglossa arizonensis (assembly GCF_051014685.1). Lineage (NCBI taxonomy): Eukaryota > Metazoa > Arthropoda > Insecta > Hymenoptera > Colletidae > Ptiloglossa > Ptiloglossa arizonensis. Next base: position 6,174,145 of record NW_027478385.1, read on the forward strand.
AGGCCAATCCGTTCGCGAGATATGAGAGTTTGAAGCTAAGAAATGGTTGGGAAGAGAACAAATTTTTCGCAATTCTGCTGCTCCAAACGCTTAACCAGAATGGCCTAGGGTAAAAATACGCATACCGTTGTAATCGGGCGAGTTTCTACTTTCAGTTACAATAGGAATTTTTGGGTTAGGTCAATCCGTTCGCGAGGTATGGGACTTTGAAGCAAAGAAATGGTTGACAAGACAACAAATTTTTCGCACTTCTGCTGCTCCAATCGCTTAACCAGAATGGCCTAGGGGAAAAATACACGTACCGTTGTAATCGGGCGAGATTCTACTTTCAGTTACAATAGGAATTTTTGGGTTAGGTCAATCCGTTCACGAGATATGGGACTTTGAATCTAAGAAATGGTTGACAAGACAACAAATGTTTCGCAATTCTGCTGCTCCAATCGCTTAACCAGAATGGCCAAGGGAAAAAATACGCATACCGTTGTAATCGGGCGAGTTTCTACTTTCAGTTACAATAGGAACTTTTGGGTTCGGTCAATCAGTTCGCGAGATATGGGACTTTGAAGCTAAGAAATGGTTGACAAGACAACAAATTTTTCGCACTTCTGCTGCTCCAATCGCTTAACCAGAATGGCCTAGGGGAAAAATACACGTACCGTTGTAATCGGGCGAGTTTCTACTCTCAAATGCAATAGGAATTTTTGTGTTATGTCAATCCGTTCGCGAGATATGGGAGTTTGAAGCTAAGAAATGCTTGAGAAGAGAACAAATTTTTCGCAATTCTGCTGCTCCAAACGCTTAACCAGAATGGCCTAGGGAAAAAATACGCATACCGTTGTAAACGGGCGAGTTTCTACTTTCAGACGCAGCAGGAATGTTTGGGTTTGGTCAATCCGTTCGCGAGATATGGGAGTTTGAAGCTTAGAAATGGTTGAGAAGACAACAAATTTTTCGCAATTCTGCTGCTCCAATCGCTTAACCAGAATGGCTTAGGGGTACAATACACGTACCGTTGTAATCGGGCGAGTTTCTACTTTCAAATGCAGTAGGAATTTTTGGGTTAGGCCAATCCGTTCGCGAGATATGAGAGTTTGAAGCTAAGAAATGGTTGGGAAGAGAACAAATTTTTCGCAATTCTGCTGCTCCAAACGCTTAACCAGAATGGCCTAGGGGTACAATACACGTACCGTTGTAATCGGGCGAGTTTCTACTTTCAAATGCAATAGGAATTTTTGGGTTAGGCCAATCCGTTGGCGAGATATGAGAGTTTGAAGCTAAGAAATGGTTGGGAAGAGAACAAATTTTTCGCAATTCTGCTGCTCCAAACGCTTAACCAGAATGGCCTAGGGAAAAAATACACATACCGTTGTAATTGGGCGAGTTTCTACTTTCAGATGCAATAGGAATTTTTGGGTTAGGTCAATCCGTTCGCGAGATATGGACTTTGAAGCTAAGAAATGGTTGACAATACAACAAATTTTTCGCAATTCTGCTGCCCCAATCGCTTAACCCAAATGGCCTAGGGGAAAAATACACGTACCGTTGTAATCGGGCGAGATTCTACTTTCCAATGCAATAGGAATTTTTGGGTTAGGCCAATCCGTTCGCGAGATATGAGAGTTTGAAGCTAAGAAATGGTTGAGAAGAGAACAAATTTTTCGCAATTCTGCTGCTCCAAACGCTTAACCAGAATGGCCTAGGGAAAAAATACGGATTCCGTTGTAATCGGGCGAGTTTCTACTTTCAGACGCAGCAGGAATTTTTGGGTTAGGCCAATCCGATCGTGAGATATGAAAGTTTGAAGCTAAGAAATGTTTGGGAAGAGAACAAATTTTTCGCAATTCTGCTGCTCCAAACGCTTAACCAGAATGGCCTAGGGAAAAAATACGCATACCGTTGTAATCGGGCGGGTTTCTACTTTCAGATACAATAGGAATTTTTGGGTTCGGTCAATCCTTTCGCGAGATATGGGACTTTGAAGCTAAGAAATGGTTGACAAGGCAACAAATTTTTCGCACATCTGCTGCTCCAATCGCTTAACCAGAATAGCCTAGGGGAAATATAGACGAACCGCTGTAATCGGGCGAGTTTCTACTTTCAAATGCAATAGGAATTTTTGGCTTAGGCCAATCCGTTCGCGAGATATGAGAGTTTGAAGCTAAGAAATGTTTGGGAAGAGAACAAATTTTTCGCAATTCTGCTGCTTCAAACGCTTAACCAGAATGGCCTAGGGAAAAAATACGCATACCGTTGTAATCGGGCGAGTTTCTACTTTCAGTTACAATAGGAATTTTTGGGTTAGGTCAATCTGTTCGCGAGGTATGGGACTTTGAAGCTAAGAAATGGTTGACAAGACAACAAATTTTTCGCACTTCTGCTGCTCTAATCGCTTAACCAGAATGGCCTAGGGGAAAAATACACGTACCGTTGTAATCGGGCGAGTTTCTACTTTCAAATGCACTAGGAATTTTTGTGTTATGTCAATCCGTTCGCGAGATGTGCGAGTTTGAAGCTAAGAAATGCTTCAGAAGAGAACAAATTTTTCGCAATTCTGCTGCTCCAAACGCTTAGCCCGAATGGCCTAGGGAAAAAATACGCATACCGTTGTAATCGGGCGAGTTTCTACTTTCAGTTACAATAGGAATTTTTGGGTTAGGTCAATCCGTTCGCGAGATATGGGACTTTGAATCTAAGAAATGGTTGACAAGACAACAAATGTTTCGCAATTCTGCTGCTCCAATCGCTTAACCAGAATGGCCTAGGGGTACAATACACGTACCGTTGTAATCGGGCGAGTTTCTACTTTCAAATGCAGTAGGAATTTTTGGGTTAGGCCAATCCGTTCGCGAGATATGAGAGTTTGAAGCTAAGAAATGGTTGGGAAGAGAACAAATTTTTCGCAATTCTGCTGGTCCAAACGCTTAACCAGAATGGCCTAGGGAAAAAATACACTTACCGTTGTAATCGGGCGAGTTTCTACTTTCAGTTACAATAGGAATTTTTGGGTTAGGTCAATCCGTTCGCGAGATATGGTAGTTTGAAGCTAAGAAATGGTTGAGAAGAGAACAAATTTTTCGCAATTCTGCTGGTCCAAACGCTTAACCAGAATGGCCTAGGGAAAAAATACGCATACCGTTGTAATCGGGCCAGTTTCTACTTTCAGACGCAACAGGAATTTTTGGGTTTGGTGAATCCGTTCGCGAGATATGGGACTTTGAAGCTAAGAAATGGTTGAGAAGACAACAAATTTTTCGCAATTCTGCTGCTCCAAACGTTTAACCAGAATGGGCAAGGGAAAAAATACACAAATCGTTGTAATCGGGCGAGTTTCTACTTTCAGTTACAATAGGAATTTTTGTGTTATGTCAATCCGTTCGCGAGATATGGGAGTTTGAAGCTAAGAAATGGTTGACAAGACAACAAATTTTTCGCACTTCTGCTGCTCCAATCGCTTAACCAGAATGGCCTAGGGGAAAAATACACGTACCGTTGTAATCGGGCGAGTTTCTACTCTCAAATGCAGTAGGAATTTTTGGGTTAGGCCAATCCGTTCGCGAGATATGAGAGTTTGAAGCTAAGAAATGGTTGAGAAGAGAACAAATTTTTCGCAATTCTGCTGGTCCAAACGCTTAACCAGAATGGCCTAGGGAAAAAATACGCATACCGTTGTAATCGGGCCAGTTTCTACTTTCAGACGCAACAGGAATTTTTGGGTTTGGTGAATCCGTTTGCGAGATATGGGACTTTGAAGCTAAGAAATGGTTGAGAAGACAACAAATTTTTCGCAATTCTGCTGCTCCAAACGTTTAACCAGAATGGGCAAGGGAAAAAATACACAAATCGTTGTAATCGGGCGAGTTTCTACTTTCAGTTACAATAGGAATTTTTGTGTTATGTCAATCCATTCGCGAGATATGGGAGTTTGAAGCTAAGAAATGCTTGAGAAGAGAACAAATTTTTCGCAATTCTGCTGCTCCAAACGCTTAACCAGAATGGCCTAGGGAAAAAATACGCATACCGTTGTAAACGGGCGAGTTTCTACTTTCAGACGCAGCAGGAATGTTTGGGTTTGGTCAATCCGTTCGCGAGATATGGGAGTTTGAAGCTTAGAAATGGTTGAGAAGACAACAAGTTTTTCGCAATTCTGCTGCTCCAATCGCTTAACCAGAATGGCTTAGGGGTACAATACACGTACCGTTGTAATCGGGCGAGTTTCTACTTTCAAATGCAGTAGGAATTTTTGGGTTAGGCCAATCCGTTCGCGAGATATGAGAGTTTGAAGCTAAGAAATGGTTGGGAAGAGAACAAATTTTTCGCAATTCTGCTGCTCCAAACGCTTAACCAGAATGGCCTAGGGGTACAATACACGTACCGTTGTAATCGGGCGAGTTTCTACTTTCAAATGCAATAGGAATTTTTGGGTTAGGCCAATCCGTTGGCGAGATATGAGAGTTTGAAGCTAAGAAATGGTTGGGAAGAGAACAAATTTTTCGCAATTCTGCTGCTCCAAACGCTTAACCAGAATGGCCTAGGGAAAAAATACACATACCGTTGTAATTGGGCGAGTTTCTACTTTCAGATGCAATAGGAATTTTTGGGTTAGGTCAATCCGTTCGCGAGATATGGACTTTGAAGCTAAGAAATGGTTGACAATACAACAAATTTTTCGCAATTCTGCTGCCCCAATCGCTTTACCAAAATGGCCTAGGGGGAAAATACACGTACCGTTGTAATCGGGCGAGATTCTACTTTCCAATGCAATAGGAATTTTTGGGTTAGGCCAATCCGTTCGCGAGATATGAGAGTTTGAAGCTAAGAAATGGTTGAGAAGAGAACAAATTTTTCGCAATTCTGCTGCTCCAAACGCTTAACCAGAATGGCCTAGGGAAAAAATACGGATTCCGTTGTAATCGGGCGAGTTTCTACTTTCAGACGCAGCAGGAATTTTTGGGTTAGGCCAATCCGATCGTGAGATATGAAAGTTTGAAGCTAAGAAATGTTTGGGAAGAGAACAAATTTTTCGCAATTCTGCTGCTCCAAACGCTTAACCAGAATGGCCTAGGGAAAAAATACGCATACCGTTGTAATCGGGCGGGTTTCTACTTTCAGATACAATAGGAATTTTTGGGTTCGGTCAATCCGTTCGCGAGATATGGGACTTTGAAGCTAAGAAATGGTTGACAAGGCAACAAATTTTTCGCACATCTGCTGCTCCAATCGCTTAACCAGAATAGCCTAGGGGAAATATAGACGTACCGCTGTAATCGGGCGAGTTTCTACTTTCAAATGCAATAGGAATTTTTGGCTTAGGCCAATCCGTTCGCGAGATATGAGAGTTTGAAGCTAAGAAATGTTTGGGAAGAGAACAAATTTTTCGCAATTCTGCTGCTCCAAACGCTTAACCAGAATGGCCTAGGGAAAAAATACGCATACCGTTGTAATCGGGCGAGTTTCTACTTTCAGTTACAATAGGAATTTTTGGGTTAGGTCAATCTGTTCGCGAGGTATGGGACTTTGAAGCTAAGAAATGGTTGACAAGACAACAAATTTTTCGCACTTCTGCTTCTCTAATCGCTTAACCAGAATGGCCTAGGGGAAAAATACACGTACCGTTGTAATCGGGCGAGTTTCTACTTTCAAATGCACTAGGAATTTTTGTGTTATGTCAATCCGTTCGCGAGATATGAGAGTTTGAAGCTAAGAAATGGTTGGGAAGAGAACAAATTTTTCGCAATTCTGCTGGTCCAAACGCTTAACCAGAATGGCCTAGGGAAAAAATACACATACCGTTGTAATCGGGCGAGTTTCTACTTTCAGTTACAATAGGAATTTTTGGGTTAGGTCAATCCGTTCGCGAGATATGGTAGTTTGAAGCTAAGAAATGGTTGAGAAGAGAACAAATTTTTCGCAATTCTGCTGGTCCAAACGCTTAACCAGAATGGCCTAGGGAAAAAATACGCATACCGTTGTAATCGGGCCAGTTTCTACTTTCAGACGCAACAGGAATTTTTGGGTTTGGTGAATCCGTTCGCGAGATATGGGACTTTGAAGCTAAGAAATGGTTGAGAAGACAACAAATTTTTCGCAATTCTGCTGCTCCAAACGTTTAACCAGAATGGGCAAGGGAAAAAATACACAAATCGTTGTAATCGGGCGAGTTTCTACTTTCAGTTACAATAGGAATTTTTGTGTTATGTCAATCCGTTCGCGAGATATGGGAGTTTGAAGCTAAGAAATGGTTGACAAGACAACAAATTTTTCGCACTTCTGCTGCTCCAATCGCTTAACCAGAATGGCCTAGGGGAAAAATACACGTGCCGTTGTAATCGGGCGAGTTTCTACTCTCAAATGCAGTAGGAATTTTTGGGTTAGGCCAATCCGTTCGCGAGATATGAGAGTTTGAAGCTAAGAAATGGTTGAGAAGAGAACAAATTTTTCGCAATTCTGCTGGTCCAAACGCTTAACCAGAATGGCCTAGGGAAAAAATACGCATACCGTTGTAATCGGGCCAGTTTCTACTTTCAGACGCAACAGGAATTTTTGGGTTTGGTGAATCCGTTTGCGAGATATGGGACTTTGAAGCTAAGAAATGGTTGAGAAGACAACAAATTTTTCGCAATTCTGCTGCTCCAAACGTTTAACCAGAATGGGCAAGGGAAAAAATACACAAATCGTTGTAATCGGGCGAGTTTCTACTTTCAGTTACAATAGGAATTTTTGTGTTATGTCAATCCATTCGCGAGATATGGGAGTTTGAAGCTAAGAAATGCTTGAGAAGAGAACAAATTTTTCGCAATTCTGCTGCTCCAAACGCTTAACCAGAATGGCCTAGGGAAAAAATACGCATACCGTTGTAAACGGGCGAGTTTCTACTTTCAGACGCAGCAGGAATGTTTGGGTTTGGTCAATCCGTTCGCGAGATATGGGAGTTTGAAGCTTAGAAATGGTTGAGAAGACAACAAGTTTTTCGCAATTCTGCTGCTCCAATCGCTTAACCAGAATGGCTTAGGGGTACAATACACGTACCGTTGTAATCGGGCGAGTTTCTACTTTCAAATGCAGTAGGAATTTTTGGGTTAGGCCAATCCGTTCGCGAGATATGAGAGTTTGAAGCTAAGAAATGGTTGGGAAGAGAACAAATTTTTCGCAATTCTGCTGCTCCAAACGCTTAACCAGAATGGCCTAGGGGTACAATACACGTACCGTTGTAATCGGGCGAGTTTCTACTTTCAAATGCAATAGGAATTTTTGGGTTAGGCCAATCCGTTGGCGAGATATGAGAGTTTGAAGCTAAGAAATGGTTGGGAAGAGAACAAATTTTTCGCAATTCTGCTGCTCCAAACGCTTAACCAGAATGGCCTAGGGAAAAAATACACATACCGTTGTAATTGGGCGAGTTTCTACTTTCAGATGCAATAGGAATTTTTGGGTTAGGTCAATCCGTTCGCGAGATATGGACTTTGAAGCTAAGAAATGGTTGACAATACAACAAATTTTTCGCAATTCTGCTGCCCCAATCGCTTTACCAAAATGGCCTAGGGGGAAAATACACGTACCGTTGTAATCGGGCGAGATTCTACTTTCCAATGCAATAGGAATTTTTGGGTTAGGCCAATCCGTTCGCGAGATATGAGAGTTTGAAGCTAAGAAATGGTTGAGAAGAGAACAAATTTTTCGCAATTCTGCTGCTCCAAACGCTTAACCAGAATGGCCTAGGGAAAAAATACGGATTCCGTTGTAATCGGGCGAGTTTCTACTTTCAGACGCAGCAGGAATTTTTGGGTTAGGCCAATCCGATCGTGAGATATGAAAGTTTGAAGCTAAGAAATGTTTGGGAAGAGAACAAATTTTTCGCAATTCTGCTGCTCCAAACGCTTAACCAGAATGGCCTAGGGAAAAAATACGCATACCGTTGTAATCGGGCGGGTTTCTACTTTCAGATACAATAGGAATTTTTGGGTTCGGTCAATCCGTTCGCGAGATATGGGACTTTGAAGCTAAGAAATGGTTGACAAGGCAACAAATTTTTCGCACATCTGCTGCTCCAATCGCTTAACCAGAATAGCCTAGGGGAAATATAGACGTACCGCTGTAATCGGGCGAGTTTCTACTTTCAAATGCAATAGGAATTTTTGGCTTAGGCCAATCCGTTCGCGAGATATGAGAGTTTGAAGCTAAGAAATGTTTGGGAAGAGAACAAATTTTTCGCAATTCTGCTGCTCCAAACGCTTAACCAGAATGGCCTAGGGAAAAAATACGCATACCGTTGTAATCGGGCGAGTTTCTACTTTCAGTTACAATAGGAATTTTTGGGTTAGGTCAATCTGTTCGCGAGGTATGGGACTTTGAAGCTAAGAAATGGTTGACAAGACAACAAATTTTTCGCACTTCTGCTTCTCTAATCGCTTAACCAGAATGGCCTAGGGGAAAAATACACGTACCGTTGTAATCGGGCGAGTTTCTACTTTCAAATGCACTAGGAATTTTTGTGTTATGTCAATCCGTTCGCGAGATGTGCGAGTTTGAAGCTAAGAAATGCTTCAGAAGAGAACAAATTTTTCGCAATTCTGCTGCTCCAAACGCTTAGCCCGAATGGCCTAGGGAAAAAATACGCATACCGTTGTAATCGGGCGAGTTTCTACTTTCAGTTACAATAGGAATTTTTGGGTTAGGTCAATCCGTTCGCGAGATATGGGACTTTGAATCTAAGAAATGGTTGACAAGACAACAAATGTTTCGCAATTCTGCTGCTCCAATCGCTTAACCAGAATGGCCTAGGGGAAAAATACACGTACCGTTGTAATCGGGCGAGTTTCTACTTTCAAATGCACTAGGAATTTTTGGGTTAGGCCAATCCCTTCGCGAGATATGAGAGTTTGAAGCTAAGAAATGGTTGGGAAGAGAACAAATTTTTCGCAATTCTGCTGCTCCAAACGCTTAACCAGAATGGCCTAGGGGTACAATACACGTACCGTTGTAATCGGGCGAGTTTCTACTTTCAAATGCAATAGGAATTTTTGGGTTAGGCCAATCCGTTCGCGAGATATGAGAGTTTGAAGCTAAGAAATGGTTGGGAACAGAACAAATTTTTCGCAATTCTGCTGCTCCAAACGCTTAACCAGAATGGCCTAGGGAAAAAATACGCATACCGTTGTAATCGGGCGAGTTTCTACTTTCAGTTACAATAGGAATTTTTGGGTTAGGTCAATCCGTTCGCGAGGTATGGGACTTTGAAGCTAAGAAATGGTTGACAAGACAACAAATTTTTCGCACTTCTGCTGCTCCAATCGCTTAACCAGAATGGCCTAGGGGAAAAATACACGTACCGTTGTAATCGGGCGAGTTTCTACTTTCAAATGCACTAGGAATTTTTGTGTTATGTCAATCCGTTCGCGAGATGTGGGAGTTTGAAGCTAAGAAATGCTACAGAAGAGAACAAATTTTTCGCAATTCTACTGCTCCAAACGCTTAACCAGAATGGCCTAGGGAAAAAATACGCATACCGTTGTAATCGGGCGAGTTTCTACTTTCAGTTACAATAGGAATTTTTGGGTTAGGTCAATCCGTTCGCGAGATATCTGACTTTGAATCTAAGAAATGGTTGACAAGACAACAAATGTTTCGCAATTCTGCTGCTCCAATCGCTTAACCAGAATGGCCTAGGGGTACAATACACGTACCGTTGTAATCGGGCGAGTTTCTACTTTCAAATGCAGTAGGAATTTTTGGGTTAGGCCAATCCGTTCGCGAGATATGAGAGTTTGAAGCTAAGAAATGGTTGGGAAGAGAACAAATTTTTCGCAATTCTGCTGGTCCAAACGCTTAACCAGAATGGCCTAGGGAAAAAATACACATACCGTTGTAATCGGGCGAGTTTCTACTTTCAGTTACAATAGGAATTTTTGGGTTAGGTCAATCCGTTCGCGAGATATGGTAGTTTGAAGCTAAGAAATGGTTGAGAAGAGAACAAATTTTTCGCAATTCTGCTGGTCCAAACGCTTAACCAGAATGGCCTAGGGAAAAAATACGCATACCGTTGTAATCGGGCCAGTTTCTACTTTCAGACGCAACAGGAATTTTTGGGTTTGGTGAATCCGTTCGCGAGATATGGGACTTTGAAGCTAAGAAATGGTTGAGAAGACAACAAATTTTTCGCAATTCTGCTGCTCCAAACGTTTAACCAGAATGGGCAAGGGAAAAAATACACAAATCGTTGTAATCGGGCGAGTTTCTACTTTCAGTTACAATAGGAATTTTTGTGTTATGTCAATCCGTTCGCGAGATATGGGAGTTTGAAGCTAAGAAATGGTTGACAAGACAACAAATTTTTCGCACTTCTGCTGCTCCAATCGCTTAACCAGAATGGCCTAGGGGAAAAATACACGTACCGTTGTAATCGGGCGAGTTTCTACTCTCAAATGCAGTAGGAATTTTTGGGTTAGGCCAATCCGTTCGCGAGATATGAGAGTTTGAAGCTAAGAAATGGTTGAGAAGAGAACAAATTTTTCGCAATTCTGCTGGTCCAAACGCTTAACCAGAATGGCCTAGGGAAAAAATACGCATACCGTTGTAATCGGGCCAGTTTCTACTTTCAGACGCAACAGGAATTTTTGGGTTTGGTGAATCCGTTTGCGAGATATGGGACTTTGAAGCTAAGAAATGGTTGAGAAGACAACAAATTTTTCGCAATTCTGCTGCTCCAAACGTTTAACCAGAATGGGCAAGGGAAAAAATACACAAATCGTTGTAATCGGGCGAGTTTCTACTTTCAGTTACAATAGGAATTTTTGTGTTATGTCAATCCATTCGCGAGATATGGGAGTTTGAAGCTAAGAAATGCTTGAGAAGAGAACAAATTTTTCGCAATTCTGCTGCTCCAAACGCTTAACCAGAATGGCCTAGGGAAAAAATACGCATACCGTTGTAAACGGGCGAGTTTCTACTTTCAGACGCAGCAGGAATGTTTGGGTTTGGTCAATCCGTTCGCGAGATATGGGAGTTTGAAGCTTAGAAATGGTTGAGAAGACAACAAGTTTTTCGCAATTCTGCTGCTCCAATCGCTTAACCAGAATGGCTTAGGGGTACAATACACGTACCGTTGTAATCGGGCGAGTTTCTACTTTCAAATGCAGTAGGAATTTTTGGGTTAGGCCAATCCGTTCGCGAGATATGAGAGTTTGAAGCTAAGAAATGGTTGGGAAGAGAACAAATTTTTCGCAATTCTGCTGCTCCAAACGCTTAACCAGAATGGCCTAGGGGTACAATACACGTACCGTTGTAATCGGGCGAGTTTCTACTTTCAAATGCAATAGGAATTTTTGGGTTAGGCCAATCCGTTGGCGAGATATGAGAGTTTGAAGCTAAGAAATGGTTGGGAAGAGAACAAATTTTTCGCAATTCTGCTGCTCCAAACGCTTAACCAGAATGGCCTAGGGAAAAAATACACATACCGTTGTAATTGGGCGAGTTTCTACTTTCAGATGCAATAGGAATTTTTGGGTTAGGTCAATCCGTTCGCGAGATATGGACTTTGAAGCTAAGAAATGGTTGACAATACAACAAATTTTTCGCAATTCTGCTGCCCCAATCGCTTTACCAAAATGGCCTAGGGGGAAAATACACGTACCGTTGTAATCGGGCGAGATTCTACTTTCCAATGCAATAGGAATTTTTGGGTTAGGCCAATCCGTTCGCGAGATATGAGAGTTTGAAGCTAAGAAATGGTTGAGAAGAGAACAAATTTTTCGCAATTCTGCTGCTCCAAACGCTTAACCAGAATGGCCTAGGGAAAAAATACGGATTCCGTTGTAATCGGGCGAGTTTCTACTTTCAGACGCAGCAGGAATTTTTGGGTTAGGCCAATCCGATCGTGAGATATGAAAGTTTGAAGCTAAGAAATGTTTGGGAAGAGAACAAATTTTTCGCAATTCTGCTGCTCCAAACGCTTAACCAGAATGGCCTAGGGAAAAAATACGCATACCGTTGTAATCGGGCGGGTTTCTACTTTCAGATACAATAGGAATTTTTGGGTTCGGTCAATCCGTTCGCGAGATATGGGACTTTGAAGCTAAGAAATGGTTGACAAGGCAACAAATTTTTCGCACATCTGCTGCTCCAATCGCTTAACCAGAATAGCCTAGGGGAAATATAGACGTACCGCTGTAATCGGGCGAGTTTCTACTTTCAAATGCAATAGGAATTTTTGGCTTAGGCCAATCCGTTCGCGAGATATGAGAGTTTGAAGCTAAGAAATGTTTGGGAAGAGAACAAATTTTTCGCAATTCTGCTGCTCCAAACGCTTAACCAGAATGGTCTAGGGAAAAAATACGCATACCGTTGTAATCGGGCGAGTTTCTACTTTCAGTTACAATAGGAATTTTTGGGTTAGGTCAATCTGTTCGCGAGGTATGGGACTTTGAAGCTAAGAAATGGTTGACAAGACAACAAATTTTTCGCACTTCTGCTTCTCTAATCGCTTAACCAGAATGGCCTAGGGGAAAAATACACGTACCGTTGTAATCGGGCGAGTTTCTACTTTCAAATGCACTAGGAATTTTTGTGTTATGTCAATCCGTTCGCGAGATGTGCGAGTTTGAAGCTAAGAAATGCTTCAGAAGAGAACAAATTTTTCGCAATTCTGCTGCTCCAAACGCTTAGCCCGAATGGCCTAGGGAAAAAATACGCATACCGTTGTAATCGGGCGAGTTTCTACTTTCAGTTACAATAGGAATTTTTGGGTTAGGTCAATCCGTTCGCGAGATATGGGACTTTGAATCTAAGAAATGGTTGACAAGACAACAAATGTTTCGCAATTCTGCTGCTCCAATCGCTTAACCAGAATGGCCTAGGGGTACAATACACGTACCGTTGTAATCGGGCGAGTTTCTACTTTCAAATGCAGTAGGAATTTTTGGGTTAGGCCAATCCGTTCGCGAGATATGAGAGTTTGAAGCTAAGAAATGGTTGGGAAGAGAACAAATTTTTCGCAATTCTGCTGGTCCAAACGCTTAACCAGAATGGCCTAGGGAAAAAATACACATACCGTTGTAATCGGGCGAGTTTCTACTTTCAGTTACAATAGGAATTTTTGGGTTAGGTCAATCTGTTCGCGAGGTATGGGACTTTGAAGCTAAGAAATGGTTGACAAGACAAGAAATTTTTCGCACTTCTGCTGCTCTAATCGCTTAACCAGAATGGCCTAGGGGAAAAATACACGTACCGTTGTAATCGGGCGAGTTTCTACTTTCAAATGCACTAGGAATTTTTGGGTTAGGCCAATCCCTTCGCGAGATATGAGAGTTTGAAGCTAAGAAATGGTTGGGAAGAGAACAAATTTTTCGCAATTCTGCTGCTCCAAACGCTTAACCAGAATGGCCTAGGGGTACAATACACGTACCGTTGTAATCGGGCGAGTTTCTACTTTCAAATGCAATAGGAATTTTTGGGTTAGGCCAATCCGTTCGCGAGATATGAGAGTTTGAAGCTAAGAAATGGTTGGGAACAGAACAAATTTTTCGCAATTCTGCTGCTCCAAACGCTTAACCAGAATGGCCTAGGGAAAAAATACGCATACCGTTGTAATCGGGCGAGTTTCTACTTTCAGTTACAATAGGAATTTTTGGGTTAGGTCAATCCGTTCGCGAGGTATGGGACTTTGAAGCTAAGAAATGGTTGACAAGACAACAAATTTTTCGCACTTCTGCTGCTCCAATCGCTTAACCAGAATGGCCTAGGGGAAAAATACACGTACCGTTGTAATCGGGCGAGTTTCTACTTTCAAATGCACTAGGAATTTTTGTGTTATGTCAATCCGTTCGCGAGATGTGGGAGTTTGAAGCTAAGAAATGCTACAGAAGAGAACAAATTTTTCGCAATTCTACTGCTCCAAACGCTTAACCAGAATGGCCTAGGGAAAAAATACGCATACCGTTGTAATCGGGCGAGTTTCTACTTTCAGTTACAATAGGAATTTTTGGGTTAGGTCAATCCGTTCGCGAGATATCTGACTTTGAATCTAAGAAATGGTTGACAAGACAACAAATGTTTCGCAATTCTGCTGCTCCAATCGCTTAACCAGAATGGCCTAGGGGTACAATACACGTACCGTTGTAATCGGGCGAGTTTCTACTTTCAAATGCAGTAGGAATTTTTGGGTTAGGCCAATCCGTTCGCGAGATATGAGAGTTTGAAGCTAAGAAATGGTTGGGAAGAGAACAAATTTTTCGCAATTCTGCTGCTCCAAACGCTTAACCAGAATGGCCTAGGGAAAAAAAAAACATACCGTTGTAATCGGGCGAGTTTCTACTTTCAGTTACAATAGGAATTTTTGGGTTAGGTCAATCCGTTCGCGAGATATGGTAGTTTGAAGCTAAGAAATGGTTGGGAAGAGAACAAATTTTTCGCAATTCTCCTGCTCCAAACGTTTAACCAGAATGGGCAAGGGAAAAAATACACAAATCGTTGTAATCGGGCGAGTTTCTACTTTCAGTTACAATAGGAATTTTTGGGTTAGGTCAATCCGTTCGCGAGATATGGGAGTTTCAAGCCAAGAAATGGTTGAGAAGGCAAAAAATTTTTCGCAATTCTGCTGCTCCAAACGCTTAACCAGAATGGCCTAGGGAAAAAATACGCATACCGTTGTAATCGGGCGAGTTTCTACTTTCAGTTACAATCGGAATTTTTGGGTTAGGTCAATCTGTTCGCGAGGTATGGGACTTTGAAGCTAAGAAATGGTTGACAAGACAACAAATTTTTCGCACTTCTGCTGCTCTAATCGCTTAACCAGAATGGCCTAGGGGAAAAATACACGTACCGTTGTAATCGGGCGAGTTTCTACTTTCAAATGCACTAGGAATTTTTGGGTTAGGCCAATCCCTTCGCGAGATATCAGAGTTTGAAGCTAAGAAATGGTTGAGAAGAGAACAAATTTTTCGCAATTCTGCTGCTCCAAACGCTTAACCAGAATGGCCTAGGGAAAAAATACGCATACCGTTGTAACCGGGCGAGATTCTACTTTCAGTTACAATAGGAATTTTTGGGTTAGGTCAATCCGTTCGCGAGATATGGGACATTGAATCTAAGAAATGGTTGACAAGACAACAAATGTTTCGCAATTCTGCTGCTCCAATCGCTTAACCAGAATGGCTTAGGGGTACAATACACGTACCGTTGTAATCGGGCGAGTTTCTACTTTCAAATGCAATAGGAATTTTTGGGTTAGGCCAATCCGTTCGCGAGATATGAGAGTTTGAAGCTAAGAAATGGTTGGGAAGAGAACAAATTTTTCGCAATTCTGCTGCTCCAAACGCTTAACCAGAATGGCCTAGGGAAAAAATACGCATACCGTTGTAATCGGGCGAGTTTCTACTTTCAGTTACAATAGGAATTTTTGGGTTAGGTCAATCCGTTCGCGAGGTATGGGACTTTGAAGCTAAGAAATGATTGACAAGACAACAAATTTTTCGCACTTCTGCTGCTCCAATCGCTTAACCAGAATGCCCTAGGGGTACAATACACGTACCGTTGTAATCGGGCGAGTTTCTACTTTCAAATGCAGTAGGAATTTTTGGGTTAGGCCAATCCGTTCGCGAGATATGAGAGTTTGAAGCTAAGAAATGGTTGAGAAGACAACAAATTTTTCGCAGTTCTGCTGCTCCAAACGCTTAACCAGAATGGCCTAGGGAAAAAATACACATACCGTTGTAATCGGGCGAGTTTCTACTTTCAATGCAATAGGAATTTTTGGGTTAGGCCAATCCGTTCGCGAGATATGAGAGTTTGAAGCTAAGAAATGGTTGAGAAGAGAACAAATTTTTCGCAATTCTGCTGCTCCAAACGCTTAACCAGAATGGCCTAGGGAAAAAATACGGATTCCGTTGTAATCGGGCGAGTTTCTACTTTCAGACGCAGCAGGAATTTTTGGGTTAGGCCAATCCGATCGTGAGATATGAAAGTTTGAAGCTAAGAAATGTTTGGGAAGAGAACAAATTTTTCGCAATTCTGCTGCTCCAAACGCTTAACCAGAATGGCCTAGGGAAAAAATACGCATACCGTTGTAATCGGGCGAGTTTCTAGTTTCAGTTGCAATAGGAATTTTTGGGTTAGGTCAATCCGTTCGCGAGGTATGGGACTTTGAAGCTAAGAAATGGTTGACAAGACAACAAATTTTTCGCACTTCTGCTGCACCAATCGCTTAACCAGAATGGCCTAGGGAAAAAATACACATACCGTTGTAATCGGGCGAGTTTCTTCTTTCAGTTACAATAGGAATTTTTGGGTTAGGTCAATCCGTTCGCGAGATATGGTAGTTTGAAGCTAAGAAATGGTTGAGAAGAGAACAAATTTTTCGCAATTCTGCTGCTCCAAACGCTTAACCAGAATGGCCTAGGGAAAAAATACGCATACCGTTGTAATCGGGCCAGTTTCTACTTTCAGACGCAACAGGAATTTTTGGGTTTGGTGAATCCGTTCGCGAGATATGGGACTTTGAAGCTAAGAAATGGTTGAGAAGAGAACAAATTTTTCGCAATTCTGCTGCTCCAAACGCTTAACCACAATGGCCTAGGGAAAAAATACGGATTCCGTTGTAATCGGACGAGTTTCTACTTTCAGACGCAGCAGGAATTTTTGGGTTAGGCCAATCCGATCGTGAGATATGAAAGTTTGAAGCTAAGAAATGTTTGGGAAGAGAACAAATTTTTCGCAATTCTGCTGCTCCAAACGCTTAACCAGAATGGCCTAGGGAAAAAATACGCATACCGTTGTAATCGGGCGAGTTTCTACTTTCAGTTGCAATAGGAATTTTTGGGTTAGGTCAATCCGTTCGCGAGGTATGGGACTTTGAAGCTAAGAAATGGTTGACAAGACAACAAATTTTTCGCACTTCTGCTGCTCCAATCGCTTAACCAGAATGGCCTAGGGAAAAAATACACATACCGTTGTAATCGGGCGAGTTTCTTCTTTCAGTTACAATAGGAATTTTTGGGTTAGGTCAATCCGTTCGCGAGATATGGTAGTTTGAAGCTAAGAAATGGTTGAGAAGAGAACAAATTTTTTGCAATTCTGCTGCTCCAAACGCTTAACCAGAATGGCCTAGGGAAAAAATACGCATACCGTTGTAATCGGGCCAGTTTCTACTTTCAGACGCAACAGGAATTTTTGGGTTTGGTGAATCCGTTCGCGAGATATGGGACTTTGAAGCTAAGAAATGGTTGAGAAGAGAACAAATTTTTCGCAATTCTGCTGCTCCAAACGCTTAACCAGAATGGCCTAGGGAAAAAATACGGATTCCGTTGTAATCGGGCGAGTTTCTACTTTCAGACGCAGCAGGAATTTTTGGGTTAGGCCAATCCGATCGTGAGATATGAAAGTTTGAAGCTAAGAAATGTTTGGGAAGAGAACAAATTTTTTCGCAATTCTGCTGCTCCAAACGCTTAACCAGAATGGCCTAGGGGTACAATACACGTACCGTTGTAATCGGGCGAGTTTCTACTTTCAAATGCAATAGGAATTTTTGGGTTAGGCCAATCCGTTCGCGAGATATGAGAGTTTGAAGCTAAGAAATGGTTGGGAAGAGAACAAATTTTTCGCAATTCTGCTGCTCCAAACGCTTAACCAGAATGGCCTAGGGAAAAAATACGCATACCTTTGTAATCGAGCGAGTTTCTACTTTCAGTTACAATAGGAATTTTTGGGTTAGGTCAATCCGTTCGCGAGGTATGGGACTTTGAAGCTAAGAAATGGTTGACAAGACAACAAATTATTCGCACTTCTGCTGCTCCAATCGCTTAACCAGAATGCCCTAGGGGAAAAATACACGTACCGTTGTAATCGGGCGAGTTTCTACTTTCAAATGCACTAGGAATTTTTGTGTTATGTCAATCCGTTCGCGAGATGTGGGAGTTTGAAGCTAAGAAATGCTACAGAAGAGAACAAATTTTTCGCAATTCTACTGCTCCAAACGCTTAACCAGAACGGCCTAGGGAAAAAATACGCATACCGTTGTAATCGGGCGAGTTTCTACTTTCAGTTACAATAGGAATTTTTTGGTTAGGTCAATCCGTTCGCGAGATATGGGACTTTGAATCTAAGAAATGGTTGACAAGACAACAAATGTTTCGCAATTCTGCTGCTCCAATCGCTTAACCAGAATGGCCTAGGGCTACAATACACGTACCGTTGTAATCGGGCGAGTTTCTACTTTCAAATGCAGTAGGAATTTTTGGGTTAGGCCAATCCGTTCGCGAGATATGAGAGTTTGAAGCTAAGAAATGGTTGAGAAGACAACAAATTTTTCGCAGTTCTGCTGCTCCAAACGCTTAACCAGAATGGCCTAGGGAAAAAATACACATACCGTTGTAATCGGGCGAGTTTCTACTTTCCAATGCAATAGGAATTTTTGGGTTTGGCCAATCCGTTCGAGAGATATGAGAGTTTGAATCTAAGAAATGTTTGAGAAGAGAACAAATTTTTCGCAATTCTGCTGCTCCAAACGCTTAACCAGAATGGCCTAGGGAAAAAATACGCATACCGTTGTAATCGGGCGAGTTTCTACTTTCAGACGCAGCAGGAATTTTTGGGTTTGGTCAATCCGTTCGCGAGATATGGGACTTTGAAGCTAAGAAATGGTTGACAAGACAACAAATGTTTCGCAATTCTGCTGCTCCAATCGCTTAACCAGAATGGCCTAGGGGAAAAATACACGTACCGTTGTAATCGGGCGAGTTTCTACTTTCAAATGCACTAGGAATTTTTGGGTTAGGCCAATCCCTTCGCGAGATATCAGAGTTTGAAGCTAAGAAATGGTTGAGAAGAGAACAAATTTTTCGCAATTCTGCTGCTCCAAACGCTTAACCAGAATGGCCTAGGGAAAAAATACGCATACCGTTGTAACCGGGCGAGATTCTACTTTCAGTTACAATAGGAATTTTTGGGTTAGGTCAATCCGTTCGCGAGATATGGGACATTGAATCTAAGAAATGGTTGACAAGACAACAAATGTTTCGCAATTCTGCTGCTCCAATCGCTTAACCAGAATGGCTTAGGGGTACAATACACGTACCGTTGTAATCGGGCGAGTTTCTACTTTCAAATGCAATAGGAATTTTTGGGTTAGGCCAATCCGTTCGCGAGATATGAGAGTTTGAAGCTAAGAAATGGTTGGGAAGAGAACAAATTTTTCGCAATTCTGCTGCTCCAAACGCTTAACCAGAATGGCCTAGGGAAAAAATACGCATACCGTTGTAATCGGGCGAGTTTCTACTTTCAGTTACAATAGGAATTTTTGGGTTAGGTCAATCCGTTCGCGAGGTATGGGACTTTGAAGCTAAGAAATGATTGACAAGACAACAAATTTTTCGCACTTCTGCTGCTCCAATCGCTTAACCAGAATGCCCTAGGGGTACAATACACGTACCGTTGTAATCGGGCGAGTTTCTACTTTCAAATGCAGTAGGAATTTTTGGGTTAGGCCAATCCGTTCGCGAGATATGAGAGTTTGAAGCTAAGAAATGGTTGAGAAGACAACAAATTTTTCGCAGTTCTGCTGCTCCAAACGCTTAACCAGAATGGCCTAGGGAAAAAATACACATACCGTTGTAATCGGGCGAGTTTCTACTTTCAATGCAATAGGAATTTTTGTGTTAGGCCAATCCGTTCGCGAGATATGAGAGTTTGAAGCTAAGAAATGGTTGAGAAGAGAACAAATTTTTCGCAATTCTGCTGCTCCAAACGCTTAACCAGAATGGCCTAGGGAAAAAATACGGATTCCGTTGTAATCGGGCGAGTTTCTACTTTCAGACGCAGCAGGAATTTTTGGGTTAGGCCAATCCGATCGTGAGATATGAAAGTTTGAAGCTAAGAAATGTTTGGGAAGAGAACAAATTTTTCGCAATTCTGCTGCTCCAAACGCTTAACCAGAATGGCCTAGGGAAAAAATACGCATACCGTTGTAATCGGGCGAGTTTCTAGTTTCAGTTGCAATAGGAATTTTTGGGTTAGGTCAATCCGTTCGCGAGGTATGGGACTTTGAAGCTAAGAAATGGTTGACAAGACAACAAATTTTTCGCACTTCTGCTGCACCAATCGCTTAACCAGAATGGCCTAGGGAAAAAATACACATACCGTTGTAATCGGGCGAGTTTCTTCTTTCAGTTACAATAGGAATTTTTGGGTTAGGTCAATCCGTTCGCGAGATATGGTAGTTTGAAGCTAAGAAATGGTTGAGAAGAGAACAAATTTTTCGCAATTCTGCTGCTCCAAACGCTTAACCAGAATGGCCTAGGGAAAAAATACGCATACCGTTGTAATCGGGCCAGTTTCTACTTTCAGACGCAACAGGAATTTTTGGGTTTGGTGAATCCGTTCGCGAGATATGGGACTTTGAAGCTAAGAAATGGTTGAGAAGAGAACAAATTTTTCGCAATTCTGCTGCTCCAAACGCTTAACCACAATGGCCTAGGGAAAAAATACGGATTCCGTTGTAATCGGACGAGTTTCTACTTTCAGACGCAGCAGGAATTTTTGGGTTAGGCCAATCCGATCGTGAGATATGAAAGTTTGAAGCTAAGAAATGTTTGGGAAGAGAACAAATTTTTCGCAATTCTGCTGCTCCAAACGCTTAACCAGAATGGCCTAGGGAAAAAATACGCATACCGTTGTAATCGGGCGAGTTTCTACTTTCAGTTGCAATAGGAATTTTTGGGTTAGGTCAATCCGTTCGCGAGGTATGGGACTTTGAAGCTAAGAAATGGTTGACAAGACAACAAATTTTTCGCACTTCTGCTGCTCCAATCGCTTAACCAGAATGGCCTAGGGAAAAAATACACATACCGTTGTAATCGGGCGAGTTTCTTCTTTCAGTTACAATAGGAATTTTTGGGTTAGGTCAATCCGTTCGCGAGATATGGTAGTTTGAAGCTAAGAAATGGTTGAGAAGAGAACAAATTTTTTGCAATTCTGCTGCTCCAAACGCTTAACCAGAATGGCCTAGGGAAAAAATACGCATACCGTTGTAATCGGGCCAGTTTCTACTTTCAGACGCAACAGGAATTTTTGGGTTTGGTGAATCCGTTCGCGAGATATGGGACTTTGAAGCTAAGAAATGGTTGAGAAGAGAACAAATTTTTCGCAATTCTGCTGCTCCAAACGCTTAACCAGAATGGCCTAGGGAAAAAATACGGATTCCGTTGTAATCGGGCGAGTTTCTACTTTCAGACGCAGCAGGAATTTTTGGGTTAGGCCAATCCGATCGTGAGATATGAAAGTTTGAAGCTAAGAAATGTTTGGGAAGAGAACAAATTTTTTCGCAATTCTGCTGCTCCAAACGCTTAACCAGAATGGCCTAGGGGTACAATACACGTACCGTTGTAATCGGGCGAGTTTCTACTTTCAAATGCAATAGGAATTTTTGGGTTAGGCCAATCCGTTCGCGAGATATGAGAGTTTGAAGCTAAGAAATGGTTGGGAAGAGAACAAATTTTTCGCAATTCTGCTGCTCCAAACGCTTAACCAGAATGGCCTAGGGAAAAAATACGCATACCTTTGTAATCGAGCGAGTTTCTACTTTCAGTTACAATAGGAATTTTTGGGTTAGGTCAATCCGTTCGCGAGGTATGGGACTTTGAAGCTAAGAAATGGTTGACAAGACAACAAATTATTCGCACTTCTGCTGCTCCAATCGCTTAACCAGAATGCCCTAGGGGAAAAATACACGTACCGTTGTAATCGGGCGAGTTTCTACTTTCAAATGCACTAGGAATTTTTGTGTTATGTCAATCCGTTCGCGAGATGTGGGAGTTTGAAGCTAAGAAATGCTACAGAAGAGAACAAATTTTTCGCAATTCTACTGCTCCAAACGCTTAACCAGAACGGCCTAGGGAAAAAATACGCATACCGTTGTAATCGGGCGAGTTTCTACTTTCAGTTACAATAGGAATTTTTTGGTTAGGTCAATCCGTTCGCGAGATATGGGACTTTGAATCTAAGAAATGGTTGACAAGACAACAAATGTTTCGCAATTCTGCTGCTCCAATCGCTTAACCAGAATGGCCTAGGGCTACAATACACGTACCGTTGTAATCGGGCGAGTTTCTACTTTCAAATGCAGTAGGAATTTTTGGGTTAGGCCAATCCGTTCGCGAGATATGAGAGTTTGAAGCTAAGAAATGGTTGAGAAGACAACAAATTTTTCGCAGTTCTGCTGCTCCAAACGCTTAACCAGAATGGCCTAGGGAAAAAATACACATACCGTTGTAATCGGGCGAGTTTCTACTTTCCAATGCAATAGGAATTTTTGGGTTTGGCCAATCCGTTCGAGAGATATGAGAGTTTGAATCTAAGAAATGTTTGAGAAGAGAACAAATTTTTCGCAATTCTGCTGCTCCAAACGCTTAACCAGAATGGCCTAGGGAAAAAATACGCATACCGTTGTAATCGGGCGAGTTTCTACTTTCAGACGCAGCAGGAATTTTTGGGTTTGGTCAATCCGTTCGCGAGATATGGGACTTTGAAGCTAAGAAA
The DNA here is from genome assembly GCF_051014685.1 of Ptiloglossa arizonensis. NCBI lineage: Eukaryota > Metazoa > Arthropoda > Insecta > Hymenoptera > Colletidae > Ptiloglossa > Ptiloglossa arizonensis. The sequence goes on from NW_027478385.1 coordinate 6,196,663, forward strand.
TGGTTGACAAGACAACAAATGTTTCGCAATTCTGCTGCTCCAATCGCTTAACCAGAATGGCCTAGGGGTACAATACACGTACCGTTGTAATCGGGCGAGTTTCTACTTTCAAATGCAGTAGGAATTTTTGGGTTAGGCCAATCCGTTCGCGAGATATGAGAGTTTGAAGCTAAGAAATGGTTGAGAAGACAACAAATTTTTCGCAGTTCTGCTGCTCCAAACGCTTAACCAGAATGGCCTAGGGAAAAAATACGCATACCGTTGTAATCGGGCGAGTTTCTACTTTCAGTTGCAATAGGAATTTTTGGGTTAGGTCAATCCGTTCGCGAGGTATGGGACTTTGAAGCTAAGAAATGGTTGACAAGACAACAAATTTTTCGCACTTCTGCTGCTCCAATCGCTTAACCAGAATGGCCTAGGGAAAAAATACGCATACCGTTGTAATCGGGCCAGTTTCTACTTTCAGACGCAACAGGAATTTTTGGGTTTGGTGAATCCGTTCGCGAGATATGGGACTTTGAAGCTAAGAAATGGTTGAGAAGAGAACAAATTTTTCGCAATTCTGCTGCTCCAAACGCTTAACCACAATGGCCTAGGGAAAAAATACGGATTCCGTTGTAATCGGACGAGTTTCTACTTTCAGACGCAGCAGGAATTTTTGGGTTAGGCCAATCCGATCGTGAGATATGAAAGTTTGAAGCTAAGAAATGTTTGGGAAGAGAACAAATTTTTCGCAATTCTGCTGCTCCAAACGCTTAACCAGAATGGCCTAGGGAAAAAATACGCATACCGTTGTAATCGGGCGAGTTTCTACTTTCAGTTGCAATAGGAATTTTTGGGTTAGGTCAATCCGTTCGCGAGGTATGGGACTTTGAAGCTAAGAAATGGTTGACAAGACAACAAATTTTTCGCACTTCTGCTGCTCCAATCGCTTAACCAGAATGGCCTAGGGAAAAAATACACATACCGTTGTAATCGGGCGAGTTTCTTCTTTCAGTTACAATAGGAATTTTTGGGTTAGGTCAATCCGTTCGCGAGATATGGTAGTTTGAAGCTAAGAAATGGTTGAGAAGAGAACAAATTTTTTGCAATTCTGCTGCTCCAAACGCTTAACCAGAATGGCCTAGGGAAAAAATACGCATACCGTTGTAATCGGGCCAGTTTCTACTTTCAGACGCAACAGGAATTTTTGGGTTTGGTGAATCCGTTCGCGAGATATGGGACTTTGAAGCTAAGAAATGGTTGAGAAGAGAACAAATTTTTCGCAATTCTGCTGCTCCAAACGCTTAACCAGAATGGCCTAGGGAAAAAATACGGATTCCGTTGTAATCGGGCGAGTTTCTACTTTCAGACGCAGCAGGAATTTTTGGGTTAGGCCAATCCGATCGTGAGATATGAAAGTTTGAAGCTAAGAAATGTTTGGGAAGAGAACAAATTTTTTCGCAATTCTGCTGCTCCAAACGCTTAACCAGAATGGCCTAGGGGTACAATACACGTACCGTTGTAATCGGGCGAGTTTCTACTTTCAAATGCAATAGGAATTTTTGGGTTAGGCCAATCCGTTCGCGAGATATGAGAGTTTGAAGCTAAGAAATGGTTGGGAAGAGAACAAATTTTTCGCAATTCTGCTGCTCCAAACGCTTAACCAGAATGGCCTAGGGAAAAAATACGCATACCTTTGTAATCGAGCGAGTTTCTACTTTCAGTTACAATAGGAATTTTTGGGTTAGGTCAATCCGTTCGCGAGGTATGGGACTTTGAAGCTAAGAAATGGTTGACAAGACAACAAATTATTCGCACTTCTGCTGCTCCAATCGCTTAACCAGAATGCCCTAGGGGAAAAATACACGTACCGTTGTAATCGGGCGAGTTTCTACTTTCAAATGCACTAGGAATTTTTGTGTTATGTCAATCCGTTCGCGAGATGTGGGAGTTTGAAGCTAAGAAATGCTACAGAAGAGAACAAATTTTTCGCAATTCTACTGCTCCAAACGCTTAACCAGAACGGCCTAGGGAAAAAATACGCATACCGTTGTAATCGGGCGAGTTTCTACTTTCAGTTACAATAGGAATTTTTTGGTTAGGTCAATCCGTTCGCGAGATATGGGACTTTGAATCTAAGAAATGGTTGACAAGACAACAAATGTTTCGCAATTCTGCTGCTCCAATCGCTTAACCAGAATGGCCTAGGGCTACAATACACGTACCGTTGTAATCGGGCGAGTTTCTACTTTCAAATGCAGTAGGAATTTTTGGGTTAGGCCAATCCGTTCGCGAGATATGAGAGTTTGAAGCTAAGAAATGGTTGAGAAGACAACAAATTTTTCGCAGTTCTGCTGCTCCAAACGCTTAACCAGAATGGCCTAGGGAAAAAATACACATACCGTTGTAATCGGGCGAGTTTCTACTTTCCAATGCAATAGGAATTTTTGGGTTTGGCCAATCCGTTCGAGAGATATGAGAGTTTGAATCTAAGAAATGTTTGAGAAGAGAACAAATTTTTCGCAATTCTGCTGCTCCAAACGCTTAACCAGAATGGCCTAGGGAAAAAATACGCATACCGTTGTAATCGGGCGAGTTTCTACTTTCAGACGCAGCAGGAATTTTTGGGTTTGGTCAATCCGTTCGCGAGATATGGGACTTTGAAGCTAAGAAATGGTTGAGAAGACAACAAATTTTTCGCAATTCTGCTGCTCCAAACGCTTAACCAGAATGGCCTAGGGAAAAAATACGCATACCGTTGTAACCGGGCGAGTTTCTACTTTCAGTTACAATAGGAATTTTTGGGTTAGGTCAATCCGTTCGCGAGATATGGGAGTTTCAAGCCAAGAAATGGTTGAGAAGGCAAAAAATTTTTCGCAATTCTGCTGCTCCAAACGCTTAACCAGAATGGCCTAGGGAAAAAATACACATACCGTTGTAATCGGGCGAGTTTCTACTTTCAGATGCAATAGGAATTTCTTGGTTAGGTCAATCCGTTCGCGAGATATGGGAATTTGCAGCTAAGAAATGGTTGAGAAGGCAAACAATTTTTCGCAATTTTGCTGCTCCAAACGCTCAACCAGAATGGCCTATGGAAAAAATACACATACCGTTGTAATCGGGCGAGATTCTACTTTCAAATGCAATAGGAATTTTTGGGTTAGGCCAATCCGATCGCGAGATATGAAAGTTTGAAGCTAAGAAATGTTTGGGAAGAGAAAAATTTTTTCGCAATTCTGCTGCTCCAATCGCTTAACCAGAATGGCCTAGGGGAAAAATACACGTACCGTTGTAATCGGGCGAGTTTCTACTTTCAAATGCACTAGGAATTTTTGTGTTATGTCAATCCGTTCGCGAGATATGAGACTTTGAAGCTAAGAAATGGTTGAGAAGACAACAAATTTTTCGCAATTCTGCTGCTCCAAACGCTTAACCAGAATGGCCTAGGGAAAAAATACACATACCGTTGTAATCGGGCGAGTTTCTACTTTCAGATGCAATAGGAATTTCTTGGTTAGGTCAATCCGTTCGCGAGATATGGGAGTTTGAAGCTAAGAAATGGTTGAGAGGGCAAACAATTTTTCGCAATTCTGCTGCTCCAAACGCTCAACCAGAATGGCCTAGGGAAAAAATACACATACCGTTGTAATCGGGCGAGTTTCTACTTTCAGTTACAATAGGAATTTTTGGGTTAGGCCAATCCGTTCGCGAGGTATGGGACTTTGAATCTAAGAAATGGTTGACAAGACAACAAATGTTTCGCAATTCTGCTGCTCCAATCGCTTAACCAGAATGGCCTAGGGGTACAATACACGTACCGTTGTAATCGGGCGAGTTTCTACTTTCAAATGCAGTAGGAATTTTTGGGTTAGGCCAATCCGTTCGCGAGATATGAGAGTTTGAAGCTAAGAAATGGTTGAGAAGACAACAAATTTTTCGCAGTTCTGCTGCTCCAAACGCTTAACCAGAATGGCCTAGGGAAAAAATACACATACCGTTGTAATCGGGCGAGTTTCTACTTTCAATGCAATAGGAATTTTTGGGTTAGGCCAATCCGTTCGCGAGATATGAGAGTTTGAAGCTAAGAAATGGTTGAGAAGAGAACAAATTTTTCGCAATTCTGCTGCTCCAAACGCTTAACCAGAATGGCATAGGGAAAAAATACGGATTCCGTTGTAATCGGGCGAGTTTCTACTTTCAGACGCAGCAGGAATTTTTGGGTTAGGCCAATCCGATCGTGAGATATGAAAGTTTGAAGCTAAGAAATGTTTGGGAAGAGAACAAATTTTTCGCAATTCTGCTGCTCCAAACGCTTAACCAGAATGGCCTAGGGAAAAAATACGCATACCGTTGTAATCGGGCGAGTTTCTACTTTCAGTTGCAATAGGAATTTTTGGGTTAGGTCAATCCGTTCGCGAGGTATGGGACTTTGAAGCTAAGAAATGGTTGACAAGACAACAAATTTTTCGCAATTCTGCTGCTCCAATCGCTTAACCAGAATGGCCTAGGGAAAAAATACACATACCGTTGTAATCGGGCGAGTTTCTTCTTTCAGTTACAATAGGAATTTTTGGGTTAGGTCAATCCGTTCGCGAGATATGGTAGTTTGAAGCTAAGAAATGGTTGAGAAAATAACAAATTTTTCGCAATTCTGCTGCTCCAAACGCTTAACCAGAATGGCCTAGGGAAAAAATACGCATACCGTTGTAATCGGGCCAGTTTCTACTTTCAGACGCAACAGGAATTTTTGGGTTTGGTGAATCCGTTCGCGAGATATGGGACTTTGAAGCTAAGAAATGGTTGAGAAGAGAACAAATTTTTCGCAATTCTGCTGCTCCAAACGCTTAACCAGAATGGCCTAGGGAAAAAATACGGATTCCGTTGTAATCGGGCGAGTTTCTACTTTCAGACGCAGCAGGAATTTTTGGGTTAGGCCAATCCGATCGTGAGATATGAAAGTTTGAAGCTAAGAAATGTTTGGGAAGAGAACAAATTTTTCGCAATTCTGCTGCTCCAAACGCTTAACCAGAATGGCCTAGGGGTACAATACACGTACCGTTGTAATCGGGCGAGTTTCTACTTTCAAATGCAATAGGAATTTTTGGATTAGGCCAATCCGTTCGCGAGATATGAGAGTTTGAAGCTAAGAAATGGTTGGGAAGAGAACAAATTTTTCGCAATTCTGCTGCTCCAAACGCTTAACCAGAATGGCCTAGGGAAAAAATACGCATACCGTTGTAATCGGGCGAGTTTCTACTTTCAGTTACAATAGGAATTTTTGGGTTAGGTCAATCCGTTCGCGAGGTATGGGACTTTGAAGCTAAGAAATGGTTGACAAGACAACAAATTTTTCGCACTTCTGCTGCTCCAATCGCTTAACCAGAATGCCCTAGGGGAAAAATACACGTACCGTTGTAATCGGGCGAGTTTCTACTTTCAAATGCACTAGGAATTTTTGTGTTATGTCAATCAGTTCGCGAGATGTGGGAGTTTGAAGCTAAGAAATGCTACAGAAGAGAACAAATTTTTCGCAATTCTACTGCTCCAAACGCTTAACCAGAATGGCCTAGGGAAAAAATACGCATACCGTTGTAATCGGGCGAGTTTCTACTTTCAGTTACAATAGGAATTTTTTGGTTAGGTCAATCCGTTCGCGAGATATGGGACTTTGAATCTAAGAAATGGTTGACAAGACAACAAATGTTTCGCAATTCTGCTGCTCCAATCGCTTAACCAGAATGGCCTAGGGGTACAATACACGTACCGTTGTAATCGGGCGAGTTTCTACTTTCAAATGCAGTAGGAATTTTTGGGTTAGGCCAATCCGTTCGCGAGATATGAGAGTTTGAAGCTAAGAAATGGTTGAGAAGACAACAAATTTTTCGCAGTTCTGCTGCTCCAAACGCTTAACCAGAATGGCCTAGGGAAAAAATACACATACCGTTGTAATCGGGCGAGTTTCTAGTTTCAGTTGCAATAGGAATTTTTGGGTTAGGTCAATCCGTTCGCGAGGTATGGGACTTTGAAGCTAAGAAATGGTTGACAAGACAACAAATTTTTCGCACTTCTGCTGCTCCAATCGCTTAACCAGAATGGCCTAGGGAAAAAATACACATACCGTTGTAATCGGGCGAGTTTCTTCTTTCAGTTACAATAGGAATTTTTGGGTTAGGTCAATCCGTTCGCGAGATATGGTAGTTTGAAGCTAAGAAATGGTTGAGAAGAGAACAAATTTTTCGCAATTCTGCTGCTCCAAACGCTTAACCAGAATGGCCTAGGGAAAAAATACGCATACCGTTGTAATCGGGCCAGTTTCTACTTTCAGACGCAACAGGAATTTTTGGGTTTGGTGAATCCGTTCGCGAGATATGGGACTTTGAAGCTAAGAAATGGTTGAGAAGAGAACAAATTTTTCGCAATTCTGCTGCTCCAAACGCTTAACCACAATGGCCTAGGGAAAAAATACGGATTCCGTTGTAATCGGTCGAGTTTCTACTTTCAGACGCAGCAGGAATTTTTGGGTTAGGCCAATCCGATCGTGAGATATGAAAGTATGAAGCTAAGAAATGTTTGGGAAGAGAACAAATTTTTCGCAATTCTGCTGCTCCAAACGCTTAACCAGAATGGCCTAGGGAAAAAATACGCATACCGTTGTAATCGGGCGAGTTTCTACTTTCAGTTGCAATAGGAATTTTTGGGTTAGGTCAATCCGTTCGCGAGGTATGGGACTTTGAAGCTAAGAAATGGTTGACAAGACAACAAATTTTTCGCACTTCTGCTGCTCCAATCGCTTAACCAGAATGGCCTAGGGAAAAAATACACATACCGTTGTAATCGGGCGAGTTTCTTCTTTCAGTTACAATAGGAATTTTTGGGTTAGGTCAATCCGTTCGCGAGATATGGTAGTTTGAAGCTAAGAAATGGTTGAGAAGAGAACAAATTTTTTGCAATTCTGCTGCTCCAAACGCTTAACCAGAATGGCCTAGGGAAAAAATACGCATACTGTTGTAATCGGGCCAGTTTCTACTTTCAGACGCAACAGGAATTTTTGGGTTTGGTGAATCCGTTCGCGAGATATGGGACTTTGAAGCTAAGAAATGGTTGAGAAGAGAACAAATTTTTCGCAATTCTGCTGCTCCAAACGCTTAACCAGAATGGCCTAGGGAAAAAATACACATACCGTTGTAATCGGGCGAGTTTCTACTTTCAGATGCAATAGGAATTTCTTGGTTAGGTCAATCCGTTCGCGAGATATGGGAGTTTGAAGCTAAGAAATGGTTGAGAGGGCAAACAATTTTTCGCAATTCTGCTGCTCCAAACGCTCAACCAGAATGGCCTAGGGAAAAAATACACATACCGTTGTAATCGGGCGAGTTTCTACTTTCAGTTACAATAGGAATTTTTGGGTTAGGCCAATCCGTTCGCGAGGTATGGGACTTTGAATCTAAGAAATGGTTGACAAGACAACAAATGTTTCGCAATTCTGCTGCTCCAATCGCTTAACCAGAATGGCCTAGGGGTACAATACACGTACCGTTGTAATCGGGCGAGTTTCTACTTTCAAATGCAGTAGGAATTTTTGGGTTAGGCCAATCCGTTCGCGAGATATGAGAGTTTGAAGCTAAGAAATGGTTGAGAAGACAACAAATTTTTCGCAGTTCTGCTGCTCCAAACGCTTAACCAGAATGGCCTAGGGAAAAAATACACATACCGTTGTAATCGGGCGAGTTTCTACTTTCAATGCAATAGGAATTTTTGGGTTAGGCCAATCCGTTCGCGAGATATGAGAGTTTGAAGCTAAGAAATGGTTGAGAAGAGAACAAATTTTTCGCAATTCTGCTGCTCCAAACGCTTAACCAGAATGGCATAGGGAAAAAATACGGATTCCGTTGTAATCGGGCGAGTTTCTACTTTCAGACGCAGCAGGAATTTTTGGGTTAGGCCAATCCGATCGTGAGATATGAAAGTTTGAAGCTAAGAAATGTTTGGGAAGAGAACAAATTTTTCGCAATTCTGCTGCTCCAAACGCTTAACCAGAATGGCCTAGGGAAAAAATACGCATACCGTTGTAATCGGGCGAGTTTCTACTTTCAGTTGCAATAGGAATTTTTGGGTTAGGTCAATCCGTTCGCGAGGTATGGGACTTTGAAGCTAAGAAATGGTTGACAAGACAACAAATTTTTCGCAATTCTGCTGCTCCAATCGCTTAACCAGAATGGCCTAGGGAAAAAATACACATACCGTTGTAATCGGGCGAGTTTCTTCTTTCAGTTACAATAGGAATTTTTGGGTTAGGTCAATCCGTTCGCGAGATATGGTAGTTTGAAGCTAAGAAATGGTTGAGAAAATAACAAATTTTTCGCAATTCTGCTGCTCCAAACGCTTAACCAGAATGGCCTAGGGAAAAAATACGCATACCGTTGTAATCGGGCCAGTTTCTACTTTCAGACGCAACAGGAATTTTTGGGTTTGGTGAATCCGTTCGCGAGATATGGGACTTTGAAGCTAAGAAATGGTTGAGAAGAGAACAAATTTTTCGCAATTCTGCTGCTCCAAACGCTTAACCAGAATGGCCTAGGGAAAAAATACGGATTCCGTTGTAATCGGGCGAGTTTCTACTTTCAGACGCAGCAGGAATTTTTGGGTTAGGCCAATCCGATCGTGAGATATGAAAGTTTGAAGCTAAGAAATGTTTGGGAAGAGAACAAATTTTTCGCAATTCTGCTGCTCCAAACGCTTAACCAGAATGGCCTAGGGGTACAATACACGTACCGTTGTAATCGGGCGAGTTTCTACTTTCAAATGCAATAGGAATTTTTGGATTAGGCCAATCCGTTCGCGAGATATGAGAGTTTGAAGCTAAGAAATGGTTGGGAAGAGAACAAATTTTTCGCAATTCTGCTGCTCCAAACGCTTAACCAGAATGGCCTAGGGAAAAAATACGCATACCGTTGTAATCGGGCGAGTTTCTACTTTCAGTTACAATAGGAATTTTTGGGTTAGGTCAATCCGTTCGCGAGGTATGGGACTTTGAAGCTAAGAAATGGTTGACAAGACAACAAATTTTTCGCACTTCTGCTGCTCCAATCGCTTAACCAGAATGCCCTAGGGGAAAAATACACGTACCGTTGTAATCGGGCGAGTTTCTACTTTCAAATGCACTAGGAATTTTTGTGTTATGTCAATCAGTTCGCGAGATGTGGGAGTTTGAAGCTAAGAAATGCTACAGAAGAGAACAAATTTTTCGCAATTCTACTGCTCCAAACGCTTAACCAGAATGGCCTAGGGAAAAAATACGCATACCGTTGTAATCGGGCGAGTTTCTACTTTCAGTTACAATAGGAATTTTTTGGTTAGGTCAATCCGTTCGCGAGATATGGGACTTTGAATCTAAGAAATGGTTGACAAGACAACAAATGTTTCGCAATTCTGCTGCTCCAATCGCTTAACCAGAATGGCCTAGGGGTACAATACACGTACCGTTGTAATCGGGCGAGTTTCTACTTTCAAATGCAGTAGGAATTTTTGGGTTAGGCCAATCCGTTCGCGAGATATGAGAGTTTGAAGCTAAGAAATGGTTGAGAAGACAACAAATTTTTCGCAGTTCTGCTGCTCCAAACGCTTAACCAGAATGGCCTAGGGAAAAAATACACATACCGTTGTAATCGGGCGAGTTTCTAGTTTCAGTTGCAATAGGAATTTTTGGGTTAGGTCAATCCGTTCGCGAGGTATGGGACTTTGAAGCTAAGAAATGGTTGACAAGACAACAAATTTTTCGCACTTCTGCTGCTCCAATCGCTTAACCAGAATGGCCTAGGGAAAAAATACACATACCGTTGTAATCGGGCGAGTTTCTTCTTTCAGTTACAATAGGAATTTTTGGGTTAGGTCAATCCGTTCGCGAGATATGGTAGTTTGAAGCTAAGAAATGGTTGAGAAGAGAACAAATTTTTCGCAATTCTGCTGCTCCAAACGCTTAACCAGAATGGCCTAGGGAAAAAATACGCATACCGTTGTAATCGGGCCAGTTTCTACTTTCAGACGCAACAGGAATTTTTGGGTTTGGTGAATCCGTTCGCGAGATATGGGACTTTGAAGCTAAGAAATGGTTGAGAAGAGAACAAATTTTTCGCAATTCTGCTGCTCCAAACGCTTAACCACAATGGCCTAGGGAAAAAATACGGATTCCGTTGTAATCGGTCGAGTTTCTACTTTCAGACGCAGCAGGAATTTTTGGGTTAGGCCAATCCGATCGTGAGATATGAAAGTATGAAGCTAAGAAATGTTTGGGAAGAGAACAAATTTTTCGCAATTCTGCTGCTCCAAACGCTTAACCAGAATGGCCTAGGGAAAAAATACGCATACCGTTGTAATCGGGCGAGTTTCTACTTTCAGTTGCAATAGGAATTTTTGGGTTAGGTCAATCCGTTCGCGAGGTATGGGACTTTGAAGCTAAGAAATGGTTGACAAGACAACAAATTTTTCGCACTTCTGCTGCTCCAATCGCTTAACCAGAATGGCCTAGGGAAAAAATACACATACCGTTGTAATCGGGCGAGTTTCTTCTTTCAGTTACAATAGGAATTTTTGGGTTAGGTCAATCCGTTCGCGAGATATGGTAGTTTGAAGCTAAGAAATGGTTGAGAAGAGAACAAATTTTTTGCAATTCTGCTGCTCCAAACGCTTAACCAGAATGGCCTAGGGAAAAAATACGCATACTGTTGTAATCGGGCCAGTTTCTACTTTCAGACGCAACAGGAATTTTTGGGTTTGGTGAATCCGTTCGCGAGATATGGGACTTTGAAGCTAAGAAATGGTTGAGAAGAGAACAAATTTTTCGCAATTCTGCTGCTCCAAACGCTTAACCAGAATGGCCTAGGGAAAAAATACGGATTCCGTTGTAATCGGGCGAGTTTCTACTTTCAGACGCAGCAGGAATTTTTGGGTTAGGCCAATCCGATCGTGAGATATGAAAGTTTGAAGCTAAGAAATGTTTGGGAAGAGAACAAATTTTTTCGCAATTCTGCTGCTCCAAACGCTTAACCAGAATGGCCTAGGGGTACAATACACGTACCGTTGTAATCGGGCGAGTTTCTACTTTCAAATGCAATAGGAATTTTTGGGTTAGGCCAATCCGTTCGCGAGATATGAGAGTTTGAAGCTAAGAAATGTTTGGGAAGAGAACAAATTTTTCGCAATTCTGCTGCTCCAAACGCTTAACCAGAATGGCCTAGGGAAAAAATACGCATACCTTTGTAATCGAGCGAGTTTCTACTTTCAGTTACAATAGGAATTTTTGGGTTAGGTCAATCCGTTCGCGAGGTATGGGACTTTGAAGCTAAGAAATGGTTGACAAGACAACAAATTTTTCGCACTTCTGCTGCTCCAATCGCTTAACCAGAATGCCCTAGGGGAAAAATACACGTACCGTTGTAATCGGGCGAGTTTCTACTTTCAAATGCACTAGGAATTTTTGTGTTATGTCAATCCGTTCGCGAGATGTGGGAGTTTGAAGCTAAGAAATGCTACAGAAGAGAACAAATTTTTCGCAATTCTACTGCTCCAAACGCTTAACCAGAACGGCCTAGGGAAAAAATACGCATACCGTTGTAATCGGGCGAGTTTCTACTTTCAGTTACAATAGGAATTTTTTGGTTAGGTCAATCCGTTCGCGAGATATGGGACTTTGAATCTAAGAAATGGTTGACAAGACAACAAATGTTTCGCAATTCTGCTGCTCCAATCGCTTAACCAGAATGGCCTAGGGCTACAATACACGTACCGTTGTAATCGGGCGAGTTTCTACTTTCAAATGCAGTAGGAATTTTTGGGTTAGGCCAATCCGTTCGCGAGATATGAGAGTTTGAAGCTAAGAAATGGTTGAGAAGACAACAAATTTTTCGCAGTTCTGCTGCTCCAAACGCTTAACCAGAATGGCCTAGGGAAAAAATACACATACCGTTGTAATCGGGCGAGTTTCTACTTTCCAATGCAATAGGAATTTTTGGGTTTGGCCAATCCGTTCGAGAGATATGAGAGTTTGAATCTAAGAAATGTTTGAGAAGAGAACAAATTTTTCGCAATTCTGCTGCTCCAAACGCTTAACCAGAATGGCCTAGGGAAAAAATACGCATACCGTTGTAATCGGGCGAGTTTCTACTTTCAGACGCAGCAGGAATTTTTGGGTTTGGTCAATCCGTTCGCGAGATATGGGACTTTGAAGCTAAGAAATGGTTGAGAAGACAACAAATTTTTCGCAATTCTGCTGCTCCAAACGCTTAACCAGAATGGCCTAGGGAAAAAATACGCATACCGTTGTAACCGGGCGAGTTTCTACTTTCAGTTACAATAGGAATTTTTGGGTTAGGTCAATCCGTTCGCGAGATATGGGAGTTTCAAGCCAAGAAATGGTTGAGAAGGCAAAAAATTTTTCGCAATTCTGCTGCTCCAAACGCTTAACCAGAATGGCCTAGGGAAAAAATACACATACCGTTGTAATCGGGCGAGTTTCTACTTTCAGATGCAATAGGAATTTCTTGGTTAGGTCAATCCGTTCGCGAGATATGGGAATTTGCAGCTAAGAAATGGTTGAGAAGGCAAACAATTTTTCGCAATTTTGCTGCTCCAAACGCTCAACCAGAATGGCCTATGGAAAAAATACACATACCGTTGTAATCGGGCGAGATTCTACTTTCAAATGCAATAGGAATTTTTGGGTTAGGCCAATCCGATCGCGAGATATGAAAGTTTGAAGCTAAGAAATGTTTGGGAAGAGAAAAATTTTTTCGCAATTCTGCTGCTCCAATCGCTTAACCAGAATGGCCTAGGGGAAAAATACACGTACCGTTGTAATCGGGCGAGTTTCTACTTTCAAATGCACTAGGAATTTTTGTGTTATGTCAATCCGTTCGCGAGATATGAGACTTTGAAGCTAAGAAATGGTTGGGAAGAGAACAAATTTTTCGCAATTCTGCTGCTCCAAACGCTTAACCAGAATGGCCTAGGGAAAAAATACGCATACCTTTGTAATCGAGCGAGTTTCTACTTTCAGTTACAATAGGAATTTTTGGGTTAGGTCAATCCGTTCGCGAGGTATGGGACTTTGAAGCTAAGAAATGGTTGACAAGACAACAAATTTTTCGCACTTCTGCTGCTCCAATCGCTTAACCAGAATGCCCTAGGGGAAAAATACACGTACCGTTGTAATCGGGCGAGTTTCTACTTTCAAATGCACTAGGAATTTTTGTGTTATGTCAATCCGTTCGCGAGATGTGGGAGTTTGAAGCTAAGAAATGCTACAGAAGAGAACAAATTTTTCGCAATTCTACTGCTCCAAACGCTTAACCAGAACGGCCTAGGGAAAAAATACGCATACCGTTGTAATCGGGCGAGTTTCTACTTTCAGTTACAATAGGAATTTTTTGGTTAGGTCAATCCGTTCGCGAGATATGGGACTTTGAATCTAAGAAATGGTTGACAAGACAACAAATGTTTCGCAATTCTGCTGCTCCAATCGCTTAACCAGAATGGCCTAGGGCTACAATACACGTACCGTTGTAATCGGGCGAGTTTCTACTTTCAAATGCAGTAGGAATTTTTGGGTTAGGCCAATCCGTTCGCGAGATATGAGAGTTTGAAGCTAAGAAATGGTTGAGAAGACAACAAATTTTTCGCAGTTCTGCTGCTCCAAACGCTTAACCAGAACGGCCTAGGGAAAAAATACACATACCGTTGTAATCGGGCGAGTTTCTACTTTCCAATGCAATAGGAATTTTTGGGTTTGGCCAATCCGTTCGAGAGATATGAGAGTTTGAATCTAAGAAATGTTTGAGAAGAGAACAAATTTTTCGCAATTCTGCTGCTCCAAACGCTTAACCAGAATGGCCTAGGGAAAAAATACGCATACCGTTGTAATCGGGCGAGTTTCTACTTTCAGACGCAGCAGGAATTTTTGGGTTTGGTCAATCCGTTCGCGAGATATGGGACTTTGAAGCTAAGAAATGGTTGAGAAGACAACAAATTTTTCGCAATTCTGCTGCTCCAAACGCTTAACCAGAATGGCCTAGGGAAAAAATACGCATACCGTTGTAACCGGGCGAGTTTCTACTTTCAGTTACAATAGGAATTTTTGGGTTAGGTCAATCCGTTCGCGAGATATGGGAGTTTCAAGCCAAGAAATGGTTGAGAAGGCAAAAAATTTTTCGCAATTCTGCTGCTCCAAACGCTTAACCAGAATGGCCTAGGGAAAAAATACACATACCGTTGTAATCGGGCGAGTTTCTACTTTCAGATGCAATAGGAATTTCTTGGTTAGGTCAATCCGTTCGCGAGATATGGGAATTTGCAGCTAAGAAATGGTTGAGAAGGCAAACAATTTTTCGCAATTTTGCTGCTCCAAACGCTCAACCAGAATGGCCTATGGAAAAAATACACATACCGTTGTAATCGGGCGAGATTCTACTTTCAAATGCAATAGGAATTTTTGGGTTAGGCCAATCCGATCGCGAGATATGAAAGTTTGAAGCTAAGAAATGTTTGGGAAGAGAAAAATTTTTTCGCAATTCTGCTGCTCCAATCGCTTAACCAGAATGGCCTAGGGGAAAAATACACGTACCGTTGTAATCGGGCGAGTTTCTACTTTCAAATGCACTAGGAATTTTTGTGTTATGTCAATCCGTTCGCGAGATATGAGACTTTGAAGCTAAGAAATGGTTGAGAAGACAACAAATTTTTCGCAATTCTGCTGCTCCAAACGCTTAACCAGAATGGCCTAGGGAAAAAATACACATACCGTTGTAATCGGGCGAGTTTCTACTTTCAGATGCAATAGGAATTTCTTGGTTAGGTCAATCCGTTCGCGAGATATGGGAGTTTGAAGCTAAGAAATGGTTGAGAGGGCAAACAATTTTTCGCAATTCTGCTGCTCCAAACGCTTAACCAGAATGGCCTAGGGAAAAAATACGCATACCGTTGTAATCGGGCGAGTTTCTACTTTCAGTTACAATAGGAATTTTTGGGTTAGGTCAATCCGTTCGCGAGGTATGGGACTTTGAAGCTAAGAAATGGTTGACAAGACAACAAATTTTTCGCACTTCTGCTGCTCCAATCGCTTAACCAGAATGCCCTAGGGGAAAAATACACGTACCGTTGTAATCGGGCGAGTTTCTACTTTCAAATGCACTAGGAATTTTTGTGTTATGTCAATCAGTTCGCGAGATGTGGGAGTTTGAAGCTAAGAAATGCTACAGAAGAGAACAAATTTTTCGCAATTCTACTGCTCCAAACGCTTAACCAGAATGGCCTAGGGAAAAAATACGCATACCGTTGTAATCGGGCGAGTTTCTACTTTCAGTTACAATAGGAATTTTTTGGTTAGGTCAATCCGTTCGCGAGATATGGGACTTTGAATCTAAGAAATGGTTGACAAGACAACAAATGTTTCGCAATTCTGCTGCTCCAATCGCTTAACCAGAATGGCCTAGGGGTACAATACACGTACCGTTGTAATCGGGCGAGTTTCTACTTTCAAATGCAGTAGGAATTTTTGGGTTAGGCCAATCCGTTCGCGAGATATGAGAGTTTGAAGCTAAGAAATGGTTGAGAAGACAACAAATTTTTCGCAGTTCTGCTGCTCCAAACGCTTAACCAGAATGGCCTAGGGAAAAAATACACATACCGTTGTAATCGGGCGAGTTTCTACTTTCCAATGCAATAGGAATTTCTGGGTTAGGCCAATCCGTTCGCGAGATATGAGAGTTTGAAGCTAAGAAATGGTTGAGAAGAGAACAAATTTTTCGCAATTCTGCTGCTCCAAACGCTTAACCAGAATGGCCTAGGGAAAAAATACGGATTCCGTTGTAATCGGGCGAGTTTCTACTTTCAGACGCAGCAGGAATTTTTGGGTTAGGCCAATCCGATCGTGAGATATGAAAGTTTGAAGCTAAGAAATGTTTGGGAAGAGAACAAAGTTTTCGCAATTCTGCTGCTCCAAACGCTTAACCAGAATGGCCTAGGGAAAAAATACGCATACCGTTGTAATCGGGCGAGTTTCTACTTTCAGTTACAATAGGAATTTTTGGGTTAGGTCAATCCGTTCGCGAGGTATGGGACTTTGAAGCTAAGAAATGGTTGACAAGACAACAAATTTTTCGCACTTCTGCTGCTCCAATCGCTTAACCAGAATGGCCTAGGGAAAAAATACACATACCGTTGTAATCGGGCGAGTTTCTACTTTCAGATGCAATAGGAATTTCTTGGTTAGGTCAATCCGTTCGCGAGATATGGGACTTTCTAGCTAAGAAATGGTTGACAAGGCAACAAATTTTTCGCACATCTGCTGCTCCAATCGCTTAACCAGAATAGCCTAGGGGAAAAATAGACGTACCGTTGTAATCGGGCGAGTTTCTACTTTCAAATGCAATAGGAATTTTTGGGTTAGGCCAATCCGTTCGCGAGATATGAGAGTTTGAAGCTAAGAAATGTTTGGGAAGAGAACAAATTTTTCGCAATTCTGCTGCTCCAAACGCTTAACCAGAATGGCCTAGGGAAAAAATACGCATACCGTTGTAATCGGGCGAGTTTCTACTTTCAGTTACAATAGGAATTTTTGGGTTAGGTCAATCCGTTCGCGAGATATGGGAGTTTCAAGCCAAGAAATGGTTGAGAAGGCAAAAAATTTTTCGCAATTCTGCTGCTCCAAACGCTTAACCAGAATGGCCTAGGGAAAAAATACACATACCGTTGTAATCGGGCGAGTTTCTACTTTCAGATGCAATAGGAATTTCTTGGTTAGGTCAATCCGTTCGCGAGATATGGGAATTTGCAGCTAAGAAATGGTTGAGAAGGCAAACAATTTTTCGCAATTCTGTTGCTCCAAACGCTCAACCAGAATGGCCTATGGAAAAAATACACATACCGTTGTAATCGGGCGAGTTTCTACTTTCAAATGCAATAGGAATTTTTGGGTTAGGCCAATCCGATCGCGAGATATGAAAGTTTGAAGCTAAGAAATGTTTGGGAAGAGAAAAAATTTTTCGCAATTCTGCTGCTCCAAACGCTTAACCAGAATGGCCTAGGGAAAAAATACGCATACCGTTGTAATCGTGCGAGTTTCTACTTTCAGTATCAATAGGAATTTTTGAGTTAGGTCAATCCGTTCGCGAGGTATGGGACTTTGAAGCTAAGAAATGGTTGACAAGACAACAAATTTTTCGCACTTCTGCTGCTCCAATCGCTTAACCAGAATGGCCTAGGGAAAAAATACACATATCGTTGTAATTGGGCGAGTTTCTACTTTCAGACGCTGCAGGAATGTTTGGGTTTGGTCAATCCGTTCGCGAGATATGGGACATTGAAGCTAAGAAATGGTTGAGAAGGCAAAAATGTTTCGCAATTCTGCTGCTCCAAACGCTTAACCAGAATGGCCTAGGGAAAAAATACACATACCGTTGTAATCGGGCGAGTTTCTACTTTCAGATGCAATAGGAATTTTTGGGTTGGGTCAATCCGTTCGCGAGATATGGGAGTTTGAAGCCAAGAAATGGTTGAGAAGGCAAAAAATTTTTCTCAATTCTGCTGCTTCAAACGCTTAACCAGAATGGCTCAGGGAAAAAATACACATACCGTTGTAATTGGGCGAGTTTCTACTTTCAGATGCAATATGAATTTTTGGGTTAGGTCAATCCGTTCGCGAGGTACGGGACTTTGAAGCTAAGAAATGGTTGACAAGACAATAAATTTTTCGCACTTCTGCTGCTCCAATCGCTTAACCAGAATGGCCTAGGGGAAAAATACACGTACCCTTGTAATCGGGCGAGTTTCTACTTTCAGTTACAATAGGAATTTTTGTGATATGTCAATCCGTTCGCGAGATATGGGAGTTTGAAGCTAAGAAATGGTTGAGGAGAGAACAAATTTTTCGCAATTCTGCTGCTCCAAACGCTTAACCAGAATGGCCTAGGGAAAAAATACACATACCGTTGTAATCGGGCGAGTTTCTACTTTCAGATGCAATAGGAATTTCTTGGTTAGGTCAATCCGTTCGCGAGATATGGGACTTTGAAGCTAAGAAATGGTTGACAAGGCAACAAATTTTTCGCACATCTGCTGCTCCAATCGCTTAACCAGAATAGCCTAGGGGAAAAATAGACGTACCGTTGTAATCGGGCGAGTTTCTACTTTCAAATGCAATAGGAATTTTTGGGTTAGGCCAATCCGTTCGCGAGATATGAGAGTTTGAAGCTAAGAAATGTTTGGGAAGAGAACAAATTTTTCGCAATTCTGCTGCTCCAAACGCTTAACCAGAATGGCCTAGGGAAAAAATACGCATACCGTTGTAATCGGGCGAGTTTCTACTTTCAGTTACAATAGGAATTTTTGGGTTAGGTCAATCCGTTCGCGAGATATGGGAGTTTCAAGCCAAGAAATGGTTGAGAAGGCAAAAAATTTTTCGCAATTCTGCTGCTCCAAACGCTTAACCAGAATGGCCTAGGGAAAAAATACACATACCGTTGTAATCGGGCGAGTTTCTACTTTCAGATGCAATAGGAATTTCTTGGTTAGGTCAATCCGTTCGCGAGATATGGGAATTTGCAGCTAAGAAATGGTTGAGAAGGCAAACAATTTTTCGCAATTCTGTTGCTCCAAACGCTCAACCAGAATGGCCTATGGAAAAAATACACATACCGTTGTAATCGGGCGAGTTTCTACTTTCAAATGCAATAGGAATTTTTGGGTTAGGCCAATCCGATCACGAGATATGAAAGTTTGAAGCTAAGAAATGTTTGGGAAGAGAAAAAATTTTTCGCAATTCTGCTGCTCCAAACGCTTAACCAGAATGGCCTAGGGAAAAAATACGCATACCGTTGTAATCGTGCGAGTTTCTACTTTCAGTATCAATAGGAATTTTTGAGTTAGGTCAATCCGTTCGCGAGGTATGGGACTTTGAAGCTAAGAAATGGTTGACAAGACAACAAATTTTTCGCACTTCTGCTGCTCCAATCGCTTAACCAGAATGGCCTAGGGAAAAAATACACATATCGTTGTAATTGGGCGAGTTTCTACTTTCAGACGCTGCAGGAATGTTTGGGTTTGGTCAATCCGTTCGCGAGATATGGGACATTGAAGCTAAGAAATGGTTGAGAAGGCAAAAATGTTTCGCAATTCTGCTGCTCCAAACGCTTAACCAGAATGGCCTAGGGAAAAAATACACATACCGTTGTAATCGGGCGAGTTTCTACTTTCAGATGCAATAGGAATTTTTGGGTTGGGTCAATCCGTTCGCGAGATATGGGAGTTTGAAGCCAAGAAATGGTTGAGAAGGCAAAAAATTTTTCTCAATTCTGCTGCTTCAAACGCTTAACCAGAATGGCTCAGGGACAAAATACACATACCGTTGTAATTGGGCGAGTTTCTACTTTCAGATGCAATATGAATTTTTGGGTTAGGTCAATCCGTTCGCGAGGTACGGGACTTTGAAGCTAAGAAATGGTTGACAAGACAATAAATTTTTCGCACTTCTGCTGCTCCAATCGCTTAACCAGAATGGCCTAGGGGAAAAATACACGTACCCTTGTAATCGGGCGAGTTTCTACTTTCAGTTACAATAGGAATTTTTGTGTTATGTCAATCCGTTCGCGAGATATGGGAGTTTGAAGCTAAGAAATGGTTGAGGAGAGAACAAATTTTTCGCAATTCTGCTGCTCCAAACGCTTAACCAGAATGGCCTAGGGAAAAAATACACATACCGTTGTAATCGGGAGAGTTTCTACTTTCAGATGCAATAGGAATTTCTTGGTTAGGTCAATCCGTTCGCGAGATATGAGAGTTTGAAGCTAAGAAATGGTTGGGAAGAGAACAAACTTTTCGCAATTCTGCTGCTCCAAACGCTTAACCAGAATGGCCTAGGGAAAAAATACGCATACCGTTGTAATCGGGCGAGTTTCTACTTTCAGTTACAATAGGAATTTTTGGGTTAGGTCAATCCGTTCGCGAGGTATGGGACTTTGAAGCTAAGAAATGGTTGACAAGACAACAAATTTTTCGCACTTCTGCTGCTCCAATCGCTTAACCAGAATGGCCTAGGGGAAAAATACACGTACCGTTGTAATCGGGCGAGTTTCTACTTTCAGTTACAATAGGAATTTTTGGGTTAGGTCAATCCGTTCGCGAGATATGGGACTTTGAAGCTAAGAAATGGTTGACAAGACAACAAATTTTTCGCACTTCTGCAGCTCCAATCGCTTAACCAGAATGGCCTAGGGGAAAAATACACGTACCGTTGTAATCGGGCGTGTTTCTACTTTCAAATGCAATAGGAATTTTTGTGTTACGTCAATCCGTTCGCGAGATATGGGAGTTTGAAGCTAAGAAATGGTTGAGGAGAGAACAAATTTTTCGCAATTCTGCTGCTCCAAACGCTTAACCAGAATGGCCTAGGGAAAAAATACGCATACCGTTGTAATCGGGCGAGTTTCTACTTTCAGACGCAGCAGGAATTTTTGGGTTTGGTCAATCCGGTCGCGAGATATGGGACTTTGAAGATAAGAAATGGTTGAGAAGACAACAAATTTTTCGCAATTCTGCTGCTCCAAACGCTTAACCAGAATGGCCTAGGGAAAAAATACACATATCGTTGTAATTGGGCGAGTTTCTACTTTCAGACGCTGCAGGAATGTTTGGGTTTGGTCAATCCGTTCGCGAGATATGGGACATTGAAGCCAAGAAATGGTTGAGAAGGCAAAAATTTTTCGCAATTCTGCTGCTTCAAACGCTTAACCAGAATGGCCTAGGGAAAAAATACACATACCGTTGTAATCGGGCGAGTTTCTACTTTCAGATGCAATAGGAATTTTTAGGTTAGGTCAATCCGTTCGCGAGATATGGGACTTTGAAGCTAAGAAATGGTTGACAAGACAACAAATTTTTCGCAATTCTGCTGCTCCAAACGCTTAACCAGAATGGCCTAGGGAAAAAATACGCATACCGTTGTAATCGGGCGAGTTTCTACTTTCAGATGCAATAGGAATTTTTGGGTTGGGTCAATCCGTTCGCGAGATATGGGAGTTTGAAGCCAAGAAATGGTTGAGAAGGCAAAAAATTTTTCTCAATTCTGCTGCTTCAAACGCTTAACCAGAATGGCTCAGGGAAAAAATACACATACCGTTGTAATTGGGCGAGTTTCTACTTTCAGATGCAATATGAATTTTTGGGTTAGGTCAATCCGTTCGCGAGGTATGGGACTTTGAAGCTAAGAAATGGTTGACAAGACAACAAATTTTTCGCACTTCTGCTGCTCCAATCGCTTAACCAGAATGGCCTAGGGGAAAAATACACGTACCGTTGTAATCGGGCGAGTTTCTACTTTCAGTTACAATAGGAATTTTTGCGTTATGTCAATCCGTTCGCGAGATATGGGAGTTTGAAGCTAAGTAATGGTTGAGGAGAGAACAAATTTTTCGCAATTCTGCTGCTCCAAACGCTTAACCAGAATGGCCTAGGGAAAAAATGCACATACCGTTGTAATCGGGCGAGTTTCTACTTTCAGATGCAATAGGAATTTCTTGGTTAGGTCAATCCGTTCGCGAGATATGAGAGTTTGAAGCTAAGAAATGGTTGGGAAGAGAACAAATTTTTCGCAATTCTGCTGCTCCAAACGCTTAACCAGAATGGCCTAGGGAAAAAATACGCATACCGTTGTAATCGTGCGAGTTTCTACTTTCAGTATCAATAGGAATTTTTGAGTTAGGTCAATCCGTTCGCGAGGTATGGGACTTTGAAGCTAAGAAATGGTTGACAAGACAACAAATTTTTCGCACTTCTGCTGCTCCAATCGCTTAACCAGAATGGCCTAGGGAAAAAATACACATATCGTTGTAATTGGGCGAGTTTCTACTTTCAGACGCTGCAGGAAAGTTTGGGTTTGGTCAATCCGTTCGCGAGATATGGGACATTGAAGCTAAGAAATGGTTGAGAAGGCAAAAATGTTTCGCAATTCTGCTGCTCCAAACGCTTAACCAGAATGGCCTAGGGAAAAAATACACATACCGTTGTAATCGGGCGAGTTTCTACTTTCAGATGCAATAGGAATTTTTGGGTTGGGTCAATCCGTTCGCGAGATATGGGAGTTTGAAGCCAAGAAATGGTTGAGAAGGCAAAAAATTTTTCTCAATTCTGCTGCTTCAAACGCTTAACCAGAATGGCTCAGGGAAAAAATACACGTACCGTTGTAATTGGGCGAGTTTCTACTTTCAGATGCAATATGAATTTTTGGGTTAGGTCAATCCGTTCGCGAGGTACGGGACTTTGAAGCTAAGAAATGGTTGACAAGACAATAAATTTTTCGCACTTCTGCTGCTCCAATCGCTTAACCAGAATGGCCTAGGGGAAAAATACACGTACCCTTGTAATCGGGCGAGTTTCTACTTTCAGTTACAATAGGAATTTTTGTGTTATGTCAATCCGTTCGCGAGATATGGGAGTTTGAAGCTAAGAAATGGTTGAGGAGAGAACAAATTTTTCGCAATTCTGCTGCTCCAAACGCTTAACCAGAATGGCCTAGGGAAAAAATACACATACCGTTGTAATCGGGCGAGTTTCTACTTTCCGATGCAATAGGAATTTCTTGGTTAGGTCAATCCGTTCGCGAGATATGAGAGTTTGAAGCTAAGAAATGGTTGGGAAGAGAACAAACTTTTCGCAATTCTGCTGCTCCAAACGCTTAACCAGAATGGCCTAGGGAAAAAATACGCATACCGTTGAAATCGGGCGAGTTTCTACTTTCAGTTACAATAGGAATTTTTGGGTTAGGTCAATCCGTTCGCGAGGTATGGGACTTTGAAGCTAAGAAATGGTTGACAAGACAACAAATTTTTCGCACTTCTGCTGCTCCAGTCGCTTAACCAGAATGGCCTAGGGGAAAAATACACGTACCGTTGTAATCGGGCGAGTTTCTACTTTCAGTTACAATAGGAATTTTTGGGTTAGGTCAATCCGTTCGCGAGATATGGGACTTTGAAGCTAAGAAATGGTTGACAAGACAACAAATTTTTCGCACTTCTGCAGCTCCAATCGCTTAACCAGAATGGCCTAGGGGAAAAATACACGTACCGTTGTAATCGGGCGAGTTTCTACTTTCAAATGCAATAGGAATTTTTGTGTTATGTCAATCCGTTCGCGAGATATGGGAGTATGAAGCTAAGAAATGGTTGAGGAGAGAACAAATTTTTCGCAATTCTGCTGCTCCAAACGCTTAACCAGAATGGCCTAGGGAAAAAATACGCATACCGTTGTAATCGGGCGAGTTTCTACTTTCAGACGCAGCAGGAATTTTTGGGTTTGGTCAATCCGGTCGCGAGATATGGGACTTTGAAGATAAGAAATGGTTGAGAAGACAACAAATTTTTCGCAATTCTGCTGCTCCAAACGCTTAACCAGAATGGCCTAGGGAAAAAATACACATATCGTTGTAATTGGGCGAGTTTCTACTTTCAGACGCTGCAGGAATGTTTGGGTTTGGTCAATCCGTTCGCGAGATATGGGACATTGAAGCCAAGAAATGGTTGAGAAGGCAAAAATTTTTCGCAATTCTGCTGCTTCAAACGCTTAACCAGAATGGCCTAGGGAAAAAATACACATACCGTTGTAATCGGGCGAGTTTCTACTTTCAGATGCAATAGGAATTTTTGGGTTAGGTCAATCCGTTCGCGAGATATGGGACTTTGAAGCTAAGAAATGGTTGACAAGACAACAAATTTTTCGCAATTCTGCTGCTCCAAACGCTTAACCAGAATGGCCTAGGGAAAAAATACGCATACCGTTGTAATCGGGCGAGTTTCTACTTTCAGATGCAATAGGAATTTTTGGGTTGGGTCAATCCGTTCGCGAGATATGGGAGTTTGAAGCCAAGAAATGGTTGAGAAGGCAAAAAATTTTTCTCAATTCTGCTGCTTCAAACGCTTAACCAGAATGGCTCAGGGAAAAAATACACATACCGTTGTAATTGGGCGAGTTTCTACTTTCAGATGCAATATGAATTTTTGGGTTAGGTCAATCCGTTCACGAGGTATGGGACTTTGAAGCTAAGAAATGGTTGACAAGACAACAAATTTTTCGCACTTCTGCTGCTCCAATCGCTTAACCAGAATGGCCTAGGGGAAAAATACACATATCGTTGTAATTGGGCGAGTTTCTACTTTCAGACGCTGCAGGAATGTTTGGGTTTGGTCAATCCGTTCGCGAGATATGGGACATTGAAGCCAAGAAATGGTTGAGAAGGCAAAAATTTTTCGCAATTCTGCTGCTTCAAACGCTTAACCAGAATGGCCTAGGGAAAAAATACACATACCGTTGTAATCGGGCGAGTTTCTACTTTCAGATGCAATAGGAATTTTTGGGTTGGGTCAATCCGTTCGCGAGATATGGGAGTTTGAAGCCAAGAAATGGTTGAGAAGGCAAAAAATTTTTCTCAATTCTGCTGCTTCAAACGCTTAACCAGAATGGCTCAGGGAAAAAATACACGTACCGTTGTAATTGGGCGAGTTTCTACTTTCAGATGCAATATGAATTTTTGGGTTAGGTCAATCCGTTCGCGAGGTACGGGACTTTGAAGCTAAGAAATGGTTGACAAGACAATAAATTTTTCGCACTTCTGCTGCTCCAATCGCTTAACCAGAATGGCCTAGGGGAAAAATACACGTACCCTTGTAATCGGGCGAGTTTCTACTTTCAGTTACAATAGGAATTTTTGTGTTATGTCAATCCGTTCGCGAGATATGGGAGTTTGAAGCTAAGAAATGGTTGAGGAGAGAACAAATTTTTCGCAATTCTGCTGCTCCAAACGCTTAACCAGAATGGCCTAGGGAAAAAATACACATACCGTTGTAATCGGGCGAGTTTCTACTTTCCGATGCAATAGGAATTTCTTGGTTAGGTCAATCCGTTCGCGAGATATGAGAGTTTGAAGCTAAGAAATGGTTGGGAAGAGAACAAACTTTTCGCAATTCTGCTGCTCCAAACGCTTAACCAGAATGGCCTAGGGAAAAAATACGCATACCGTTGAAATCGGGCGAGTTTCTACTTTCAGTTACAATAGGAATTTTTGGGTTAGGTCAATCCGTTCGCGAGGTATGGGACTTTGAAGCTAAGAAATGGTTGACAAGACAACAAATTTTTCGCACTTCTGCTGCTCCAGTCGCTTAACCAGAATGGCCTAGGGGAAAAATACACGTACCGTTGTAATCGGGCGAGTTTCTACTTTCAGTTACAATAGGAATTTTTGGGTTAGGTCAATCCGTTCGCGAGATATGGGACTTTGAAGCTAAGAAATGGTTGACAAGACAACAAATTTTTCGCACTTCTGCAGCTCCAATCGCTTAACCAGAATGGCCTAGGGGAAAAATACACGTACCGTTGTAATCGGGCGAGTTTCTACTTTCAAATGCAATAGGAATTTTTGTGTTATGTCAATCCGTTCGCGAGATATGGGAGTATGAAGCTAAGAAATGGTTGAGGAGAGAACAAATTTTTCGCAATTCTGCTGCTCCAAACGCTTAACCAGAATGGCCTAGGGAAAAAATACGCATACCGTTGTAATCGGGCGAGTTTCTACTTTCAGACGCAGCAGGAATTTTTGGGTTTGGTCAATCCGGTCGCGAGATATGGGACTTTGAAGATAAGAAATGGTTGAGAAGACAACAAATTTTTCGCAATTCTGCTGCTCCAAACGCTTAACCAGAATGGCCTAGGGAAAAAATACACATATCGTTGTAATTGGGCGAGTTTCTACTTTCAGACGCTGCAGGAATGTTTGGGTTTGGTCAATCCGTTCGCGAGATATGGGACATTGAAGCCAAGAAATGGTTGAGAAGGCAAAAATTTTTCGCAATTCTGCTGCTTCAAACGCTTAACCAGAATGGCCTAGGGAAAAAATACACATACCGTTGTAATCGGGCGAGTTTCTACTTTCAGATGCAATAGGAATTTTTGGGTTAGGTCAATCCGTTCGCGAGATATGGGACTTTGAAGCTAAGAAATGGTTGACAAGACAACAAATTTTTCGCAATTCTGCTGCTCCAAACGCTTAACCAGAATGGCCTAGGGAAAAAATACGCATACCGTTGTAATCGGGCGAGTTTCTACTTTCAGATGCAATAGGAATTTTTGGGTTGGGTCAATCCGTTCGCGAGATATGGGAGTTTGAAGCCAAGAAATGGTTGAGAAGGCAAAAAATTTTTCTCAATTCTGCTGCTTCAAACGCTTAACCAGAATGGCTCAGGGAAAAAATACACATACCGTTGTAATTGGGCGAGTTTCTACTTTCAGTTACAATAGGAATTTTTGGGTTAGGTCAATCCGTTCGCGAGATATGGGACTTTGAAGCTAAGAAATGGTTGACAAGACAACAAATTTTTCGCACTTCTGCAGCTCCAAACGCTTAACCAGAGTGGCCTAGGGGAAAAATACACGTACCGTTGTAATCGGGCGAGTTTCTACTTTCAGTTACAATAGGAATTTTTGGGTTATGTCAATCCGTTCGCGAGATATGGGAGTTTGAAGCTAAGAAATGGTTGAGGAGAGAACAAATTTTTCGCAATTCTGCTGCTCCAAACGCTTAACCAGAATGGCCTAGGGAAAAAATACGCATACCGTTGTAATCGGGCGAGTTTCTACTTTCAGATGCAATAGGAATTTCTTGGTTAGGTCAATCCGTTCGCGAGATATGAGAGTTTGAAGCTAAGAAATGGTTGGGAAGAGAACAAATTTTTCGCAATTCTGCTGCTCCAAACGCTTAACCAGAATGGCTAAGGGAAAAAATACGCATACCGTTGTAATTGGGCGAGTTTCTACTTTCAGATGCAATATGAATTTTTGGGTTAGGTCAATCCGTTCGCGAGGTATGGGACTTTGAAGCTAAGAAATGGTTGACAAGACAACAAATTTTTCGCACTTCTGCTGCTCCAATCGCTTAACCAGAATGGCCTAGGGGAAAAATACACGTACCGTTGTAATCGGGCGAGTTTCTACTTTCAGTTACAATAGGAATTTTTGCGTTATGTCAATCCGTTCGCGAGATATGGGAGTTTGAAGCTAAGTAATGGTTGAGGAGAGAACAAATTTTTCGCAATTCTGCTGCTCCAAACGCTTAACCAGAATGGCCTAGGGAAAAAATGCACATACCGTTGTAATCGGGCGAGTTTCTACTTTCAGATGCAATAGGAATTTCTTGGTTAGGTCAATCCGTTCGCGAGATATGAGAGTTTGAAGCTAAGAAATGGTTGGGAAGAGAACAAATTTTTCGCAAATCTGCTGCTCCAAACGCTTAACCAGAATGGCCTAGGGAAAAAATACGCATACCGTTGTAATCGGGCGAGTTTCTACTTTCAGTTACAATAGGAATTTTTGGGTTAGGTCAATCCGTTCGCGAGATATGGGACATTGAAGCTAAGAAATGGTTGAGAAGGCAAAAATTTTTCGCAATTCTGCTGCTCCAAACGCTTAACCAGAATGGCCTAGGGAAAAAATACACACACCGTTGTAATCGGGCGAGTTTCTACTTTCAGATGCAATAAGAATTTTTGGGTTGCGTCAATCCGTTCGCGAGATATGGGAGTTTGAAGCCAAGAAATGGTTGAGAAGGCAAAAAATTTTTCTCAATTCTGCTGCTTCAAACGCTTAACCAGAATGGCTCAGGGAAAAAATACACATACCGTTGTAATTGGGCGAGTTTCTACTTTCAGATGCAATATGAATTTTTGGGTTAGGTCAATCCGTTCGCGAGGTATGGGACTTTGAAGCTAAGAAATGGTTGACAAGACAATAAATTTTTCGCACTTCTGCTGCTCCAATCGCTTAACCAGAGTGGCCTAGGGGAAAAATACACGTACCGTTGTAATCGGGCGAGTTTCTACTTTCAGTTACAATAGGAATTTTTGGGTTAGGTCAATCCGTTCGCGAGATATGGGACTTTGAAGCTAAGAAATGGTTGACAAGACAACAAATTTTTCGCACTTCTGCAGCTCCAATCGCTTAACCAGAATGGCCTAGGGGAAAAATACACGTACCGTTGTAATCGGGCGAGTTTCTACTTTCAAATGCAATAGGAATTTTTGTGTTATGTCAATCCGTTCGCGAGATATGGGAGTATGAAGCTAAGAAATGGTTGAGAAGACAACAAATTTTTCGCAATTCTGCTGCTCCAAACGCTTAACCAGAATGGCCTAGGGAAAAAATACACATATCGTTGTAATTGGGCGAGTTTCTACTTTCAGACGCTGCAGGAATGTTTGGGTTTGGTCAATCCGTTCGCGAGATATGGGACATTGAAGCCAAGAAATGGTTGAGAAGGCAAAAATTTTTCGCAATTCTGCTGCTTCAAACGCTTAACCAGAATGGCCTAGGGAAAAAATACACATACCGTTGTAATCGGGCGAGTTTCTACTTTCAGATGCAATAGGAATTTTTGGGTTAGGTCAATCCGTTCGCGAGATATGGGACTTTGAAGCTAAGAAATGGTTGACAAGACAACAAATTTTTCGCAATTCTGCTGCTCCAAACGCTTAACCAGAATGGCCTAGGGAAAAAATACGCATACCGTTGTAATCGGGCGAGTTTCTACTTTCAGATGCAATAGGAATTTTTGGGTTGGGTCAATCCGTTCGCGAGATATGGGAGTTTGAAGCCAAGAAATGGTTGAGAAGGCAAAAAATTTTTCTCAATTCTGCTGCTTCAAACGCTTAACCAGAATGGCTCAGGGAAAAAATACACATACCGTTGTAATTGGGCGAGTTTCTACTTTCAGATGCAATATGAATTTTTGGGTTAGGTCAATCCGTTCACGAGGTATGGGACTTTGAAGCTAAGAAATGGTTGACAAGACAACAAATTTTTCGCACTTCTGCTGCTCCAATCGCTTAACCAGAATGGCCTAGGGGAAAAATACACGTACCGTTGTAATCGGGCGAGTTTCTACTTTCAGTTACAATAGGAATTTTTGCGTTATGTCAATCCGTTCGCGAGATATGGGAGTTTGAAGCTAAGTAATGGTTGAGGAGAGAACAAATTTTTCGCAATTCTGCTGCTCCAAACGCTTAACCAGAATGGCCTAGGGAGAAAATACACATACCGTTGTAATCGGGCGAGTTTCTACTTTCAGATGCAATAGGAATTTCTTGGTTAGGTCAATCCGTTCGCGAGATATGAGAGTTTGAAGCTAAGAAATGGTTGGGAAGAGAACAAATTTTTCGCAATTCTGCTGCTCCAAACGCTTAACCAGAATGGCCTAGGGAAAAAATACGCATACCGTTGTAATCGGGCGAGTTTCTACTTTCAGTTACAATAGGAATTTTTTGGTTAGGTCAATCCGTTCGCGAGATATGGGAGTTTGAAGCCAAGAAATGGTTGAGAAGGCAAAAAATTTTTCGCAATTCTGCTGCTCCAAACGCTTAACCAGAATGGCCTAGGGAAAAAATACACATATCGTTGTAATTGGGCGAGTTTCTACTTTCAGACGCTGCAGGAATGTTTGGGTTTGGTCAATCCGTTCGCGAGATATGGGACATTGAAGCTAAGAAATGGTTGAGAAGGCAAAAATTTTTCGCAATTCTGCTGCTCCAAACGCTTAACCAGAATGGCCTAGGGAAAAAATACACACACCGTTGTAATCGGGCGAGTTTCTACTTTCAGATGCAATAGGAATTTTTGGGTTGGGTCAATCCGTTCGCGAGATATGGGAGTTTGAAGCCAAGAAATGGTTGAGAAGGCAAAAAATTTTTCTCAATTCTGCTGCTTCAAACGCTTAACCAGAATGGCTCAGGGAAAAAATACACATACCGTTGTAATTGGGCGAGTTTCTACTTTCAGATGCAATATGAATTTTTGGGTTAGGTCAATCCGTTCGCGAGGTATGGGACTTTGAAGCTAAGAAATGGTTGACAAGACAATAAATTTTTCGCACTTCTGCTGCTCCAATTGCTTAACCAGAGTGGCCTAGGGGAAAAATACACGTACCCTTGTAATCGGGCGAGTTTCTACTTTCAGTTACAATAGGAATTTTTGTGTTATGTCAATCCGTTCGCGAGATATGGGAGTTTGAAGCTAAGAAATGGTTGAGGAGAGAACAAATTTTTCGCAATTCTGCTGCTCCAAACGCTTAACCAGAATGGCCTAGGGAGAAAATACACATACCGTTGTAATCGGGCGAGTTTCTACTTTCAGATGCAATAGGAATTTCTTGGTTAGGTCAATCCGTTCGCGAGATATGAGAGTTTGAAGCTAAGAAATGGTTGGGAAGAGAACAAACTTTTCGCAATTCTGCTGCTCCAAACGCTTAACCAGAATGGCCTAGGGAAAAAATACGCATACCGTTGTAATCGGACGAGTTTCTACTTTCAGTTACAATAGGAATTTTTGGGTTAGGTCAATCCGTTCGCGAGGTATGGGACTTTGAAGCTATGAAATGGTTGACAAGACAACAAATTTTTCGCACTTCTGCTGCTCCAATCGCTTAAC
Source organism: Ptiloglossa arizonensis (assembly GCF_051014685.1). NCBI lineage: Eukaryota > Metazoa > Arthropoda > Insecta > Hymenoptera > Colletidae > Ptiloglossa > Ptiloglossa arizonensis. The sequence goes on from NW_027478385.1 coordinate 6,227,149, forward strand.
CAGAATGGCCTAGGGGAAAAATACACGTACCGTTGTAATCGGGCGAGTTTCTACTTTCAGTTACAATAGGAATTTTTGGGTTAGGTCAATCCGTTCGCGAGATATGGGACTTTGAAGCTAAGAAATGGTTGACAAGACAACAAATTTTTCGCACTTCTGCAGCTCCAATCGCTTAACCAGAATGGCCTAGGGGAAAAATACACGTACCCTTGTAATCGGGCGAGTTTCTACTTTCAAATGCAATAGGAATTTTTGTGTTATGTCAATCCGTTCACGAGATATGGGAGTTTGAAGCTAAGAAATGGTTGAGGAGAGAACAAATTTTTCGCAATTCTGCTGCTCCAAACGCTTAACCAGAATGGCCTAGGGAAAAAATACGCATACCGTTGTAATCGGGCGAGTTTCTACTTTCAGATGCAATAGGAATTTCTTGGTTAGGTCAATCCGTTCGCGAGATATGAGAGTTTGAAGCTAAGAAATGGTTGGGAAGAGAACAAATTTTTCGCAATTCTGCTGCTCCAAACGCTTAACCAGAATGGCTAAGGGAAAAAATACGCATACCGTTGTAATTGGGCGAGTTTCTACTTTCAGATGCAATATGAATTTTTGGGTTAGGTCAATCCGTTCGCGAGGTATGGGACTTTGAAGCTAAGAAATGGTTGACAAGACAACAAATTTTTCGCACTTCTGCTGCTCCAATCGCTTAACCAGAATGGCCTAGGGGAAAAATACACGTACCGTTGTAATCGGGCGAGTTTCTACTTTCAGTTACAATAGGAATTTTTGCGTTATGTCAATCCGTTCGCGAGATATGGGAGTTTGAAGCTAAGTAATGGTTGAGGAGAGAACAAATTTTTCGCAATTCTGCTGCTCCAAACGCTTAACCAGAATGGCCTAGGGAAAAAATGCACATACCGTTGTAATCGGGCGAGTTTCTACTTTCAGATGCAATAGGAATTTCTTGGTTAGGTCAATCCGTTCGCGAGATATGAGAGTTTGAAGCTAAGAAATGGTTGGGAAGAGAACAAATTTTTCGCAATTCTGCTGCTCCAAACGCTTAACCAGAATGGCCTAGGGAAAAAATACGCATACCGTTGTAATCGGGCGAGTTTCTACTTTCAGTTACAATAGGAATTTTTGGGTTAGGTCAATCCGTTCGCGAGATATGGGAGTTTGAAGCCAAGAAATGGTTGAGAAGGCAAAAAATTTTTCGCAATTCTGCTGCTCCAAACGCTTAACCAGAATGGCCTAGGGAAAAAATACACATATCGTTGTAATTGGGCGAGTTTCTACTTTCAGACGCTGCAGGAATGTTTGGGTTTGGTCAATCCGTTCGCGAGATATGGGACATTGAAGCTAAGAAATGGTTGAGAAGGCAAAAATTTTTCGCAATTCTGCTGCTCCAAACGCTTAACCAGAATGGCCTAGGGAAAAAATACACACACCGTTGTAATCGGGCGAGTTTCTACTTTCAGATGCAATAAGAATTTTTGGGTTGGGTCAATCCGTTCGCGAGATATGGGAGTTTGAAGCCAAGAAATGGTTGAGAAGGCAAAAAATTTTTCTCAATTCTGCTGCTTCAAACGCTTAACCAGAATGGCTCAGGGAAAAAATACACATACCGTTGTAATTGGGCGAGTTTCTACTTTCAGATGCAATATGAATTTTTGGGTTAGGTCAATCCGTTCGCGAGGTATGGGACTTTGAAGCTAAGAAATGGTTGACAAGACAATAAATTTTTCGCACTTCTGCTGCTCCAATCGCTTAACCAGAGTGGCCTAGGGGAAAAATACACGTACCCTTGTAATCGGGCGAGTTTCTACTTTCAGTTACAATAGGAATTTTTGTGTTATGTCAATCCGTTCGCGAGATATGGGAGTTTGAAGCTAAGAAATGGTTGAGGAGAGAACAAATTTTTCGCAATTCTGCTGCTCCAAACGCTTAATCAGAATGGCCTAGGGAGAAAATACACATACCGTTGTAATCGGGCGAGTTTCTACTTTCAGATGCAATAGGAATTTCTTGGTTAGGTCAATCCGTTCGCGAGATATGAGAGTTTGAAGCTAAGAAATGGTTGGGAAGAGAACAAACTTTTCGCAATTCTGCTGCTCCAAACGCTTAACCAGAATGGCCTAGGGAAAAAATACGCATACCGTTGTAATCGGACGAGTTTCTACTTTCAGTTACAATAGGAATTTTTGGGTTAGGTCAATCCGTTCGCGAGGTATGGGACTTTGAAGCTATGAAATGGTTGACAAGACAACAAATTTTTCGCACTTCTGCTGCTCCAATCGCTTAACCAGAATGGCCTAGGGGAAAAATACACGTACCGTTGTAATCGGGCGAGTTTCTACTTTCAGTTACAATAGGAATTTTTGGGTTAGGTCAATCCGTTCGCGAGATATGGGAGTTTGAAGCCAAGAAATGGTTGAGAAGGCAAAAAATTTTTCGCAATTCTGCTGCTCCAAACGCTTAACCAGAATGGCCTAGGGAAAAAATACACATATCGTTGTAATTGGGCGAGTTTCTACTTTCAGACGCTGCAGGAATGTTTGGGTTTGGTCAATCCGTTCGCGAGATATGGGACATTGAAGCTAAGAAATGGTTGAGAAGGCAAAAATTTTTCGCAATTCTGCTGCTCCAAACGCTTAACCAGAATGGCCTAGGGAAAAAATACACACACCGTTGTAATCGGGCGAGTTTCTACTTTCAGATGCAATAGGAATTTTTGGGTTGGGTCAATCCGTTCGCGAGATATGGGAGTTTGAAGCCAAGAAATGGTTGAGAAGGCAAAAAATTTTTCCCAATTCTGCTGCTCCAAACGCTTAACCAGAATGGCTCAGGGAAAAAATACACATACCGTTGTAATTGGGCGAGTTTCTACTTTCAGATGCAATATGAATTTTTGGGTTAGGTCAATCCGTTCGCGAGGTATGGGACTTTGAAGCTAAGAAATGGTTGACAAGACAATAAATTTTTCGCACTTCTGCTGCTCCAATCGCTTAACCAGAATGGCCTAGGGGAAAAATACACGTACCCTTGTAATCGGGCGAGTTTCTACTTTCAGTTACAATAGGAATTTTTGTGTTATGTCAATCCGTTCGCGAGATATGGGAGTTTGAAGCTAAGAAATGGTTGAGGAGAGAACAAATTTTTCGCAATTCTGCTGCTCCAAACGCTTAACCAGAATGGCCTAGGGAAAAAATACACATACCGTTGTAATCGGGCGAGTTTCTACTTTCAGATGCAATAGGAATTTCTTGGTTGGTCAATCCGTTCGCGAGATATGAGAGTTTGAAGCTAAGAAATGGTTGTGAAGAGAACAAACTTTTCGCAATTCTGCTGCTCCAAACGCTTAACCAGAATGGCCTAGGGAAAAAATACGCATACCGTTGTAATCGGGCGAGTTTCTACTTTCAGTTACAATAGGAATTTTTGGGTTAGGTCAATCCGTTCGCGAGGTATGGGACTTTGAAGCTATGAAATGGTTGACAAGACAACAAATTTTTCGCACTTCTGCTGCTCCAATCGCTTAACCAGAATGGCCTAGGGGAAAAATACACGTACCGTTGTAATCGGGCGAGTTTCTACTTTCAGTTACAATAGGAATTTTTGGGTTAGGTCAATCCGTTCGCGAGATATGGGACTTTGAAGCTAAGAAATGGTTGACAAGACAACAAATTTTTCGCACTTCTGCAGCTCCAATCGCTTAACCAGAATGGCCTAGGGGAAAAATACACGTACCCTTGTAATCGGGCGAGTTTCTACTTTCAAATACAATAGGAATTTTTGTGTTATGTCAATCCGTTCGCGAGATATGGGAGTTTGAAGCTAAGAAATGGTTGAGGAGAGAACAAATTTTTCGCAATTCTGCTGCTCCAAACGCTTAACCAGAATGGCCTAGGGAAAAAATACGCATACCGTTGTAATCGGGCGAGTTTCTACTTTCAGACGCAGCAGGAATTTTTGGGTTTGGTCAATCCGTTCGCGAGATATGGGACTTTGAAGCTTAGATATGGTTGACAAGACAACAAATTCTTCGCACTTCTGCTGCTCCAATCGCTTAACCAGAATGGCCTAGGGGAAAAATACACGTACCGTTGTAATCGGGCGAGTTTCTACTTTCAAATGCAATAGGAATTTTTGTGTTATGTCAATCCGTTCGCGAGATATGGGAGTTTGAAGCTAAGAAATGTTTGGGAAGAGAACAAATTTTTCGCAATTCTGCTGCTCCAAACGCTTAACCAGAATGGCCTAGGGAAAAAATAACATACCGTTGTAATCGGGCGAGTTTCTACTTTCAGTTACAATAGGAATTTTTGGGTTAGGTCAATCCGTTCGCGAGATATGGGAGTTTGAAGCCAAGAAATGGTTGAGAAGGCAAAAAATTTTTCGCAATTCTGCTGCTCCAAACGCTTAACCAGAATGGCCTAGGGAAAAAATACACATATCGTTGTAATTGGGCGAGTTTCTACTTTCAGACGCTGCAGGAATGTTTGGGTTTGGTCAATCCGTTCGCGAGATATGGGACATTGAAGCTAAGAAATGGTTGAGAAGGCAAAAATTTTTCGCAATTCTGCTGCTCCAAACGCTTAACCAGAATGGCCTAGGGAAAAAATACACACACCGTTGTAATCGGGCGAGTTTCTACTTTCAGATGCAATAGGAATTTTTGGGTTGGGTCAATCCGTTCGCGAGATATGGGAGTTTGAAGCCAAGAAATGGTTGAGAAGGCAAAAAATTTTTCCCAATTCTGCTGCTCCAAACGCTTAACCAGAATGGCTCAGGGAAAAAATACACATACCGTTGTAATTGGGCGAGTTTCTACTTTCAGATGCAATATGAATTTTTGGGTTAGGTCAATCCGTTCGCGAGGTATGGGACTTTGAAGCTAAGAAATGGTTGACAAGACAATAAATTTTTCGCACTTCTGCTGCTCCAATCGCTTAACCAGAATGGCCTAGGGGAAAAATACACGTACCCTTGTAATCGGGCGAGTTTCTACTTTCAGTTACAATAGGAATTTTTGTGTTAGGTCAATCCGTTCGCGAGATATGGGAGTTTGAAGCTAAGAAATGGTTGAGGAGAGAACAAATTTTTCGCAATTCTGCTGCTCCAAACGCTTAACCAGAATGGCCTAGGGAAAAAATACACATACCGTTGTAATCGGGCGAGTTTCTACTTTCAGATGCAATAGGAATTTCTTGGTTGGTCAATCCGTTCGCGAGATATGAGAGTTTGAAGCTAAGAAATGGTTGGGAAGAGAACAAACTTTTCGCAATTCTGCTGCTCCAAACGCTTAACCAGAATGGCCTAGGGAAAAAATACGCATACCGTTGTAATCGGGCGAGTTTCTACTTTCAGTTACAATAGGAATTTTTGGGTTAGGTCAATCCGTTCGCGAGGTATGGGACTTTGAAGCTATGAAATGGTTGACAAGACAACAAATTTTTCGCACTTCTGCTGCTCCAATCGCTTAACCAGAATGGCCTAGGGGAAAAATACACGTACCGTTGTAATCGGGCGAGTTTCTACTTTCAGTTACAATAGGAATTTTTGGGTTAGGTCAATCCGTTCGCGAGATATGGGACTTTGAAGCTAAGAAATGGTTGACAAGACAACAAATTTTTCGCACTTCTGCAGCTCCAATCGCTTAACCCGAATGGCCTAGGGGAAAAATACACGTACCCTTGTAATCGGGCGAGTTTCTACTTTCAAATACAATAGGAATTTTTGTGTTATGTCAATCCGTTCGCGAGATATGGGAGTTTGAAGCTAAGAAATGGTTGAGGAGAGAACAAATTTTTCGCAATTCTGCTGCTCCAAACGCTTAACCAGAATGGCCTAGGGAAAAAATACGCATACCGTTGTAATCGGGCGAGTTTCTACTTTCAAATGCAATAGGAATTTTTGTGTTATGTCAATCCGTTCGCGAGATATGGGAGTTTGAAGCTAAGAAATGGTTGAGGAGAGAACAAATTTTTCGCAATTCTGCTGCTCCAATCGCTTAACCCGAATGGCCTAGGGGAAAAATACACGTACCCTTGTAATCGGGCGAGTTTCTACTTTCAAATACAATAGGAATTTTTGTGTTATGTCAATCCGTTCGCGAGATATGGGAGTTTGAAGCTAAGAAATGGTTGAGGAGAGAACAAATTTTTCGCAATTCTGCTGCTCCAAACGCTTAACCAGAATGGCCTAGGGAAAAAATACGCATACCGTTGTAATCGGGCGAGTTTCTACTTTCAGACGCAGCAGGAATTTTTGGGTTTGGTCAATCCGTTCGCGAGATATGGGACTTTGAAGCTTAGATATGGTTGACAAGACAACAAATTTTTCGCACTTCTGCTGCTCCAATCGCTTAACCAGAATGGCCTAGGGGAAAAATACACGTACCGTTGTAATCGGGCGAGTTTCTACTTTCAAATGCAATAGGAATTTTTGTGTTATGTCAATCCGTTCGCGAGATATGGGAGTTTGAAGCTAAGAAATGTTTGGGAAGAGAACAAATTTTTCGCAATTCTGCTGCTCCAAACGCTTAACCAGAATGGCCTAGGGAAAAAATAACATACCGTTGTAATCGGGCGAGTTTCTACTTTCAGTTACAATAGGAATTTTTGGGTTATGTCAATCCGTTCGCGAGATATGGGAGTTTGAAGCCAAGAAATGGTTGAGAAGGCAAAAAATTTTTCGCAATTCTGCTGCTCCAAACGCTTAACCAGAATGGCCTGGGGAAAAAATACACATACCGTTGTAATCGGGCGAGTTTCTACTTTCAGTTACAATAGGAATTTTTGGGCTAGGTCAATCCGTTCGCGAGATATGGGACTTTGAAGCTAAGAAATGGTTGACAAGGCAACAAATTTTTCGCACTTCTGCTGCTCCAATCGCTTAACCAGAATGGCCTAGGGAAAAAATACACATATCGTTGTAATTGGGCGAGTTTCTACTTTCAGACGCTGCAGGAATGTTTGGGTTTGGTCAATCCGTTCGCGAGATATGGGACATTGAAGCTAAGAAATGGTTGAGAAGGCAAAAATTTTTCGCAATTCTGCTGCTCCAAACGCTTAACCAGAATGGCCTAGGGAAAAAATACACATACCGTTGTAATCGGGCGAGTTTCTACTTTCAGATGCATTAGGAATTTTTGGGTTGGGTCAATCCGTTCGCGAGATATGGGAGTTTGAAGCCAAGAAATGGTTGAGAAGGCAAAAAATTTTTCTCAATTCTGCTGCTTCAAACGCTTAACCAGAATGGCTCAGGGAAAAAATACACATACCGTTGTAATTGGGCGAGTTTCTACTTTCAGATGCAATATGAATTTTTGGGTTAGGTCAATCCGTTCGCGAGGTATGGGACTTTGAAGCTAAGAAATGGTTGACAAGACAATAAATTTTTCGCACTTCTGCTGCTCCAATCGCTTAACCAGAATGGCCTAGGGGAAAAATACACGTACCCTTGTAATCGGGCGAGTCTCTACTTTCAGTTACAATAGGAATTTTTGTGTTATGTCAATCCGTTCGCGAGATATGGGAGTTTGAAGCTAAGAAATGGTTGAGGAGAGAACAAATTTTTCGCAATTCTGCTGCTCCAAACGCTTAACCAGAATGGCCTAGGGAAAAAATACACATACCGTTGTAATCGGGCGAGTTTCTACTTTCAGATGCAATAGCAATTTTTGGGTTGGGTCAATCCGTTCGCGAGATATGGGAGTTTGAAGCCAAGAAATGGTTGAGAAGGCAAAAAATTTTTCTCAATTCTGCTGCTTCAAACGCTTAACCAGAATGGCTCAGGGAAAAAATACACATACCGTTGTAATTGGGCGAGTTTCTACTTTCAGATGCAATATGAATTTTTGGGTTAGGTCAATCCGTTCGCGAGGTATGGGACTTTGAAGCTAAGAAATGGTTGACAAGACAATAAATTTTTCGCACTTCTGCTGCTCCAATCGCTTAACCAGAATGGCCTAGGGGAAAAATACACGTACCCTTGTAATCGGGCGAGTTTCTACTTTCAGTTACAATAGGAATTTTTGTGTTATGTCAATCCGTTCGCGAGATATGGGAGTTTGAAGCTAAGAAATCGTTGAGGAAAGAACAAATTTTTCGCAATTCTGCTGCTCCAAACGCTTAACCAGAATGGCCTAGGGAAAAAATACACATACCGTTGTAATCGGGCGAGTTTCTACTTTCAGATGCAATAGGAATTTCTTGGTTAGGTCAATCCGTTCGCGAGATATGAGAGTTTGAAGCTAAGAAATGGTTGGGAGGAGAACAAACATTTCGCAATTCTGCTGCTCCAAACGCTTAACCAGAATGGCCTAGGGAAAAAATACTCATACCGTTGTAATCGGGCGAGTTTCTACTTTCTGTTACAATAGGAATTTTTGGGTTAGGTCAATCCGTTCGCGAGGTATGGGACTTTGAAGCTAAGAAATGGTTGACAAGACAACAAATTTTTCGCACTTCTGCTGCTCCAATCGCTTAACCAGAATGGCCTAGGGGAAAAATACACGTACCGTTGTAATCGGGCGAGTTTCTACTTTCAAATGCAATAGGAATTTTTGTGTTATGTCAATCCGTTCGCGAGATATGGGAGTTTGAAGCTAAGAAATGGTTGAGGAGAGAACAAATTTTTCGCAATTCTGCTGCTCCAAACGCTTAACCAGAATGGCCTAGGGAAAAAATACGCATACCGTTGTAATCGGGCGAGTTTCTACTTTCAGACGCAGCAGGAATTTTTGGGTTTGGTCAATCCGGTCGCGAGATATGGGACTTTGAAGATAAGAAATGGTTGAGAAGACAACAAATTTTTCGCAATTCTGCTGCTCCAAACGCTTAACCAGAATGGCCTAGGGAAAAAATACACATATCGTTGTAATTGGGCGAGTTTCTACTTTCAGACGCTGCAGGAATGTTTGGGTTTGGTCAATCCGTTCGCGAGATATGGGACATTGAAGCCAAGAAATGGTTGAGAAGGCAAAAATTTTTCGCAATTCTGCTGCTCCAAACGCTTAACCAGAATGGCCTAGGGAAAAAATACACATACCGTTGTAATCGGGCGAGTTTCTAATTTCAGATGCAATAGGAATTTTTGGGTTAGGTCAATCCGTTCGCGAGATATGGGACTTTGAAGCTAAGAAATGGTTGACAAGACAACAAATTTTTCGCAATTCTGCTGCTCCAAACGCTTAACCAGAATGGCCTAGGGAAAAAATACGCATACCGTTGTAATCGGGCGAGTTTCTACTTTCAGATGCAATAGGAATTTTTGGGTTGGGACAATCCGTTCGCGAGATATGGGAGTTTGAAGCCAAGAAATGGTTGAGAAGGCAAAAAATTTTTCTCAATTCTGCTGCTTCAAACGCTTAACCAGAATGGCTCAGGGAAAAAATACACATACCGTTGTAACTGGGCGAGTTTCTACTTTCAGTTACAATAGGAATTTTTGCGTTATGTCAATCCGTTCGCGAGATATGGGAGTTTGAAACTAAGTAATGGTTGAGGAGAGAACAAATTTTTCGCAATTCTGCTGCTCCAAACGCTTAACCAGAATGGCCTAGGGATAAAATGCACATACCGTTGTAATCGGGCGAGTTTCTACTTTCAGATGCAATAGGAATTTCTTGGTTAGGTCAATCCGTTCGCGAGATATGAGAGTTTGAAGCTAAGAAATGGTTGGGAAGAGAACAAATTTTTCGCAATTCTGCTGCTCCAAACGCTTAACCAGAATGGCCTAGGGAAAAAATACGCATACCGTTGTAATCGGGCGAGTTTCTACTTTCAGTTACAATAGGAATTTTTGGGTTAGGTCAATCCGTTCGCGAGGTATGGGACTTTGAAGCTATGAAATGGTTGACAAGACAACAAATTTTTCGCACTTCTGCTGCTCCAATCGCTTAACCAGAATGGCCTAGGGGAAAAATACACGTACCGTTGTAATCGGGCGAGTTTCTACTTTCAGTTACAATAGGAATTTTTGGGTTAGGTCAATCCGTTCGCGAGGTATGGGACTTTGAAGCTATGAAATGGTTGACAAGACAATAAATTTTTCGCACTTCTGCTGCTCCAATCGCTTAACCAGAATGGCCTAGGGGAAAAATACACGTACCCTTGTAATCGGGCGAGTTTCTACTTTCAGTTACAATAGGAATTTTTGTGTTATGTCAATCCGTTCGCGAGATATGGGAGTTTGAAGCTAAGAAATGGTTGAGGAAAGAACAAATTTTTCGCAATTCTGCTGCTCCAAACGCTTAACCAGAATGGCCTAGGGAAAAAATACACATACCGTTGTAATCGGGCGAGTTTCTACTTTCAGATGCAACAGGAATTTCTTGGTTAGGTCAATCCGTTCGCGAGATATGAGAGTTTGAAGCTAAGAAATGGTTGGGAGGAGAACAAACATTTCGCAATTCTGCTGCTCCAAACGCTTAACCAGAATGGCCTAGGGAAAAAATACGCATACCGTTGTAATCGGGCGAGTTTCTACTTTCTGTTACAATAGGAATTTTTGGGTTAGGTCAATCCGTTCGCGAGGTATGGGACTTTGAAGCTAAGAAATGGTTGACAAGACAACAAATTTTTCGCACTTCTGCTGCTCCAATCGCTTAACCAGAATGGCCTAGGGGAAAAATACACGTACCGTTGTAATCGGGCGAGTTTCTACTTTCAAATGCAATAGGAATTTTTGTGTTATGTCAATCCGTTCGCGAGATATGGGAGTTTGAAGCTAAGAAATGGTTGAGGAGAGAACAAATTTTTCGCAATTCTGCTGCTCCAAACGCTTAACCAGAATGGCCTAGGGAAAAAATACGCATACCGTTGTAATCGGGCGAGTTTCTACTTTCAGACGCAGCAGGAATTTTTGGGTTTGGTCAATCCGGTCGCGAGATATGGGACTTTGAAGATAAGAAATGGTTGAGAAGACAACAAATTTTTCGCAATTCTGCTGCTCCAAACGCTTAACCAGAATGGCCTAGGGAAAAAATACACATATCGTTGTAATTGGGCGAGTTTCTACTTTCAGACGCTGCAGGAATGTTTGGGTTTGGTCAATCCGTTCGCGAGATATGGGACATTGAAGTCAAGAAATGGTTGAGAAGGCAAAAATTTTTCGCAATTCTGCTGCTCCAAACGCTTAACCAGAATGGCCTAGGGAAAAAATACACATACCGTTGTAATCGGGCGAGTTTCTAATTTCAGATGCAATAGGAATTTTTGGGTTGGGTCAATCCGTTCGCGAGATATGGGAGTTTGAAGCCAAGAAATGGTTGAGAAGGCAAAAAATTTTTCTCAATTCTGCTGCTTCAAACGCTTAACCAGAATGGCTCAGGGAAAAAATACACATACCGTTGTAATTGGGCGAGTTTCTACTTTCAGATGCAATATGAATTTTTGGGTTAGGTCAATCCGTTCGCGAGGTATGGGACTTTGAAGCTAAGAAATGGTTGACAAGACAATAAATTTTTCGCACTTCTGCTGCTCCAATCGCTTAACCAGAATGGCCTAGGGGAAAAATACACGTACCCTTGTAATCGGGCGAGTCTCTACTTTCAGTTACAATAGGAATTTTTGTGTTATGTCAATCCGTTCGCGAGATATGGGAGTTTGAAGCTAAGAAATGGTTGAGGAGAGAACAAATTTTTCGCAATTCTGCTGCTCCAAACGCTTAACCAGAATGGCCTAGGGAAAAAATACACATACCGTTGTAATCGGGCGAGTTTCCACTTTCAGATGCAATAGGAATTTCTTGGTTAGGTCAATCCGTTCGCGAGATATGAGAGTTTGAAGCTAAGAAATGGTTGGGAAGAGAACAAACTTTTCGCAATTCTGCTGCTCCAAACGCTTAACCAGAATGGCCTAGGGAAAAAATACGCATACCGTTGTAATCGGGCGAGTTTCTACTTTCAGTTACAATAGGAATTTTTGGGTTAGGTCAATCCGTTCGCGAGGTATGGGACTTTGAAGCTAAGAAATGGTTGACAAGACAACAAATTTTTCGCACTTCTGCTGCTCCAATCGCTTAACCAGAATGGCCTAGGGGAAAAATACACGTACCGTTGTAATCGGGCGAGTTTCTACTTTCAGTTACAATAGGAATTTTTGGGTTAGGTCAATCCGATCGCGAGATATGGGACTTTGAAGCTAAGAAATGGTTGACAAGACAACAAATTTTTCGCACTTCTGCAGCTCCAATCGCTTAACCAGAATGGCCTAGGGGAAAAATACACGTACCGTTGTAATCGGGCGAGTTTCTACTTTCAAATGCAATAGGAATTTTTGTGTTGTGTCAATCCGTTCGCGAGATATGGGAGTTTGAAGCTAAGAAATGGTTGAGGAGAGAACAAATTTTTCGCAATTCTGCTGCTCCAAACGCTTAACCAGAATGGCCTAGGGAAAAAATACGCATACCGTTGTAATCGGGCGAGTTTCTACTTTCAGACGCAGCAGGAATTTTTGGGTTTGGTCAATCCGGTCGCGAGATATGGGACTTTGAAGCTTAGAAATGGTTGACAAGACAACAAATTTTTCGCACTTCTGCTGCTCCAATCGCTTAAGCAGAATGGCCTAGGGGAAAAATACACGTACCGTTGTAATCGGGCGAGTTTCTACTTTCAAATGCAATAGGAATTTTTGTGTTATGTCAATCCGTTCGCGAGATATGGGAGTTTGAAGCTAAGAAATGTTTGGGAAGAGAACAAATTTTTCGCAATTCTGCTGCTCCAAACGCTTAACCAGAATGGCCTAGGGAAAAAATACGCATACCGTTGTAATCGGGCGAGTTTCTACTTTCAGTTACAATAGGAATTTTTGGGTTAGGTCAATCCGTTCGCGAGATATGGGAGTTTGAAGCCAGGAAATGGTTGAGAAGGCAAAAAATTTTTCGCAATTCTGCTGCTCCAAACGCTTAACCAGAATGGCCTAGGGAAAAAATACACATACCGTTGTAATCGGGCGAGTTTCTACTTTCAGTTACAATAGGAATTTTTGGGTTAGGTCAATCCGTTCGCGAGATATGGGACTTTGAAGCTAAGAAATGGTTGACAAGGCAACAAATTTTTCGCACTTCTGCTGCTCCAATCGCTTAACCAGAATGGCCTAGGGAAAAAATACACATATCGTTGTAATTGGGCGAGTTTCTACTTTCAGACGCTGCAGGAATGTTTGGGTTTGGTCAATCCGTTCGCGAGATATGGGACATTGAAGCTAAGAAATGGTTGAGAAGGCAAAAATTTTTCGCAATTCTGCTGCTCCGAACGCTTAACCAGAATGGCCTAGGGAAAAAATACACATACCGTTGTAATCGGGCGAGTTTCTACTTTCAGATGCAATAGCAATTTTTGGGTTGGGTCAATCCGTTCGCGAGATATGGGAGTTTGAAGCCAAGAAATGGTTGAGAAGGCAAAAAATTTTTCTCAATTCTGCTGCTTCAAACGCTTAACCAGAATGGCTCAGGGAAAAAATACACATACCGTTGTAATTGGGCGAGTTTCTACTTTCAGATGCAATATGAATTTTTGGGTTAGGTCAATCCGTTCGCGAGGTATGGGACTTTGAAGCTAAGAAATGGTTGACAAGACAATAAATTTTTCGCACTTCTGCTGCTCCAATCGCTTAACCAGAATGGCCTAGGGGAAAAATACACGTACCCTTGTAATCGGGCGGGTTTCTACTTTCAGTTACAATAGGAATTTTTGTGTTATGTCAATCCGTTCGCGAGATATGGGAGTTTGAAGCTAAGAAATCGTTGAGGAAAGAACAAATTTTTCGCAATTCTGCTGCTCCAAACGCTTAACCAGAATGGCCTAGGGAAAAAATACACATACCGTTGTAATCGGGCGAGTTTCTACTTTCAGATGCAATAGGAATTTCTTGGTTAGGTCAATCCGTTCGCGAGATATGAGAGTTTGAAGCTAAGAAATGGTTGGGAGGAGAACAAACATTTCGCAATTCTGCTGCTCCAAACGCTTAACCAGAATGGCCTAGGGAAAAAATACTCATACCGTTGTAATCGGGCGAGTTTCTACTTTCTGTTACAATAGGAATTTTTGGGTTAGGTCAATCCGTTCGCGAGGTATGGGACTTTGAAGCTAAGAAATGGTTGACAAGACAACAAATTTTTCGCACTTCTGCTGCTCCAATCGCTTAACCAGAATGGCCTAGGGGAAAAATACACGTACCGTTGTAATCGGGCGAGTTTCTACTTTCAAATGCAATAGGAATTTTTGTGTTATGTCAATCCGTTCGCGAGATATGGGAGTTTGAAGCTAAGAAATGGTTGAGGAGAGAACAAATTTTTCGCAATTCTGCTGCTCCAAACGCTTAACCAGAATGGCCTAGGGAAAAAATACGCATACCGTTGTAATCGGGCGAGTTTCTACTTTCAGACGCAGCAGGAATTTTTGGGTTTGGTCAATCCGGTCGCGAGATATGGGACTTTGAAGATAAGAAATGGTTGAGAAGACAACAAATTTTTCGCAATTCTGCTGCTCCAAACGCTTAACCAGAATGGCCTAGGGAAAAAATACACATATCGTTGTAATTGGGCGAGTTTCTACTTTCAGACGCTGCAGGAATGTTTGGGTTTGGTCAATCCGTTCGCGAGATATGGGACATTGAAGCCAAGAAATGGTTGAGAAGGCAAAAATTTTTCGCAATTCTGCTGCTCCAAACGCTTAACCAGAATGGCCTAGGGAAAAAATACACATACCGTTGTAATCGGGCGAGTTTCTAATTTCAGATGCAATAGGAATTTTTGGGTTAGGTCAATCCGTTCGCGAGATATGGGACTTTGAAGCTAAGAAATGGTTGACAAGACAACAAATTTTTCGCAATTCTGCTGCTCCAAACGCTTAACCAGAATGGCCTAGGGAAAAAATACGCATACCGTTGTAATCGGGCGAGTTTCTACTTTCAGATGCAATAGGAATTTTTGGGTTGGGACAATCCGTTCGCGAGATATGGGAGTTTGAAGCCAAGAAATGGTTGAGAAGGCAAAAAATTTTTCTCAATTCTGCTGCTTCAAACGCTTAACCAGAATGGCTCAGGGAAAAAATACACATACCGTTGTAACTGGGCGAGTTTCTACTTTCAGTTACAATAGGAATTTTTGCGTTATGTCAATCCGTTCGCGAGATATGGGAGTTTGAAACTAAGTAATGGTTGAGGAGAGAACAAATTTTTCGCAATTCTGCTGCTCCAAACGCTTAACCAGAATGGCCTAGGGATAAAATGCACATACCGTTGTAATCGGGCGAGTTTCTACTTTCAGATGCAATAGGAATTTCTTGGTTAGGTCAATCCGTTCGCGAGATATGAGAGTTTGAAGCTAAGAAATGGTTGGGAAGAGAACAAATTTTTCGCAATTCTGCTGCTCCAAACGCTTAACCAGAATGGCCTAGGGAAAAAATACGCATACCGTTGTAATCGGGCGAGTTTCTACTTTCAGTTACAATAGGAATTTTTGGGTTAGGTCAATCCGTTCGCGAGGTATGGGACTTTGAAGCTATGAAATGGTTGACAAGACAACAAATTTTTCGCACTTCTGCTGCTCCAATCGCTTAACCAGAATGGCCTAGGGGAAAAATACACGTACCGTTGTAATCGGGCGAGTTTCTACTTTCAGTTACAATAGGAATTTTTGGGTTAGGTCAATCCGTTCGCGAGGTATGGGACTTTGAAGCTATGAAATGGTTGACAAGACAATAAATTTTTCGCACTTCTGCTGCTCCAATCGCTTAACCAGAATGGCCTAGGGGAAAAATACACGTACCCTTGTAATCGGGCGAGTTTCTACTTTCAGTTACAATAGGAATTTTTGTGTTATGTCAATCCGTTCGCGAGATATGGGAGTTTGAAGCTAAGAAATGGTTGAGGAAAGAACAAATTTTTCGCAATTCTGCTGCTCCAAACGCTTAACCAGAATGGCCTAGGGAAAAAATACACATACCGTTGTAATCGGGCGAGTTTCTACTTTCAGATGCAACAGGAATTTCTTGGTTAGGTCAATCCGTTCGCGAGATATGAGAGTTTGAAGCTAAGAAATGGTTGGGAGGAGAACAAACATTTCGCAATTCTGCTGCTCCAAACGCTTAACCAGAATGGCCTAGGGAAAAAATACGCATACCGTTGTAATCGGGCGAGTTTCTACTTTCTGTTACAATAGGAATTTTTGGGTTAGGTCAATCCGTTCGCGAGGTATGGGACTTTGAAGCTAAGAAATGGTTGACAAGACAACAAATTTTTCGCACTTCTGCTGCTCCAATCGCTTAACCAGAATGGCCTAGGGGAAAAATACACGTACCGTTGTAATCGGGCGAGTTTCTACTTTCAAATGCAATAGGAATTTTTGTGTTATGTCAATCCGTTCGCGAGATATGGGAGTTTGAAGCTAAGAAATGGTTGAGGAGAGAACAAATTTTTCGCAATTCTGCTGCTCCAAACGCTTAACCAGAATGGCCTAGGGAAAAAATACGCATACCGTTGTAATCGGGCGAGTTTCTACTTTCAGACGCAGCAGGAATTTTTGGGTTTGGTCAATCCGGTCGCGAGATATGGGACTTTGAAGATAAGAAATGGTTGAGAAGACAACAAATTTTTCGCAATTCTGCTGCTCCAAACGCTTAACCAGAATGGCCTAGGGAAAAAATACACATATCGTTGTAATTGGGCGAGTTTCTACTTTCAGACGCTGCAGGAATGTTTGGGTTTGGTCAATCCGTTCGCGAGATATGGGACATTGAAGCCAAGAAATGGTTGAGAAGGCAAAAATTTTTCGCAATTCTGCTGCTCCAAACGCTTAACCAGAATGGCCTAGGGAAAAAATACACATACCGTTGTAATCGGGCGAGTTTCTAATTTCAGATGCAATAGGAATTTTTGGGTTAGGTCAATCCGTTCGCGAGATATGGGACTTTGAAGCTAAGAAATGGTTGACAAGACAACAAATTTTTCGCAATTCTGCTGCTCCAAACGCTTAACCAGAATGGCCTAGGGAAAAAATACGCATACCGTTGTAATCGGGCGAGTTTCTACTTTCAGATGCAATAGGAATTTTTGGGTTGGGACAATCCGTTCGCGAGATATGGGAGTTTGAAGCCAAGAAATGGTTGAGAAGGCAAAAAATTTTTCTCAATTCTGCTGCTTCAAACGCTTAACCAGAATGGCTCAGGGAAAAAATACACATACCGTTGTAACTGGGCGAGTTTCTACTTTCAGTTACAATAGGAATTTTTGCGTTATGTCAATCCGTTCGCGAGATATGGGAGTTTGAACCTAAGTAATGGTTGAGGAGAGAACAAATTTTTCGCAATTCTGCTGCTCCAAACGCTTAACCAGAATGGCCTAGGGATAAAATGCACATACCGTTGTAATCGGGCGAGTTTCTACTTTCAGATGCAATAGGAATTTCTTGGTTAGGTCAATCCGTTCGCGAGATATGAGAGTTTGAAGCTAAGAAATGGTTGGGAAGAGAACAAATTTTTCGCAATTCTGCTGCTCCAAACGCTTAACCAGAATGGCCTAGGGAAAAAATACGCATACCGTTGTAATCGGGCGAGTTTCTACTTTCAGTTACAATAGGAATTTTTGGGTTAGGTCAATCCGTTCGCGAGGTATGGGACTTTGAAGCCAAGAAATGGTTGAGAAGGCAAAAAATTTTTCTCAATTCTGCTGCTTCAAACGCTTAACCAGAATGGCTCAGGGAAAAAATACACATACCGTTGTAATTGGGCGAGTTTCTACTTTCAGATGCAATATGAATTTTTGGGTTAGGTCAATCCGTTCGCGAGGTATGGGACTTTGAAGCTAAGAAATGGTTGACAAGACAATAAATTTTTCGCACTTCTGCTGCTCCAATCGCTTAACCAGAATGGCCTAGGGGAAAAATACACGTACCCTTGTAATCGGGCGAGTCTCTACTTTCAGTTACAATAGGAATTTTTGTGTTATGTCAATCCGTTCGCGAGATATGGGAGTTTGAAGCTAAGAAATGGTTGAGGAGAGAACAAATTTTTCGCAATTCTGCTGCTCCAAACGCTTAACCAGAATGGCCTAGGGAAAAAATACACATACCGTTGTAATCGGGCGAGTTTCCACTTTCAGATGCAATAGGAATTTCTTGGTTAGGTCAATCCGTTCGCGAGATATGAGAGTTTGAAGCTAAGAAATGGTTGGGAAGAGAACAAACTTTTCGCAATTCTGCTGCTCCAAACGCTTAACCAGAATGGCCTAGGGAAAAAATACGCATACCGTTGTAATCGGGCGAGTTTCTACTTTCAGTTACAATAGGAATTTTTGGGTTAGGTCAATCCGTTCGCGAGGTATGGGACTTTGAAGCTAAGAAATGGTTGACAAGACAACAAATTTTTCGCACTTCTGCTGCTCCAATCGCTTAACCAGAATGGCCTAGGGGAAAAATACACGTACCGTTGTAATCGGGCGAGTTTCTACTTTCAGTTACAATAGGAATTTTTGGGTTAGGTCAATCCGATCGCGAGATATGGGACTTTGAAGCTAAGAAATGGTTGACAAGACAACAAATTTTTCGCACTTCTGCAGCTCCAATCGCTTAACCAGAATGGCCTAGGGGAAAAATACACGTACCGTTGTAATCGGGCGAGTTTCTACTTTCAAATGCAATAGGAATTTTTGTGTTGTGTCAATCCGTTCGCGAGATATGGGAGTTTGAAGCTAAGAAATGGTTGAGGAGAGAACAAATTTTTCGCAATTCTGCTGCTCCAAACGCTTAACCAGAATGGCCTAGGGAAAAAATACGCATACCGTTGTAATCGGGCGAGTTTCTACTTTCAGACGCAGCAGGAATTTTTGGGTTTGGTCAATCCGGTCGCGAGATATGGGACTTTGAAGCTTAGAAATGGTTGACAAGACAACAAATTTTTCGCACTTCTGCTGCTCCAATCGCTTAAGCAGAATGGCCTAGGGGAAAAATACACGTACCGTTGTAATCGGGCGAGTTTCTACTTTCAAATGCAATAGGAATTTTTGTGTTATGTCAATCCGTTCGCGAGATATGGGAGTTTGAAGCTAAGAAATGTTTGGGAAGAGAACAAATTTTTCGCAATTCTGCTGCTCCAAACGCTTAACCAGAATGGCCTAGGGAAAAAATACGCATACCGTTGTAATCGGGCGAGTTTCTACTTTCAGTTACAATAGGAATTTTTGGGTTAGGTCAATCCGTTCGCGAGATATGGGAGTTTGAAGCCAGGAAATGGTTGAGAAGGCAAAAAATTTTTCGCAATTCTGCTGCTCCAAACGCTTAACCAGAATGGCCTAGGGAAAAAATACACATACCGTTGTAATCGGGCGAGTTTCTACTTTCAGTTACAATAGGAATTTTTGGGTTAGGTCAATCCGTTCGCGAGATATGGGACTTTGAAGCTAAGAAATGGTTGACAAGGCAACAAATTTTTCGCACTTCTGCTGCTCCAATCGCTTAACCAGAATGGCCTAGGGAAAAAATACACATATCGTTGTAATTGGGCGAGTTTCTACTTTCAGACGCTGCAGGAATGTTTGGGTTTGGTCAATCCGTTCGCGAGATATGGGACATTGAAGCTAAGAAATGGTTGAGAAGGCAAAAATTTTTCGCAATTCTGCTGCTCCGAACGCTTAACCAGAATGGCCTAGGGAAAAAATACACATACCGTTGTAATCGGGCGAGTTTCTACTTTCAGATGCAATAGCAATTTTTGGGTTGGGTCAATCCGTTCGCGAGATATGGGAGTTTGAAGCCAAGAAATGGTTGAGAAGGCAAAAAATTTTTCTCAATTCTGCTGCTTCAAACGCTTAACCAGAATGGCTCAGGGAAAAAATACACATACCGTTGTAATTGGGCGAGTTTCTACTTTCAGATGCAATATGAATTTTTGGGTTAGGTCAATCCGTTCGCGAGGTATGGGACTTTGAAGCTAAGAAATGGTTGACAAGACAATAAATTTTTCGCACTTCTGCTGCTCCAATCGCTTAACCAGAATGGCCTAGGGGAAAAATACACGTACCCTTGTAATCGGGCGGGTTTCTACTTTCAGTTACAATAGGAATTTTTGTGTTATGTCAATCCGTTCGCGAGATATGGGAGTTTGAAGCTAAGAAATCGTTGAGGAAAGAACAAATTTTTCGCAATTCTGCTGCTCCAAACGCTTAACCAGAATGGCCTAGGGAAAAAATACACATACCGTTGTAATCGGGCGAGTTTCTACTTTCAGATGCAATAGGAATTTCTTGGTTAGGTCAATCCGTTCGCGAGATATGAGAGTTTGAAGCTAAGAAATGGTTGGGAGGAGAACAAACATTTCGCAATTCTGCTGCTCCAAACGCTTAACCAGAATGGCCTAGGGAAAAAATACTCATACCGTTGTAATCGGGCGAGTTTCTACTTTCTGTTACAATAGGAATTTTTGGGTTAGGTCAATCCGTTCGCGAGGTATGGGACTTTGAAGCTAAGAAATGGTTGACAAGACAACAAATTTTTCGCACTTCTGCTGCTCCAATCGCTTAACCAGAATGGCCTAGGGGAAAAATACACGTACCGTTGTAATCGGGCGAGTTTCTACTTTCAAATGCAATAGGAATTTTTGTGTTATGTCAATCCGTTCGCGAGATATGGGAGTTTGAAGCTAAGAAATGGTTGAGGAGAGAACAAATTTTTCGCAATTCTGCTGCTCCAAACGCTTAACCAGAATGGCCTAGGGAAAAAATACGCATACCGTTGTAATCGGGCGAGTTTCTACTTTCAGACGCAGCAGGAATTTTTGGGTTTGGTCAATCCGGTCGCGAGATATGGGACTTTGAAGATAAGAAATGGTTGAGAAGACAACAAATTTTTCGCAATTCTGCTGCTCCAAACGCTTAACCAGAATGGCCTAGGGAAAAAATACACATATCGTTGTAATTGGGCGAGTTTCTACTTTCAGACGCTGCAGGAATGTTTGGGTTTGGTCAATCCGTTCGCGAGATATGGGACATTGAAGCCAAGAAATGGTTGAGAAGGCAAAAATTTTTCGCAATTCTGCTGCTCCAAACGCTTAACCAGAATGGCCTAGGGAAAAAATACACATACCGTTGTAATCGGGCGAGTTTCTAATTTCAGATGCAATAGGAATTTTTGGGTTAGGTCAATCCGTTCGCGAGATATGGGACTTTGAAGCTAAGAAATGGTTGACAAGACAACAAATTTTTCGCAATTCTGCTGCTCCAAACGCTTAACCAGAATGGCCTAGGGAAAAAATACGCATACCGTTGTAATCGGGCGAGTTTCTACTTTCAGATGCAATAGGAATTTTTGGGTTGGGACAATCCGTTCGCGAGATATGGGAGTTTGAAGCCAAGAAATGGTTGAGAAGGCAAAAAATTTTTCTCAATTCTGCTGCTTCAAACGCTTAACCAGAATGGCTCAGGGAAAAAATACACATACCGTTGTAACTGGGCGAGTTTCTACTTTCAGTTACAATAGGAATTTTTGCGTTATGTCAATCCGTTCGCGAGATATGGGAGTTTGAAACTAAGTAATGGTTGAGGAGAGAACAAATTTTTCGCAATTCTGCTGCTCCAAACGCTTAACCAGAATGGCCTAGGGATAAAATGCACATACCGTTGTAATCGGGCGAGTTTCTACTTTCAGATGCAATAGGAATTTCTTGGTTAGGTCAATCCGTTCGCGAGATATGAGAGTTTGAAGCTAAGAAATGGTTGGGAAGAGAACAAATTTTTCGCAATTCTGCTGCTCCAAACGCTTAACCAGAATGGCCTAGGGAAAAAATACGCATACCGTTGTAATCGGGCGAGTTTCTACTTTCAGTTACAATAGGAATTTTTGGGTTAGGTCAATCCGTTCGCGAGGTATGGGACTTTGAAGCTATGAAATGGTTGACAAGACAACAAATTTTTCGCACTTCTGCTGCTCCAATCGCTTAACCAGAATGGCCTAGGGGAAAAATACACGTACCGTTGTAATCGGGCGAGTTTCTACTTTCAGTTACAATAGGAATTTTTGGGTTAGGTCAATCCGTTCGCGAGGTATGGGACTTTGAAGCTATGAAATGGTTGACAAGACAATAAATTTTTCGCACTTCTGCTGCTCCAATCGCTTAACCAGAATGGCCTAGGGGAAAAATACACGTACCCTTGTAATCGGGCGAGTTTCTACTTTCAGTTACAATAGGAATTTTTGTGTTATGTCAATCCGTTCGCGAGATATGGGAGTTTGAAGCTAAGAAATGGTTGAGGAAAGAACAAATTTTTCGCAATTCTGCTGCTCCAAACGCTTAACCAGAATGGCCTAGGGAAAAAATACACATACCGTTGTAATCGGGCGAGTTTCTACTTTCAGATGCAACAGGAATTTCTTGGTTAGGTCAATCCGTTCGCGAGATATGAGAGTTTGAAGCTAAGAAATGGTTGGGAGGAGAACAAACATTTCGCAATTCTGCTGCTCCAAACGCTTAACCAGAATGGCCTAGGGAAAAAATACGCATACCGTTGTAATCGGGCGAGTTTCTACTTTCTGTTACAATAGGAATTTTTGGGTTAGGTCAATCCGTTCGCGAGGTATGGGACTTTGAAGCTAAGAAATGGTTGACAAGACAACAAATTTTTCGCACTTCTGCTGCTCCAATCGCTTAACCAGAATGGCCTAGGGGAAAAATACACGTACCGTTGTAATCGGGCGAGTTTCTACTTTCAAATGCAATAGGAATTTTTGTGTTATGTCAATCCGTTCGCGAGATATGGGAGTTTGAAGCTAAGAAATGGTTGAGGAGAGAACAAATTTTTCGCAATTCTGCTGCTCCAAACGCTTAACCAGAATGGCCTAGGGAAAAAATACGCATACCGTTGTAATCGGGCGAGTTTCTACTTTCAGACGCAGCAGGAATTTTTGGGTTTGGTCAATCCGGTCGCGAGATATGGGACTTTGAAGATAAGAAATGGTTGAGAAGACAACAAATTTTTCGCAATTCTGCTGCTCCAAACGCTTAACCAGAATGGCCTAGGGAAAAAATACACATATCGTTGTAATTGGGCGAGTTTCTACTTTCAGACGCTGCAGGAATGTTTGGGTTTGGTCAATCCGTTCGCGAGATATGGGACATTGAAGCCAAGAAATGGTTGAGAAGGCAAAAATTTTTCGCAATTCTGCTGCTCCAAACGCTTAACCAGAATGGCCTAGGGAAAAAATACACATACCGTTGTAATCGGGCGAGTTTCTAATTTCAGATGCAATAGGAATTTTTGGGTTAGGTCAATCCGTTCGCGAGATATGGGACTTTGAAGCTAAGAAATGGTTGACAAGACAACAAATTTTTCGCAATTCTGCTGCTCCAAACGCTTAACCAGAATGGCCTAGGGAAAAAATACGCATACCGTTGTAATCGGGCGAGTTTCTACTTTCAGATGCAATAGGAATTTTTGGGTTGGGACAATCCGTTCGCGAGATATGGGAGTTTGAAGCCAAGAAATGGTTGAGAAGGCAAAAAATTTTTCTCAATTCTGCTGCTTCAAACGCTTAACCAGAATGGCTCAGGGAAAAAATACACATACCGTTGTAACTGGGCGAGTTTCTACTTTCAGTTACAATAGGAATTTTTGCGTTATGTCAATCCGTTCGCGAGATATGGGAGTTTGAACCTAAGTAATGGTTGAGGAGAGAACAAATTTTTCGCAATTCTGCTGCTCCAAACGCTTAACCAGAATGGCCTAGGGATAAAATGCACATACCGTTGTAATCGGGCGAGTTTCTACTTTCAGATGCAATAGGAATTTCTTGGTTAGGTCAATCCGTTCGCGAGATATGAGAGTTTGAAGCTAAGAAATGGTTGGGAAGAGAACAAATTTTTCGCAATTCTGCTGCTCCAAACGCTTAACCAGAATGGCCTAGGGAAAAAATACGCATACCGTTGTAATCGGGCGAGTTTCTACTTTCAGTTACAATAGGAATTTTTGGGTTAGGTCAATCCGTTCGCGAGGTATGGGACTTTGAAGCTATGAAATGGTTGACAAGACAACAAATTTTTCGCACTTCTGCTGCTCCAATCGCTTAACCAGAATGGCCTAGGGGAAAAATACACGTACCGTTGTAATCGGGCGAGTTTCTACTTTCAGTTACAATAGGAATTTTTGGGTTAGGTCAATCCGTTCGCGAGATATGGGACTTTGAAGCTAAGAAATGGTTGACAAGACAACAAATTTTTCGCACTTCTGCAGCTCCAATCGCTTAACCAGAATGGCCTAGGGGAAAAATACACGTACCCTTGTAATCGGGCGAGTTTCTACTTTCAAATGCAATAGGAATTTTTGTGTTATGTCAATCCGTTCGCGAGATATGGGAGTTTGAAGCTAAGAAATGGTTGAGGAGAGAACAAATTTTTCGCAATTCTGCTGCTCCAAACGCTTAACCAGAATGGCCTAGGGAAAAAATACGCATACCGTTGTAATCGGGCGAGTTTCTACTTTCAGATGCAATAGGAATTTCTTGGTTAGGTCAATCCGTTCGCGAGATATGAGAGTTTGAAGCTAAGAAATGGTTGGGAAGAGAACAAATTTTTCGCAATTCTGCTGCTCCAAACGCTTAACCAGAATGGCCTAGGGAAAAAATACGCATACCGTTGTAATCGGGCGAGTTTCTACTTTCAGTTACAATAGGAATTTTTGGGTTAGGTCAATCCGTTCGCGAGGTATGGGACTTTGAAGCTATGAAATGGTTGACAAGACAACAAATTTTTCGCACTTCTGCTGCTCCAATCGCTTAACCAGAATGGCCTAGGGGAAAAATACACGTACCGTTGTAATCGGGCGAGTTTCTACTTTCAGTTACAATAGGAATTTTTGGGTTAGGTCAATCCGTTCGCGAGGTATGGGACTTTGAAGCTATGAAATGGTTGACAAGACAATAAATTTTTCGCACTTCTGCTGCTCCAATCGCTTAACCAGAATGGCCTAGGGGAAAAATACACGTACCCTTGTAATCGGGCGAGTTTCTACTTTCAGTTACAATAGGAATTTTTGTGTTATGTCAATCCGTTCGCGAGATATGGGTGTTTGAAGCTAAGAAATGGTTGAGGAAAGAACAAATTTTTCGCAATTCTGCTGCTCCAAACGCTTAACCAGAATGGCCTAGGGAAAAAATACACATACCGTTGTAATCGGGCGAGTTTCTACTTTCAGATGCAACAGGAATTTCTTGGTTAGGTCAATCCGTTCGCGAGATATGAGAGTTTGAAGCTAAGAAATGGTTGGGAGGAGAACAAACATTTCGCAATTCTGCTGCTCCAAACGCTTAACCCAAATGGCCTAGGGAAAAAATACGCATACCGTTGTAATCGGGCGAGTTTCTACTTTCAGATGCAATAGGAATTTTTGGGTTGGGTCAATCCGTTCGCGAGATATGGGAGTTTGAAGCCAAGAAATGGTTGAGAAGGCAAAAAATTTTTCTCAATTCTGCTGCTTCAAACGCTTAACCAGAATGGCTCAGGGAAAAAATACACATACCGTTGTAATTGGGCGAGTTTCTACTTTCAGATGCAATATGAATTTTTGGGTTAGGTCAATCCGTTCGCGAGGTATGGGACTTTGAAGCTAAGAAATGGTTGACAAGACAACAAATTTTTCGCAATTCTGCTGCTCCAATCGCTTAACCAGAATGGCCTAGGGGAAAAATACACGTACCGTTGTAATCGGGCGAGTTTCTACTTTCAGTTACAATAGGAATTTTTGCGTTATGTCAATCCGTTCGCGAGATATGGGAGTTTGAAGCTAAGTAATGGTTGAGGAGAGAACAAATTTTTCGCAATTCTGCTGCTCCAAACGCTTAACCAGAATGGCCTAGGGAAAAAATGCACATACCGTTGTAATCGGGCGAGTTTCTACTTTCAGATGCAATAGGAATTTCTTGGTTAGGTCAATCCGTTCGCGAGATATGAGAGTTTGAAGCTAAGAAATGGTTGGGAAGAGAACAAATTTTTCGCAATTCTGCTGCTCCAAACGCTTAACCAGAATGGCCTAGGGAAAAAATACGCATACCGTTGTAATCGGGCGAGTTTCTACTTTCAGTTACAATAGGAATTTTTGGGTTAGGTCAATCCGTTCGCGAGGTATGGGACTTTGAAGCTATGAAATGGTTGACAAGACAACAAATTTTTCGCACTTCTGCTGCTCCAATCGCTTAACCAGAATGGCCTAGGGGAAAAATACACGTACCGTTGTAATCGGGCGAGTTTCTACTTTCAGTTACAATAGGAATTTTTGGGTTAGGTCAATCCGTTCGCGAGGTATGGGACTTTGAAGCTAAGAAATGGTTGACAAGACAACAAATTTTTCTCAATTCTGCTGCTTCAAACGCTTAACCAGAAAGGCCCAGGGAAAAACATACATACCGTTGTAATCGGGCGAGTTTCTACTTTCAGATGCAATAGGAATTTTTGGGTTAGGTCAATCCGTTCGCGAGATATGGGACATTGAAGCTAAGAAATGGTTGAGAAGGCAAAAAATTTTTCTCAATTCTGCTGCTTCAAACGCTTAACCAGAATGGCCTAGGGAAAAAATACACATACCGTTGTAATCGGGCGAGTTTCTACTTTCCAATGCAATAGGAATTTTTGTGGTTGGCCAATCCGTTCGCGAGATATAAGAGTTTGAAGCTAAGAAATGGTTGAGAAGAGAACAAATTTTTCGTAATTCTGCTGCTCCAAACGCTTAACCAGAATGACCTAGGGAAAAAATACGCATACCGTTGTAATCGGGCGAGTTTCTACTTTCAGTTACGATGGGAATTTTTGGGTTAGGTCATTCCGTTCGCGAGGTATGGGACTTTGAAGCTAAGAAATGGTTGTCAAGACAACAAATTTTTCGCACCTCTGCTGCTCCAATCGCTTAACCAGAATGGCCTAGGGAAAAAATACACATACCGTTGTAATCGGGCGAGTTTCTACTTTCAGATGCAATAGGAATTTCTTGGTTAGGTCAATCCGTTCGCGAGATATGAGAGTTTGAAGCTAAGAAATGGTTGGGAAGAGAACAAATTTTCGCAATTCTGCTGCTCCAAACGCTTAACCAGAATGGCCTAGGGAAAAAATACACATACCGTTGTAATCGGGCGAGTTTCTACTTTCAGATGCAATAGTAATTTTTGGGTTAGGTCAATGCGTTCGCGAGATATGGGACTTTGAAGCTAAGAAATGGTTGACAAGACAACAAATTTTTCTTAATTCTGCTGCTCCAAACGCTTAACCAGAATGGCCTAGGGGAAAAATACGCATACCGTTGTAATCGGGCGAGTTTCTACTTTCAGATGCAATAGGAATTTTGGGGTTAGGTCAATCCGTTCGCGAGATATGGGAGTTTGAAGCCAAGAAATGGTTGAGAAGGCAAAAAATTTTTCTCAATTCTGCTGCTCCAAACGCTTGACCAGAATGGCCCAGGGAAAAACATACATACCGCTGTAATCGGGCGAGTTTCTACTTTCAAATGCAATAGGAATTTTTGTGTTATGTCAATCCGTTCGCGAGATATGGGAGTTTGAAGCTAAGAAATGGTTGAGGAGAGAACAAATTTTTCGCAATTCTGCTGCTCCAAACGCTTAACCAGAATGGCCTAGGGAAGAAATACGCATACCGTTGTAATCGGGCGAGTTTCTACTTTCAGACGCAGCAGGAATTTTTGGATTTGGTCAATCCGTTCGCGAGATATGGGACTTTGAAGCTAAGAAATGGTTGAGAAGACAACAAATTTTTCGCAATTCTGCTGCTCCAAACACTTAACCAGAATGGCCTAGGGAAAAAATAAACATATCGTTGTAATTGGGCGAGTTTCTACTTTCAGACGCTGCAGGAATGTGCGGGTTTGGTCAATCCGTTCGCGAGATATGGGACATTGAAGCTAAGAAATGGTTGAGAAGGCAAAAATTTTTCGCAATTCTGCTGCTCCAAACGCTTAACCAGAATGGCCTAGGGAAAAAATACACATACCGTTGTAATCGGGCGAGTTTCTACTTTCAGATGCAATAGGAATTTTTGGGTTAGGTCGATCCGTTCGCGAGATATGGGACTTTGAAGCTAAGAAATGGTTGACAAGACAACAAATTTTTCGCAATTCTGCTGCTCCAAACGCTTAACCAGAATGGCCCAGGGAAAAAATACACATACCGTTGTAATTGGGCGAGTTTCTACTTTCAGATGCAATATGAATTTTTGGGTTAGGTCAATCCGTTCGCGACATATGGGAGTTTGAAGCTGAGAAATGGTTGAGAAGGCAAACAATTTTTCGCACTTCTGCTGCTCCAAACGCTTAACCAGAAAGGCCCAGGGAAAAACATACATACCGTTGTAATCGGGCGAGTTTCTACTTTCAGATGCAATAGGAATTTTTGGGTTAGGTCAATCCGTTCGCGAGATATGGGACATTGAAGCTAAGAAATGGTTGAGAAGGCAAAAATTTTTCGCAATTCTGCTGCTCCAAACGCTTAACCAGAATGGTCTAGGGAAAAAATACACATACCGTTGTAATCGGGCGAGTTTCTACTTTCAGATGCAATAGGAATTTCTTGGTTAGGTCAATCAGTTCGCGAGATATGGGAGTTTGAAGCCAAGAAATGCTTGGGAAGGCAAAAAATTTTTCGCAATTCTGCTGCTCCAAACGCTTAACCAGAATGGCCTAAGGAAAAAATACACATACCGTTGTAATCGGGCGAGTTTCTACTTTCATATGCAATAGGAATTTTTGGGTTAGGTCAATCCGTTCGCGAGATATGGGAGTTTGAAGCTAAGAAATGGTTGAGAACACAACAAATTTTTCGCAATTCGGCTGCTCCAAACGCTTAACCAGAGTGGCCTAGGGAAAAAATACGCATACCGTTGTAATCGGGCGAGTTTCTACTTTCAGACGCAGAAGGAGTTTTTGGTTTTGGTCAATCCGTTCGCGAGTTATGGGAGTTTGAAGCTAAGAAATGGTTGAGAAGACAACAAATTTTTCGCAAATCTGCTGCTCCAAACGCTTAACCAGAATCGCCTAGGGAAAAAATACGCATACCGTTGTAATCGGGAGAGTTTCTACTTTCAGACGCAGAAGGAATTTTTGGGTTTGGTCAATCGGTTCGCGAGATATGGGACTTTGAAGCTAAGAAATGGTTGAGAAGACAACAAATATTTCGCAATTCAGCTTCTCCAATCGCTTAACCAGAATGGCCTAGGGAAAAAATACGCATACCGTTGTAATCGAGCGAGTTTCTACTTTCAGACGCAGCAGGAATTTTTGGGTTTGGTCAATCCGTTCGCGAGATATGGGAGTTTGAAACCAAGAAATGGTTGAGAAGGCATAAAATTTTGCGCAATTCTGCTGCTCCAAACGCTTAACCAGAATGGCCTAGGGAAAAAATACACATACCGTTGTAATCGGCCGAGTTTCTACTTTCAGACGCAACAGGAATTTTTGGGTTAGGTCAATCCGTTCGCGAGATATGGGAGTTTGAAGCTAAGAAATGGTTGAGAAGGCAACAAGTTTTTCGCACTTCTGCTGCTCCAAACGCTTAACCAGAATGGCCTAGGGAAAAAATACACATACCATTGTAATCGGGCGAGTTTCTACTTTCAGACGCAACAGGAATTTTTGGGTTAGGTCAATTCGTTCGCGAGATATGGGAGTTTGAAACCAAGAAATGGTTGAGAAGGCAAAAAATTTTGAGCAATTCTGCTGCTCCAAACGCTTAACCAGAATGCCCTAGGGAAAAAATACACATACCGTTGTAATCGGCCGAGTTTCTACTTTCAGATGCAATAGGAATTTTTGGGTTATGTCAATCCGTTCGCGAGATATGGGAGTTTGAAGCCAAGAAATGGTTGAGAAGGCATAAAATTTTTCGCAATTCTGCTGATCCAAACGCTTAACCAGAATGGCCTAGGGGAAAAATACACGTACCGCTGTAATCGGGCGAGTTTCTACTTTTAGATGCAATAGGAGTTTTTGGGTTAGGTCAATCCGTTCGCGAGATATGGGAGTTTGAAGCTAAGATATGGTTGAGAAGGCATAAAATTTTTCGCAATTCTGCTGATCCAAACGCTTAACCAGAATGGCCTAGGGGAAAAATACACGTACCGCTGTAATCGGGCGAGTTACTACTTTTAGATGCAATAGGAGTTTTTGGGTTAGGTCAATCCGTTCGCGAGATATGGGAGTTTGAAGCTAAGATATGGTTGAGAAGACAACAAATTTTTCGCAAATCTGCTGCTCCAAACGCTTAACCAGAATAGCCTAGGGAAAAAATACACATACCGTTGTAATCGGGAGAGTTTCTACTTTCACAAGCATCAGGAATTTTTGGATTTGGTCAATCCGCTCGCGAGATATGGGAGTTTGAAGCCAAGAAATGGTTGAGAAGGCATAAAATTTTTCGCAATTCTGCTGATCCAAACGCTTAACCAGAATGGCCTAGGGGAAAAATACACGTACCGTTGTAATCGGGCGAGTTTCTACTTTCAGATGCAATAGGAATTTTTGGGTTAGGTCAATCCGTTCGCGAGATATGGGAGTTTGAAACTAAGAAATGGTTGAGAAGACAACAAATTTTTCGCACTTCTGCTGCTCCAAACGCTTAACCAGAATGGCCTAGGGAAAAAATACACATACCATTGTAATCGGGCGAGTTTCTACTTTCAGTTACAATAGGAATTTTTGGGTTAGGTCAATCCGTTCGCGAGATATGGGACCTTGAAGCTAACAAATGGTTGACAAGACAACAAATTTTTCGCAATTCTGCTGCTCCAAACGCTTAACCAGAAAGGGCTAGGGAAAAAATACACATACCGTTGTAATCGGGAGAGTTTCTACTTTCACAAGCATCAGGAATTTTTGGATTTGGTCAATCCGCTCGCGAGATATGGGAGTTTGAAGCCAAGAAATGGTTGAGAAGGCATAAAATTTTTCGCAATTCTGGTGATCCAAACGCTTAACCAGAATGGCCTAGGGGAAAAATACACGTACCGCTGTAATCGGGCGAGTTTCTACTTTTAGATGCAATAGGAGTTTTTGGGTTAGGTCAATCCGTTCGCGAGATATGGGAGTTTGAAGCTAAGATATGGTTGAGAAGACAACAAATTTTTCGCAAATCTGCTGCTCCAAACGCTTAACCAGAATGGCCTAGGGAAAAAATACGCGTACCGTTGTAATCGGGCGAGTTTCTACTTTCAGTTACAATAGGAATTTTTGGGTTAGGTCAATCCGTTCGCGAGATATGGGACCTTGAAGCTAACAAATGGTTGACAAGACAACAAATTTTTCGCAATTCTGCTGCTCCAAACGCTTAACCAGAAAGGGCTAGGGAAAAAATACACATACCGTTGTAATCGGGAGAGTTTCTACTTTCACAAGCATCAGGAATTTTTGGGTTTGGTCAATCCGTTCGCGAGATGTGGGAGTTTGAAACTAAGAAATGGTTGAGAAGACAACAAATTTTTCGCACTTCTGCTGCTCCAAACGCTTAACCAGAATGGCCTAGGGAAAAAATACACATACCATTGTAATCGGGCGAGTTTCTACTTTCAGACGCAACAGGAATTTTTGGGTTAGGTCAATTCGTTCGCGAGATATGGGAGTTTGAAGCCAAGAAATGGTTGAGAAGACAAAAAATTTTGAGCAATTCTGCTGCTCCAAACGCTTAACCAGAATGCCCTAGGGAAAAAATACACATACCGTTGTAATCGGCCGAGTTTCTACTTTCAGATGCAATAGGAATTTTTGGGTTAGGTCAATCCGTTCGCGAGATATGGGAGTTTGAAGCCAAGAAATGGTTGAGAAGGCAAAATATTTTTCGCAATTCTGCTGCTCCAAACGCATAACCAGAATGGGCTAGGGTAAAAATACACATACCGTTGTAATCGGGAGAGTCTCTACTTTCACAAGCATCAGGAATTTTTGGGTTTGGTCAATCCGTTCGCGAGATGTGGGAGTTTGAAGCCAAGAAATGGTTGAGAAGGCATAAAATTTTTCGCAATTCTGCTGATCCAAACGCTTAACCAGAATGGCCTAGGGGAAAAATACACGTACCGTTGTAATCGGGCGAGTTTCTACTTTCAGATGCAATAGGAATTTTTGGGTTAGGTCAATCCGTTCGCGAGATATGGGAGTTTGAAACTAAGAAATGGTTGAGAAGACAACAAATTTTTCGCACTTCTGCTGCTCCAAACGCTTAACCAGAATGGCCTAGGGAAAAAATACACATACCGTTGTAATCGGGCGAGCTTCTACTTTCAGACGCAACAGGAATTTTTGGGTTAGGTCAATCCGTTCGCGAGATATGGGAGTTTGAAGCCAAGAAATGGTTGAGAAGGCAAAAAATTTTTCGCAATTCTGCAGCTCCAAACGCTTAACCAGAATGGCCTAGGGAAAAAATACACATACCGTTGTAATCGGGCGAGTTTCTACTTTCAGTTACAATACGAATTTTTGGGTTCGGTCAATCCGTTCGCGAGATATGGGAGTTTGAAGCCAAGAAATGGTTGAGAAGGCAAAAAATTTTTCGCAATTCTGCTGCTCCAAACGCTTAACCAGAATGGCCTAGAGAAAAAATACACATACCGTTGTAATCGGGCGAGTTTCTACTTTCAGTCGCAACAGGAATTTTTGGGTTAGGTCAATCCGTTCGCGAGATGTGGGAGTTTGAAGCTAAGAAATGGTTGAGAAGACAACAAATTTTTCGCAATTCTGCTGCTCCAAACGCTTAACCAGAATGGCCTAGGGAAAAAATACGCATACCGTTGTAATCGGGCGAGTTTCTACTTTCAGACGCAGAAGGAGTTTTTGGTTTTGGTCAATCCGTTCGCGAGATATGGGACTTTGAAGCTAAGAAATGGTTGAGAAGACAACAAATTTTTCGCAATTCTGCTGCTCCAAACGCTTAACCAGAATGGGCAAGGGAAAAAATACACATACCGTTGTAATCGGGCGAGTTTCTACTTTCAGATGCAATAGGAATTTTTGGGTTAGGTCAATCCGTTCGCGAGATATGGGACTTTGAAGCTAAGAAATGGTTGACAAGACCACAAATTTTTCGCACTTCTGCTGCTCCAATCGTTTGACCAGAATGCCCTAGGGGAAAAATAAACGTACCGTTGTAATCGGGCGAGTTTCTGCTTTCAAATGCAATAGGAATTTTTGGGTTAGGACAATCCGTTCGCGAGATATGAGAGTTTGAAGCTAAGAAATGGTTGGGAAGACAACAAATTTTTCGCAATTCTGCTGCTCCAAACGCTTACCCAGAATGGCCTAGGGAAAAAATACGCATACCGTTGTAATCGGGCGAGTTTCTACTTTCAGTTACAATAGGAATTTTTGGGTTCGGTCAATCCGTTCTCGAGATATGGGACTTTGAAGCTAAGAAATGGTTGAGGAGACAACAAATTTTTCGCAATTCTGCTGCACCAAACGCTTAACCAGAATGGCCTAGGGAAAAAATACACATACCGTTGTAATCGGGCGAGTTTCTACTTTCAGATGCAATAAGAATTTTTGGGTTAGGTCAATCCGTTCGCGAGATATGGGAGTTTGAAGCTAAGAAATGGTTGACAAGACAACAAATTTTTCGCAATTCTGCTGCTCCAAACGCTTAACCAGAATGGCCTAGGGAAAAAATACGCATACCGTTGTAATCGGGCGAGTTTCTACTTTCAGTTACAATAGGAATTTTTGGGTTAGGTCAATCCGTTCGCGAGATATGGGACTTTGAAGCTAAGAAATGGTTGAGAAGGCAAAAATTTTTCGCAATTCTGCTGCTCCAAACGCTTAACCAGAACGGCCTAGGGAAAAAATACACATACCGTTTTAATCGGGCGAGTTTCTACTTTCAGATGCAACAGGAATTTTTGGGCTAGGTCAATCCGTTCGCGAGATATGGTAGTTTGAGGCTAAGAAATGGTTGCGAAGACAACAAATTTTTCGCACTTTTGCTGCTCCAAACGCTTAACCAGAATGGCCTAGGGAAAAAATACGCATACCGTTGTAATCGGGCGAGTTTCTATTTTCTGTTACAATAGGAATTTTTGGGTTAGGTCAATCCGTTCGCGAGATATGGGACTTTGAAGCTAAGAAATGGTTGACAAGACAACAAATTTTTCGCAATTCTGCTGCTCCAAACGCTTAACCAGAATGGCCTAGGGAAAAAATAGACATACCGTTGAAATCGTGCGAGTTTCTACTTTCAGACGCAACAGGAATTTTTGGGATAGGTCAATCCGTTCGCGAGATATGGGAGTTTGAAGCTAGGAAATGGTTGAGAAGGCAAAAAATTTTTCGCAATTCTGCTGCTCCAAACGCTTAACCAGAATGGCCTAGGGAAAAAATACACATACCGTTGTAATCGGGCGAGTTTCTACTTTCAGATGCAACAGGAATTTTTGGGCTAGGTCAATCCGTTCGCGAGATATGGTAGTTTGAGTCTAAGAAATGGTTGCGAAGACAACAAATTTTTCGCACTTCTGCTGCTCCAAACGCTTAACCAGAATGGGCCAGGGAAAAAACACACATACCGTTGTAATCGGGCGAGTTTCTACTTTCAGTTACAATAGGAATTTTTGGGTTAGGTCAATCCGTTCCCGAGATATGGGACTTTGAAGCTAAGAAATGGTTGACAAAACAACAAATTTTTCGCACTTCTGCTGCCCCAATCGCTTAACCAGAATGGCCTAGGGGAAAAATACGCATACAGTTGTAATCGGGCGAGTTTCTACTTTCAGTTACAATAGGAATTTTTGGGTTAGGTCAATCCGTTCGCGAGATATGGGACTTTGAAGCTAAGAAATGTTTGACAAGACAACAAATTTTTCGCACTTCTGCTGCTCCAAACGCTTAACCAGAATGGCCTAGGGAAAAAATACACATACCGTTGTAATCGGGCGAGTTTCTACTTTCAAATGCAATAGGAATTTTTGGGTTAGGTCAATCCGTTCGCGAGATATGGGAGTTTGAAGCTAAGAAATGGTTGAGCAGAGAACAAATTTTTCGCAATTCTGCTACTCCAAACGCTTAACCAGAATGGCCTAGCGAAAAAATACACATACCGTTGAAATCGGGCGAGTTTCTACTTTCAAATGCAATAGGAATTTTTGGGTTAGGTCAATCCGTTCGCGAGATATGGGAGTTTGAAGCTAAGAAATGGTTGAGAAGACAACAAATTTTTCGCACTTCTGCTGCTCCATACGCTTAACCAGAATGGCCTAGGGAAAAAATACACATACCGTTGAAATCGTGCGAGTTTCTACTTTCAGACGCAACAGGAATTTTTGGGTTAGGTCAATCCGTTCGCGAGATATGGGAGTTTGAAGCTAGGAAATGGTTGAGAAGGCAAAAATTTTTCGCAATTCTGCTGCTCCAAACGCTTAACCAGAATGGCCTAGGGAAAAAATACACGTACCGTTGTAATCGGGCGAGTTTCTGCTTTCAAATGCAATAGGAATTTTTGGGTTAGGCCGATCCGGTCGCGAGATATGAGAGTTTGAAGCTAAGAAATGGTTGAGAAGAGAACAAATTTTTCGCAATTCTGCTGCTCCAAACGCTTAACCAGAATGGGCCAGGGAAAAAACACACATACCGTTGTAATCGGGCGAGTTTCTACTTTCAGTTACAATAGGAATTTTTGGGTTAGGTCAATCCGTTCCCGAGATATGGGACTTTGAAGCTAAGAAATGGTTGACAAAACAACAAATTTTTCGCACTTCTGCTGCCCCAATCGCTTAACCAGAATGGCCTAGGGGAAAAATACACGTACCGTTGTAATCGGGCGAGTTTCTGCTTTCAAATGCAATAGGAATTTTTGGGTTAGGCCGATCCGGTCGCGAGATATGAGAGTTTGAAGCTAAGAAATGGTTGAGCAGAGAACAAATTTTTCGCAATTCTGCTACTCCAAACGCTTAACCAGAATGGCCTAGCGAAAAAATACACATACCGTTGTAATCGGGCGAGTTTCTACTTTCAAATGCAATAGGAATTTTTGGGTTAGGTCAATCCGTTCGCGAGATATGGGAGTTTGAAGCTAAGAAATGGTTGAGAAGACAACAAATTTTTCGCACTTCTGCTGCTCCATACGCTTAACCAGAATGGCCTAGGGAAAAAATACACATACCGTTGAAATCGTGCGAGTTTCTACTTTCAGACGCAACAGGAATTTTTGGGTTAGGTCAATCCGTTCGCGAGATATGGGAGTTTGAAGCTAGGAAATGGTTGAGAAGGCAAAAATTTTTCGCAATTCTGCTGCTCCAAACGCTTAACCAGAATGGCCTAGGGAAAAAATAGACATACCGTTGAAATCGTGCGAGTTTCTACTTTCAGACGCAACAGGAATTTTTGGGATAGGTCAATCCGTTCGCGAGATATGGGAGTTTGAAGCTAGGAAATGGTTGAGAAGGCAAAAAATTTTTCGCAATTCTGCTGCTCCAAACGCTTAACCAGAATGGCCTAGGGAAAAAATACACATACCGTTGTAATCGGGCGAGTTTCTACTTTCAGATGCAACAGGAATTTTTGGGCTAGGTCAATCCGTTCGCGAGATATGGTAGTTTGAGTCTAAGAAATGGTTGCGAAGACAACAAATTTTTCGCACTTCTGCTGCTCCAAACGCTTAACCAGAATGGGCCAGGGAAAAAACACACATACCGTTGTAATCGGGCGAGTTTCTACTTTCAGTTACAATAGGAATTTTTGGGTTAGGTCAATCCGTTCCCGAGATATGGGACTTTGAAGCTAAGAAATGGTTGACAAAACAACAAATTTTTCGCACTTCTGCTGCCCCAATCGCTTAACCAGAATGGCCTAGGGGAAAAATACGCATACAGTTGTAATCGGGCGAGTTTCTACTTTCAGTTACAATAGGAATTTTTGGGTTAGGTCAATCCGTTCGCGAGATATGGGACTTTGAAGCTAAGAAATGGTTGACAAGACAACAAATTTTTCGCACTTCTGCTGCTCCAAACGCTTAACCAGAATGGCCTAGGGAAAAAATACACATACCGTTGTAATCGGGCGAGTTTCTACTTTCAGATGCAATAGGAATTTTTGGGTTAGGTCAATCCGTTCGCGAGATATGGGAGTTTGAAGCTAAGAAATGGTTGAGCAGAGAACAAATTTTTCGCAATTCTGCTACTCCAAACGCTTAACCAGAATGGCCTAGCGAAAAAATACACATACCGTTGAAATCGGGCGAGTTTCTACTTTCAAATGCAATAGGAATTTTTGGGTTAGGTCAATCCGTTCGCGAGATATGGGAGTTTGAAGCTAAGAAATGGTTGAGAAGACAACAAATTTTTCGCACTTCTGCTGCTCCATACGCTTAACCAGAATGGCCTAGGGAAAAAATACACATACCGTTGAAATCGTGCGAGTTTCTACTTTCAGACGCAACAGGAATTTTTGGGTTAGGTCAATCCGTTCGCGAGATATGGGAGTTTGAAGCTAGGAAATGGTTGAGAAGGCAAAAATTTTTCGCAATTCTGCTGCTCCAAACGCTTAACCAGAATGGCCTAGGGAAAAAATAGACATACCGTTGAAATCGTGCGAGTTTCTACTTTCAGACGCAACAGGAATTTTTGGGATAGGTCAATCCGTTCGCGAGATATGGGAGTTTGAAGCTAGGAAATGGTTGAGAAGGCAAAAAATTTTTCGCAATTCTGCTGCTCCAAACGCTTAACCAGAATGGCCTAGGGAAAAAATACACATACCGTTGTAATCGGGCGAGTTTCTACTTTCAGATGCAACAGGAATTTTTGGGCTAGGTCAATCCGTTCGCGAGATATGGTAGTTTGAGTCTAAGAAATGGTTGCGAAGACAACAAATTTTTCGCACTTCTGCTGCTCCAAACGCTTAACCAGAATGGCCTAGGGAAAAAATACACATACCGTTGAAATCGTGCGAGTTTCTACTTTCAGACGCAACAGGAATTTTTGGGTTAGGTCAATCCGTTCGCGAGATATGGGAGTTTGAAGCTAGGAAATGGTTGAGAAGGCAAAAATTTTTCGCAATTCTGCTGCTCCAAACGCTTAACCAGAATGGCCTAGGGAAAAAATACACGTACCGTTGTAATCGGGCGAGTTTCTGCTTTCAAATGCAATAGGAATTTTTGGGTTAGGCCGATCCGGTCGCGAGATATGAGAGTTTGAAGCTAAGAAATGGTTGAGAAGAGAACAAATTTTTCGCAATTCTGCTGCTCCAAACGCTTAACCAGAATGGGCCAGGGAAAAAACACACATACCGTTGTAATCGGGCGAGTTTCTACTTTCAGTTACAATAGGAATTTTTGGGTTAGGTCAATCCGTTCCCGAGATATGGGACTTTGAAGCTAAGAAATGGTTGACAAAACAACAAATTTTTCGCACTTCTGCTGCCCCAATCGCTTAACCAGAATGGCCTAGGGGAAAAATACACGTACCGTTGTAATCGGGCGAGTTTCTGCTTTCAAATGCAATAGGAATTTTTGGGTTAGGCCGATCCGGTCGCGAGATATGAGAGTTTGAAGCTAAGAAATGGTTGAGCAGAGAACAAATTTTTCGCAATTCTGCTACTCCAAACGCTTAACCAGAATGGCCTAGCGAAAAAATACACATACCGTTGTAATCGGGCGAGTTTCTACTTTCAAATGCAATAGGAATTTTTGGGTTAGGTCAATCCGTTCGCGAGATATGGGAGTTTGAAGCTAAGAAATGGTTGAGAAGACAACAAATTTTTCGCACTTCTGCTGCTCCATACGCTTAACCAGAATGGCCTAGGGAAAAAATACACATACCGTTGAAATCGTGCGAGTTTCTACTTTCAGACGCAACAGGAATTTTTGGGTTAGGTCAATCCGTTCGCGAGATATGGGAGTTTGAAGCTAGGAAATGGTTGAGAAGGCAAAAATTTTTCGCAATTCTGCTGCTCCAAACGCTTAACCAGAATGGCCTAGGGAAAAAATAGACATACCGTTGAAATCGTGCGAGTTTCTACTTTCAGACGCAACAGGAATTTTTGGGATAGGTCAATCCGTTCGCGAGATATGGGAGTTTGAAGCTAGGAAATGGTTGAGAAGGCAAAAAATTTTTCGCAATTCTGCTGCTCCAAACGCTTAACCAGAATGGCCTAGGGAAAAAATACACATACCGTTGTAATCGGGCGAGTTTCTACTTTCAGATGCAACAGGAATTTTTGGGCTAGGTCAATCCGTTCGCGAGATATGGTAGTTTGAGTCTAAGAAATGGTTGCGAAGACAACAAATTTTTCGCACTTCTGCTGCTCCAAACGCTTAACCAGAATGGGCCAGGGAAAAAACACACATACCGTTGTAATCGGGCGAGTTTCTACTTTCAGTTACAATAGGAATTTTTGGGTTAGGTCAATCCGTTCCCGAGATATGGGACTTTGAAGCTAAGAAATGGTTGACAAAACAACAAATTTTTCGCACTTCTGCTGCCCCAATCGCTTAACCAGAATGGCCTAGGGGAAAAATACGCATACAGTTGTAATCGGGCGAGTTTCTACTTTCAGTTACAATAGGAATTTTTGGGTTAGGTCAATCCGTTCGCGAGATATGGGACTTTGAAGCTAAGAAATGGTTGACAAGACAACAAATTTTTCGCACTTCTGCTGCTCCAAACGCTTAACCAGAATGGCCTAGGGAAAAAATACACATACCGTTGTAATCGGGCGAGTTTCTACTTTCAGATGCAATAGGAATTTTTGGGTTAGGTCAATCCGTTCGCGAGATATGGGAGTTTGAAGCTAAGAAATGGTTGAGCAGAGAACAAATTTTTCGCAATTCTGCTACTCCAAACGCTTAACCAGAATGGCCTAGCGAAAAAATACACATACCGTTGAAATCGGGCGAGTTTCTACTTTCAAATGCAATAGGAATTTTTGGGTTAGGTCAATCCGTTCGCGAGATATGGGAGTTTGAAGCTAAGAAATGGTTGAGAAGACAACAAATTTTTCGCACTTCTGCTGCTCCATACGCTTAACCAGAATGGCCTAGGGAAAAAATACACATACCGTTGAAATCGTGCGAGTTTCTACTTTCAGACGCAACAGGAATTTTTGGGTTAGGTCAATCCGTTCGCGAGATATGGGAGTTTGAAGCTAGGAAATGGTTGAGAAGGCAAAAATTTTTCGCAATTCTGCTGCTCCAAACGCTTAACCAGAATGGCCTAGGGAAAAAATACACGTACCGTTGTAATCGGGCGAGTTTCTGCTTTCAAATGCAATAGGAATTTTTGGGTTAGGCCGATCCGGTCGCGAGATATGAGAGTTTGAAGCTAAGAAATGGTTGAGAAGAGAACTAATTTTTCGCAATTCTGCTGCTCCAAACGCTTAACCAGAATGGGCCAGGGAAAAAACACACATACCGTTGTAATCGGGCGAGTTTCTACTTTCAGTTACAATAGGAATTTTTGGGTTAGGTCAATCCGTTCCCGAGATATGGGACTTTGAAGCTAAGAAATGGTTGACAAAACAACAAATTTTTCGCACTTCTGCTGCCCCAATCGCTTAACCAGAATGGCCTAGGGGAAAAATACACGTACCGTTGTAATCGGGCGAGTTTCTGCTTTCAAATGCAATAGGAATTTTTGGGTTAGGCCGATCCGGTCGCGAGATATGAGAGTTTGAAGCTAAGAAATGGTTGAGCAGAGAACAAATTTTTCGCAATTCTGCTACTCCAAACGCTTAACCAGAATGGCCTAGCGAAAAAATACACATACCGTTGTAATCGGGCGAGTTTCTACTTTCAAATGCAATAGGAATTTTTGGGTTAGGTCAATCCGTTCGCGAGATATGGGAGTTTGAAGCTAAGAAATGGTTGAGAAGACAACAAATTTTTCGCACTTCTGCTGCTCCATACGCTTAACCAGAATGGCCTAGGGAAAAAATACACATACCGTTGAAATCGTGCGAGTTTCTACTTTCAGACGCAACAGGAATTTTTGGGTTAGGTCAATCCGTTCGCGAGATATGGGAGTTTGAAGCTAGGAAATGGTTGAGAAGGCAAAAATTTTTCGCAATTCTGCTGCTCCAAACGCTTAACCAGAATGGCCTAGGGAAAAAATACACATACCGTTGTAATCGGGCGAGTTTCTACTTTCAGATGCAATAGGAATTTTTGGGTTAGGTCAATCCGTTCGCGAGGTATGGGACTTTGAAGCTAAGAAATGGTTGACAAGACAACAAATTTTTCGCAATTCTGCTGCTCCAATCGCTTAACCAGAATGGCCTAGGGGAAAAATACACGTACCGTTGTAATCGGGCGAGTTTCTACTTTCAGTTACAATAGGAATTTTTGCGTTATGTCAATCCGTTCGCGAGAT
Source organism: Ptiloglossa arizonensis (assembly GCF_051014685.1). Classification (NCBI taxonomy): domain Eukaryota; kingdom Metazoa; phylum Arthropoda; class Insecta; order Hymenoptera; family Colletidae; genus Ptiloglossa; species Ptiloglossa arizonensis. Next base: position 6,268,463 of record NW_027478385.1, read on the forward strand.
ATGGGAGTTTGAAGCTAAGTAATGGTTGAGGAGAGAACAAATTTTTCGCAATTCTGCTGCTCCAAACGCTTAACCAGAATGGCCTAGGGAAAAAATGCACATACCGTTGTAATCGGGCGAGTTTCTACTTTCAAATGCAATAGGAATTTTGGGTTAGGTCAATCCGTTCGCGAGATATGGGACTTTGAAGCTAAGAAATGGTTGACAAGACAACAAATTTTTCGCACTTCTGCTGCTCCAAACGCTTAACCAGAATGGCCTAGGGAAAAAATACACATACCGTTGAAATCGTGAGAGTTTCTACTTTCAGACGCAACAGGAATTTTTGGGATAGGTCAATCCGTTCGCGAGATATGGGAGTTTGAAGCTAGGAAATGGTTGAGAAGGCAAAAAATTTTTCGCAATTCTGCTGCTCCAAACGCTTAACCAGAATGGGCCAGGGAAAAAACACAAATACCGTTGTAATCGGGCGAGTTTCTACTTTCAGTTACAATAGGAATTTTTGGGTTAGGTCAATCCGTTCCCGAGATATGGGACTTTGAAGCTAAGAAATGGTTGACAAAACAACAAATTTTTCGCACTTCTGCTGCCCCAATCGCTTAACCAGAATGGCCTAGGGGAAAAATACACGTACCGTTGTAATCGGGCGAGTTTCTGCTTTCAAATGCAATAGGAATTTTTGGGTTAGGCCGATCCGGTCGCGAGATATGAGAGTTTGAATCTAAGAAATGGTTGAGAAGAGAACAAATTTTTCGAAATTCTGCTGCTCCAAACGCTTAACCAGAATGGCCTAGGGAAAAAATACGCATACCGTTGTAATCGGGAGAGTTTCTACTTTCAGACGCAGGAGGAATTTTTGGGTTTGGTCAATCGGTTCGCGAGATATGGGACTTTGAAGCTAAGAAATGGTTGAGAAGACAACAAATTTTTCGCAATTCAGCTTCTCCAATCGCTTAACCAGAATGGCCTAGGGAAAAAATACGCATACCGTTGTAATCGGGCGAGTTTCTACTTTCAGACGCAGCAGGAATTTTTGGGTTTGGTCAATCCGTTCGCGAGATATGGGTCCTTGAAGCTAAGAAATGGTTGAGAAGACAACAAATTTTCCGCAATTCTGCTGCTCCAAACGCTTAACCAGAATGGGCTAGGGAAAAAATACACATACCGTTGTAATCGGGAGAGTTTCTACTTTCACAAGCATCAGGAATTTTTGGGTTTGGTCAATCCGTTCGCGAGATATGGGAGTTTGAAACCAAGAAATGGTTGAGAAGGCATAAAATTTTGCGCAATTCTGCTGCTCCAAACGCTTAACCAGAATGGCCTAGGGAAAAAATACACATACCGTTGTAATCGGGCGAGTTTCTACTTTCAAATGCAATAGGAATTTTTGGGTTAGGTCAATCCGTTCGCGAGATATGGGAGTTTGAAGCTAAGAAATGGTTGAGCAGAGAACAAATTTTTCGCAATTCTGCTACTCCAAACGCTTAACCAGAATGGCCTAGCGAAAAAATACACATACCGTTGTAATCGGGCGAGTTTCTACTTTCAAATGCAATAGGAATTTTTGGGTTAGGTCAATCCGTTCGCGAGATATGGGAGTTTGAAGCTAAGAAATGGTTGAGAAGACAACAAATTTTTCGCACTTCTGCTGCTCCATACGCTTAACCAGAATGGCCTAGGGAAAAAATACACATACCGTTGAAATCGTGCGAGTTTCTACTTTCAGACGCAACAGGAATTTTTGGGTTAGGTCAATCCGTTCGCGAGATATGGGAGTTTGAAGCTAGGAAATGGTTGAGAAGGCAAAAATTTTTCGCAATTCTGCTGCTCCAAACGCTTAACCAGAATGGCCTAGGGAAAAAATACACGTACCGTTGTAATCGGGCGAGTTTCTGCTTTCAAATGCAATAGGAATTTTTGGGTTAGGCCGATCCGGTCGCGAGATATGAGAGTTTGAAGCTAAGAAATGGTTGAGAAGAGAACAAATTTTTCGAAATTCTGCTGCTCCAAACGCTTAACCAGAATGGCCCAGGGAAAAAATACGCATACCGTTGTAATCGGGCGAGTTTCTACTTTCAGTTACAATAGGAATTTTTGGGTTAGGTCAATCCGTTCGCGAGATATGGGACTTTGAAGCTAAGAAATGGTTGACAAGACAACAAATTTTTCGCACTTCTGCTGCTCCAAACGCTTAACGAGAATGGCCTAGGGAAAAAATACACATACCGTTGTAATCGGGCGAGTTTCTACTTTCTGTTACAATAGGAATTTTTGGGTTAGGTCAATCCGTTCCCGAGATATGGGACTTTGAAGCTAAGAAATGGTTGACAAAACAACAAATTTTTCGCAATTCAGCTTCTCCAATCGCTTAACCAGAATGGCCTAGGGAAAAAATACGCATACCGTTGTAATCGGGCGAGTTTCTACTTTCAGACGCAGCAGGAATTTTTGGGTTTGGTCAATCCGTTCGCGAGATATGGGTCCTTGAAGCTAAGAAATGGTTGAGAAGACAACAAATTTTACGCAATTCTGCTGCTCCAAACGCTTAACCAGAATGGGCTAGGGAAAAAATACACATACCGTTGTAATCGGGAGAGTTTCTACTTTCACAAGCATCAGGAATTTTTGGGTTTGGTCAATCCGTTCGCGAGATATGGGAGTTTGAAACCAAGAAATGGTTGAGAAGGCATAAAATTTTGCGCAATACTGCTGCTCCAAACGCTTAACCAGAATGGCCTAGGGAAAAAATACACATACCGTTGTAATCGGCCGAGTTTCTACTTTCAGACGCAACAGGAATTTTTGGGTTAGGTCAATCCGTTCGCGAGATATGGGAGTTTGAAGCTAAGAAGTGGTTGAGAAGGCAACAAGTTTTTCGCACTTCTGCTGCTCCAAACGCTTAACCAGAATGGCCTAGGGAAAAAATACACATACCGTTGTAATCGGGCGAGTTTCTACTTTCAGACGCAACAGGAATTTTTGGGTTAGGTCAATCCGTTCGCGAGATATGGGAGTTTGAAGCCAAGAAATGGTTGAGAAGGCAAAAAATTTTGAGCAATTCTGCTGCTCCAAACGCTTAACCAGAATGCCCTAGGGAAAAAATACACATACCGTTGTAATCGGCCGAGTTTCTACTTTCAGATGCACTAGGAATTTTTGGGTTAGGTCAATCCGTTCGCGAGATATGGGAGTTTGAAGCCAAGAAATGGTTGAGAAGGCAAAATATTTTTCGCAATTCTGCTGCTCCAAACGCATAACCAGAATGGGCTAGGGTAAAAAAACACATACCGTTGTAATCGGGAGAGTCTCTACTTTCACAAGCATCAGGAATTTTTGGGTTTGGCAATCCGTTCGCGAGATATGGGAGTTTGAAGTCAAGAAATGGTTGAGAAGGCATAAAATTTTTCGCAATTCTGCTGATCCAAACGCTTAACCAGAATGGCCTAGGGGAAAAATACACGTACCGCTGTAATCGGGCGAGTTTCTACTTTTAGATGCAATAGGAGTTTTTGGGTTAGGTCAATCCGTTCGCGAGATATGGGAGTTTGAAGCTAAGATATGGTTGAGAAGACAACAAATTTTTCGCAAATCTGCTGCTCCAAACGCTTAACCAGAATGGCCTAGGGAAAAAATACGCGTACCGTTGTAATCGGGCGAGTTTCTACTTTCAGTTACAATAGGAATTTTTGGGTTAGGTCAATCCGTTCGCGAGATATGGGACTTTGAAGCTAAGAAATGGTTGACAAGACAACAAATTTTTCGCAATTCTGCTGCTCCAAACGCTTAACCAGAATGGGCTAGGGAAAAAATACGCATACAGTTGTAATCGGGCGAGTTTCTACTTTCAGTTACAATAGGAATTTTTGGGTTAGGTCAATCCGTTCGCGAGATATGGGACTTTGAAGCTAAGAAATGGTTGACAAGACAACAAATTTTTCGCACTTCTGCTGCTCCAAACGCTTAACCAGAATGGCCTAGGGAAAAAATACACATACCGTTGTAATCGGGCGAGTTTCTACTTTCAAATGCAATAGGAATTTTTGGGTTAGGTCAATCCGTTCGCGAGATATGGGAGTTTGAAGCTAAGAAATGGTTGAGCAGAGAACAAATTTTTCGCAATTCTGCTACTCCAAACGCTTAACCAGAATGGCCTAGCGAAAAAATACACATACCGTTGTAATCGGGCGACTTTCTACTTTCAAATGCAATAGGAATTTTTGGGTTAGGTCAATCCGTTCGCGAGATATGGGAGTTTGAAGCTAAGAAATGGTTGAGAAGACAACAAATTTTTCGCACTTCTGCTGCTCCATACGCTTAACCAGAATGGCCTAGGGAAAAAATACACATACCGTTGAAATCGTGCGAGTTTCTACTTTCAGACGCAACAGGAATTTTTGGGTTAGGTCAATCCGTTCGCGAGATATGGGAGTTTGAAGCTAGGAAATGGTTGATAAGGCAAAAAATTTTTCGCACTTCTGCTGCCCCAATCGCTTAACCAGAACGGCCTAGGGGAAAAATACACGTACCGTTGTAATCGGGCGAGTTTCTGCTTTCAAATGCAATAGGAATTTTTGGGTTAGGCCGATCCGGTCGCGAGATATGAGAGTTTGAAGCTAAGAAATGGTTGAGAAGAGAACAAATTTTTTCGCAATTCTGCTGCTCCAAACGCTTAACCAGAACGGCCTAGGGAAAAAATACACGTACCGTTGTAATCGGGCGAGTTTCTGCTTTCAAATGCAATAGGAATTTTTGGGTTAGGCCGATACGGTCGCGAGATATGAGAGTTTGAAGCTAAGAAATGGTTGAGAAGAGAACAAATTTTTCGAAATTCTGCTGCTCCAAACGCTTAACCAGAATGGCCTAGGGAAAAAATAAGCATACCGTTGTAATCGGGCGAGTTTCTACTTTCAGACGCAGCAGGAATTTTTGGGTTTGGTCTATCCGTTCGCGAGATATGGGACATTGAAGCTAAGAAATGGTTGAGAAGACAACAAATTTTTCGCAATTCTGCTGCTCCAAACGCTTAACCAGAATGGCCTAGGGAAAAAATACGCATACCGTTGTAATCGGGCGAGTTTCTACTTTCTGTTACAATAGGAATTTTTGGGTTAGGTCAATCCGTTCGCGAGATATGGGACTTTGAAGCTAAGAAATGGTTGACAAGACAACAAATTTTTCGCAATTCTGCTGCTCCAAACGCTTAACCAGAATGGCCTAGGGAAAAAATACGCATACCGTTGTAATCGGGCGAGTTTCTACTTTCAGTTACAATAGGAATTTTTGGGTTAGGTCAATCCGTTCGCGAGATATGGGACTTTGAAGCTAAGAAATGGTTGACAAGACAACAAATTTTTCGCACTTCTGCTGCTCCAAACGCTTAACCAGAATGGCCTAGGGAAAAAATACACATACCGTTGAAATCGTGCGAGTTTCTACTTTCAGTTACAATAGGAATTTCTGGGTTAGGTCAATCCGTTCCCGAGATATGGGACTTTGAAGTTAAGAAATGGTTGACAAAACAACAAATTTTTCGCACTTCTGCTGCCCCAATCGCTTAACCAGAATGGCCTAGGGGAAAAATGCACGTACCGTTGTAATCGGGCGAGTTTCTGCTTTCAAATGCAATAGGAATTTTTGGGTTAGGCCGATCCGCTCGCGAGATATGAGAGTTTGAAGCTAAGAAATGGTTGAGAAGAGAACAAATTTTTCGAAATTCTGCTGCTCCAAACGCTTAACCAGAATGGCCTAGGGAAAAAATACGCATACCGTTGTAATCGGGAGAGTTTCTACTTTCAGACGCAGAAGGAGTTGTTGGGTTTGGTCAATCGGTTCGCGAGATATGGGACTTTGAAGCTAAGAAATGGTTGAGAAGACAACAAATTTTTCGCAATTCAGCTTCTCCAATCGCTTAACCAGAATGTCCTAGGGAAAAAATACGCATACCGTTGTAATCGGGCGAGTTTCTACTTTCAGTTACAATAGGAACTTTTGGGTTAGGTCAATCCGTTCGCGAGATATGGGACTTTGAAGCTAAGAAATGGTTGACAAGACAACAAATTTTTCGCAATTCTGCTGCTCCAAACGCTTAACCAGAATGCCCTAGGGAAAAAATACACATACCGTTGTAATCGGGCGAGCTTCTACTTTCAGACGCAGCAGGAATTTTTGGGTTAGGTCAGTCCGTTCGCGAGATATGGGAGTTTGAAGCCAAGAAATGGTTGAGAAGGCAAAAAATTTTTCGCAATTCTGCAGCTCCAAACGCTTAACCAGAATGGCCTAGGGAAAAAATACACATACCGTTGTAATCGGGCGAGTTTCTACTTTCAGTTACAATAGGAATTTTTGGGTTCGGTCAATCCGTTCGCGAGATATGGGACTTTGAAGATAAGAAATGGTTGACAAGACCACAAATTTTTCGCACTTCTGCTGCTCCAATCGCTTGACCAGAATGCCCTAGGGGAAAAATACACGTACCGTTGTAATCGGCCGAGTTTCTACTTTCAAATGCAATAGGAATTTTTGGGTTAGGACAATCCGTTCGCGAGATATGAGAGTTTCCAGCTAAGAAATGGTTGAGAAGACAACAAATTATTCGCAATTCTGCTCCTCCAAACGCTTAACCAGAATGCCCTAGGGAAAAAATACACATACCGTTGTAATCGGGCGAGTTTCTACTTTCAGATGCAATAGGAATTTTTGGGTTAGGTCAATCCGTTCGCGAGATATGGGAGTTTGAAGCCAAGAAATGGTTGAGAAGGCAAAAAATTTTTCGCAATTCTGCTGCTCCAAACGCTTAACCAGAATGGCCTAGGGAAAAAATACACATACCGTTGTAATCGGGCGAGTTTCTACTTTCAGATGCAATAAGAATTTTTGGGTTAGGTCAATCCGTTCGCGAGATATGGGAGTTTGAAGCTAAGAAATGGTTGAGAAGACAACAAATTTTTCGCAAATCTGCTGCTCCAAACGCTTAACCAGAATGGCCTAGGGAAAAAATACGCATACCGTTGTAATCGGGCGAGTTTCTACTTTCAGTTACAATAGGACTTTTTGGGTTAGGTCAATCCGTTCGCGAGATATGGGAGTTTGAAGCTAAGAAATGGTTGAGAAGACAACAAATTTTTCGCACTTCTGCTGCTCCAAACGCTTAACCAGAATGGCCTAGGGAAAAAATACACATACCGTTGAAATCGTGCGAGTTTCTACTTTCAGACGCAACAGGAATTTTTGGGTTAGGTCAATCCGTTCGCGAGATATGGGAGTTTGAAGGTAGGAAATGGTTGAGAAGGCAAAAAATTTTTCGCAGTTCTGCTGCTCCAAACGCTTAACCAGAATGGCCTAGGGAAAAAATACACATACCGTTGTAATCGGGCGAGTTTCTACTTTCAGTTACAATAGGAATTTTTGGGTTAGGTCAATCCGTTCCCGAGATATCGGACTTTGAAGCTAAGAAATGGTTGACAACACAACAAATTTTTCGCACTTCTGCTGCCCCAATCGCTTAACCAGAATGGCCTAGGGGAAAAATACACGTACCGTTGTAATCGGGCGAGTTTCTGCTTTCAAATGCAATAGGAATTTTTTGGGTTAGGCCGATCCGGTCGCGAGATATGAGAGTTTGAAGCTATGAAATGGTTGAGAAGAGAACAAATTTTTCGCAATTCAGCTTCTCCAATCGCTTAACCAGAATGGCCTAGGGAAAAAATACGCATACCGTTGTAATCGGGCGAGTTTCTACTTTCAGACGCAGCAGGAATTTTTGGGTTTGGTCAATCCGTTCGCGAGATATGGGTCCTTGAAGCTAAGAAATGGTTGAGAAGACAACAAATTTTCCGCAATTCTGCTGCTCCAAACGCTTAACCAGAATGGGCTAGGGAAAAAATACACATACCGTTGTAATCGGGAGAGTTTCTACTTTCACAAGCATCAGGAATTTTTGGGTTTGGTCAATCCGTTCGCGAGATATGGGAGTTTGAAACCAAGAAATGGTTGAGAAGGCATAAAATTTTGCGCAATTCTGCTGCTCCAAACGCTTAACCAGAATGGCCTAGGGAAAAAATACACATACCGTTGTAATCGGCCGAGTTTCTACTTTCAGACGCAACAGGAATTTTTGGGTTAGGTCAATCCGTTCGCGAGATATGGGAGTTTGAAGCTAAGAAATGGTTGAGAAGGCAACAAGTTTTTCGCACTTCTGCTGCTCCAAACGCTTAACCAGAATGGCCTAGGGAAAAAATACGCATACCGTTGTAATCGGACGAGTTTCTACTTTCAGTTACAATAGGAATTTTTGGGTTAGGTCAATCCGTTCGCGAGGTATGGGACTTTGAAGCTATGAAATGGTTGACAAGACAACAAATTTTTCGCACTTCTGCTGCTCCAATCGCTTAACCAGAATGGCCTAGGGGAAAAATACACGTACCGTTGTAATCGGGCGAGTTTCTACTTTCAGTTACAATAGGAATTTTTGGGTTAGGTCAATCCGTTCGCGAGATATGGGAGTTTGAAGCCAAGAAATGGTTGAGAAGGCAAAATATTTTTCGCAATTCTGCTGCTCCAAACGCATAACCAGAATGGGCTAGGGTAAAAAAACACATACCGTTGTAATCGGGAGAGTCTCTACTTTCACAATCATCAGGAATTTTTGGGTTTGGTCAATCCGTTCGCGAGATATGGGAGTTTGAAGTCAAGAAATGGTTGACAAGACAACAAATTTTTCGCAATTCTGCTGCTCCAAACGCTTAACCAGAATGCCCTAGGGAAAAAATACACATACCGTTGTAATCGGCCGAGTTTCTACTTTCAGATGCAATAGGAATTTTTGGGTTAGGTCAATCCGTTCGCGAGATATGGGAGTTTGAAGCCAAGAAATGGTTGAGAAGGCATAAAATTTTTCGCAATTCTGCTGATCCAAACGCTTAACCAGAATGGGCTAGGGGAAAAATACACGTACCGTTGTAATCGGGCGAGTTTCTACTTTCAGATGCAATAGGAATTTTTGGGTTAGGTCAATCCGTTCGCGAGATATGGGAGTTTGAATCTAAGAAATGGTTGAGAAGACAACAAATTTTTCGCACTTCTGCTGCTCCAAACGCTTAACCAGAATGGCCTAGGGAAAAAATACACATACCGTTGTAATCGGGCGAGCTTCTACTTTCAGACGCAGCAGGAAGTTTTGGGTTAGGTCAGTCCGTTCGCGAGATATGGGAGTTTGAAGCCAAGAAATGGTTGAGAAGGCAAAAAATTTTTCGCAATTCTGCAGCTCCAAACGCTTAACCAGAATGGCCTAGGGAAAAAATACACATACCGTTGTAATCGGGCGAGTTTCTACTTTCAGTTACAATAGGAATTTTTGGGTTCGGTCAATCCGTTCGCGAGATATGGGACTTTGAAGCTAAGAAATGGTTGACAAGACCACAAATTTTTCGCACTTCTGCTGCTCCAATCGCTTGACCAGAATGCCCTAGGGGAAAAATACACGTACCGTTGTAATCGGCCGAGTTTCTACTTTCAAATGCAATAGGAATTTTTGGGTTAGGACAATCCGTTCGCGAGATATGAGAGTTTCCAGCTAAGAAATGGTTGAGAAGACAACAAATTATTCGCAATTCTGCTGCTCCAAACGCTTAACCAGAATGCCCTAGGGAAAAAATACACATACCGTTGTAATCGGGCGAGTTTCTACTTTCAGATGCAATAGGAATTTTTGGGTTAGGTCAATCCGTTCGCGAGATATGGGAGTTTGAAGCCAAGAAATGGTTGAGAAGGCAAAAAATTTTTCGCAATTCTGCTGCTCCAAACGCTTAACCAGAAAGGCCTAGGGAAAAAATACACATACCGTTGTAATCGGGCGAGTTTCTTCTTTCAGATGCAATAAGAATTTTTGGGTTAGGTCAATCCGTTCGCGAGATATGGGAGTTTGAAGCTAAGAAATGGTTGAGAAGACAACAAATTTTTCGCACTTCTGCTGCTCCAAACGCTTAACCAGAATGGCCTAGGGAAAAAATACACATACCGTTGAAATCGTGCGAGTTTCTACTTTCAGACGCAACAGGAATTTTTGGGTTCTGTCAATCCGTTCGCGAGATATGGGACTTTGAAGCTAAGAAATGGTTGACAAGACCACAAATTTTTCGCACTTCTGCTGCTCCAATCGCTTGACCAGAATGCCCTAGGGAAAAAATACACGTACCGTTGTAATCGGCCGAGTTTCTACTTTCAAATGCAATAGGAATTTTTGGGTTAGGACAATCCGTTCGCGAGATATGAGAGTTTCCAGCTAAGAAATGGTTGAGAAGACAACAAATTATTCGCAATTCTGCTCCTCCAAACGCTTAACCAGAATGCCCTAGGGAAAAAATACACATACCGTTGTAATCGGGCGAGTTTCTACTTTCAGATGCAATAGGAATTTTTGGGTTAGGTCAATCCGTTCGCGAGATATGGGAGTTTGAAGCCAAGAAATGGTTGAGAAGGCAAAAAATTTTTCGCAATTCTGCTGCTCCAAACGCTTAACCAGAAAGGCCTAGGGAAAAAATACACATACCGTTGTAATCGGGCGAGTTTCTTCTTTCAGATGCAATAAGAATTTTTGGGTTAGGTCAATCCGTTCGCGAGATATGGGAGTTTGAAGCTAAGAAATGGTTGAGAAGACAACAAATTTTTCGCAAATCTGCTGCTCCAAACGCTTAACCAGAATGGCCTAGGGAAAAAATACGCGTACCGTTGTAATCGGGCGAGTTTCTACTTTCAGTTACAATAGGAATTTTTGGGTTAGGTCAATCCGTTCGCGAGATATGGGACTTTGAAGCTAAGAAATGGTTGACAAGACAACAAATTTTTCGCAATTCTGCTGCTCCAAACGCTTAACCAGAATGCCCTAGGGAAAAAATACACATACCGTTGTAATCGGCCGAGTTTCTACTTTCAGATGCAATAGGAATTTTTGGGTTAGGTCAATCCGTTCGCGAGATATGGGAGTTTGAAGCCAAGAAGTGGTTGAGAAGGCATAAAATTTTTCGCAATTCTGCTGATCCAAACGCTTAACCAGAATGGGCTAGGGGAAAAATACACGTACCGTTGTAATCGGGCGAGTTTCTACTTTCAGATGCAATAGGAATTTTTGGGTTAGGTCAATCCGTTCGCGAGATATGGGAGTTTGAATCTAAGAAATGGTTGAGAAGACAACAAATTTTTCGCACTTCTGCTGCTCCAAACGCTTAACCAGAATGGCCTAGGGAAAAAATACACATACCGTTGTAATCGGGCGAGCTTCTACTTTCAGACGCAGCAGGAAGTTTTGGGTTAGGTCAGTCCGTTCGCGAGATATGGGAGTTTGAAGCCAAGAAATGGTTGAGAAGGCAAAAAATTTTTCGCAATTCTGCAGCTCCAAACGCTTAACCAGAATGGCCTAGGGAAAAAATACACATACCGTTGTAATCGGGCGAGTTTCTACTTTCAGTTACAATAGGAATTTTTGGGTTCGGTCAATCCGTTCGCGAGATATGGGACTTTGAAGCTAAGAAATGGTTGACAAGACCACAAATTTTTCGCACTTCTGCTGCTCCAATCGCTTGACCAGAATGCCCTAGGGGAAAAATACACGTACCGTTGTAATCGGCCGAGTTTCTACTTTCAAATGCAATAGGAATTTTTGGGTTAGGACAATCCGTTCGCGAGATATGAGAGTTTCCAGCTAAGAAATGGTTGAGAAGACAACAAATTATTCGCAATTCTGCTCCTCCAAACGCTTAACCAGAATGCCCTAGGGAAAAAATACACATACCGTTGTAATCGGGCGAGTTTCTACTTTCAGATGCAATAGGAATTTTTGGGTTAGGTCAATCCGTTCGCGAGATATGGGAGTTTGAAGCCAAGAAATGGTTGAGAAGGCAAAAAATTTTTCGCAATTCTGCTGCTCCAAACGCTTAACCAGAAAGGCCTAGGGAAAAAATACACATACCGTTGTAATCGGGCGAGTTTCTTCTTTCAGATGCAATAAGAATTTTTGGGTTAGGTCAATCCGTTCGCGAGATATGGGAGTTTGAAGCTAAGAAATGGTTGAGAAGACAACAAATTTTTCGCAAATCTGCTGCTCCAAACGCTTAACCAGAATGGCCTAGGGAAAAAATACGCGTACCGTTGTAATCGGGCGAGTTTCTACTTTCAGTTACAATAGGAATTTTTGGGTTAGGTCAATCCGTTCGCGAGATATGGGACTTTGAAGCTAAGAAATGGTTGACAAGACAACAAATTTTTCGCAATTCTGCTGCTCCAAACGCTTAACCAGAATGCCCTAGGGAAAAAATACACATACCGTTGTAATCGGCCGAGTTTCTACTTTCAGATGCAATAGGAATTTTTGGGTTAGGTCAATCCGTTCGCGAGGTATGGGAGTTTGAAGCCAAGAAATGGTTGAGAAGGCATAAAATTTTTCGCAATTCTGCTGATCCAAACGCTTAACCAGAATGGGCTAGGGGAAAAATACACGTACCGTTGTAATCGGGCGAGTTTCTACTTTCAGATGCAATAGGAATTTTTGGGTTAGGTCAATCCGTTCGCGAGATATGGGAGTTTGAATCTAAGAAATGGTTGAGAAGACAACAAATTTTTCGCACTTCTGCTGCTCCAAACGCTTAACCAGAATGGCCTAGGGAAAAAATACACATACCGTTGTAATCGGGCGAGCTTCTACTTTCAGACGCAGCAGGAATTTTTGGGTTAGGTCAGTCCGTTCGCGAGATATGGGAGTTTGAAGCCAAGAAATGGTTGAGAAGGCAAAAAATTTTTCGCAATTCTGCAGCTCCAAACGCTTAACCAGAATGGCCTAGGGAAAAAATACACATACCGTTGTAATCGGGCGAGTTTCTACTTTCAGTTACAATAGGAATTTTTGGGTTCGGTCAATCCGTTCGCGAGATATGGGACTTTGAAGCTAAGAAATGGTTGACAAGACCACAAATTTTTCGCACTTCTGCTGCTCCAATCGCTTGACCAGAATGCCCTAGGGTTAAAATACACGTACCGTTGTAATCGGCCGAGTTTCTACTTTCAAATGCAATAGGAATTTTTGGGTTAGGACAATCCGTTCGCGAGATATGAGAGTTTCCAGCTAAGAAATGGTTGAGAAGACAACAAATTATTCGCAATTCTGCTCCTCCAAACGCTTAACCAGAATGCCCTAGGGAAAAAATACTCATACCGTTGTAATCGGGCGAGTTTCTACTTTCAGATGCAATAGGAATTTTTGGGTTAGGTCAATCCGTTCGCGAGATATGGGAGTTTGAAGCCAAGAAATGGTTGAGAAGGCAAAAAATTTTTCGCAATTCTGCTGCTCCAAACGCTTAACCAGAAAGGCCTAGGGAAAAAATACACATACCGTTGTAATCGGGCGAGTTTCTACTTTCAGATGCAATAAGAATTTTTGGGTTAGGCCGATCCGGTCGCGAGATATGAGAGTTTGAAGCTAAGAAATGGTTGAGAAGAGAACAAATTTTTCGCAATTCAGCTGCTCCAAACGCTTAACCAGAATGGCCTAGGGAAAAAATACACGTACCGTTGTAATCGGGCGAGTTTCTGCTTTCAAATGCAATAGGAATTTTTGGGTTAGGCCGATCCGGTCGCGAGATATGAGAGTTTGAAGCTAAGAAATGGTTGAGGAGAGAACAAATTTTTCGAAATTCTGCTGCTCCAAACGCTTAACCAGAATGGCCTAGGGAAAAAATACGCATACAGTTGTAATCGGGCGAGTTTTGTACTTTCAGTTACAATAGGAATTTTTGGGTTAGGTCAATCCGTTCCCGAGATATCGGACTTTGAAGCTAAGAAATGGTTGACAAGACAACGAATTTTTCGCACTTCTGCTGCCCCAATCGCTTAACCAGAATGGCCTAGGGGAAAAATACACGTACCGTTGTAATCGGGCGAGTTTCTGCTTTCAAATGCAATAGGAATTTTTGGGTTAGGCCGATCCGGTCGCGAGATATGAGAGTTTGAAGCTAAGAAATGGTTGAGAAGAGAACAAATTTTTCGCAATTCAGCTGCTCCAAACGCTTAACCAGAATGGCCTAGGGAAAAAATACACGTACCGTTGTAATCGGGCGAGTTTCTGCTTTCAAATGCAATAGGAATTTTTGGGTTAGGCCGATCCGGTCGCGAGATATGAGAGTTTGAAGCTAAGAAATGGTTGAGAAGAGAACAAATTTTTCGAAATTCTGCTGCTCCAAACGCTTAACCAGAATGACCTAGGGAAAAAATAAGCATACCGTTGTAATCGGGCGAGTTTCTACTTTCAGACGCAGCAGGAATTTTTGGGTTCGGTCAATCCGTTCGCGAGATATGGGACTTTGAAGCTAAGAAATGGTTGAGAAGACAACAAATTTTTCGCAATTCTGCTGCTCCAAACGCTTAACCAGAATGGCCTAGGGAAAAAATACGCATACCGTTGTAATCGGGCGAGTTTCTACTTTCTGTTACAATAGGAATTTTTGGGTTAGGTCAATCCGTTCGCGAGATATGGGACTTTGAAGCTAAGAAATGGTTGACAAGACAACAAATTTTTCGCAATTCTGCTGCTCCAAACGCTTAACCAGAATGGCCTAGGGAAAAAATACGCATACCGTTGTAATCGGGCGAGTTTCTACTTTCAGTTACAATAGGAATTTTTGGGTTAGGTCAATCCGTTCGCGAGATATGGGACTTTGAAGCTAAGAAATGGTTGACAAGACAACAAATTTTTCGCACTTCTGCTGCTCCAAACGCTTAACCAGAATGGCCTAGGGAAAAAATACACATACCGTTGTAATCGGGCGAGTTTCTACTTTCAAATGCAATAGGAATTTTGGGTTAGGTCAATCCGTTCGCGACATATGGGACTTTGAAGTTAAGAAATGGTTGACAAGACAACAAATTTTTCGCACTTCTGCTGCTCCAAACGCTTAACCAGAATGGCCTAGGGAAAAAATACACATACCGTTGAAATCGTGCGAGTTTCTACTTTCAGACGCAACAGGAATTTTTGGGATAGGTCAATCCGTTCGCGAGATATGGGAGTTTGAAGCTAGGAAATGGTTGAGAAGGCAAAAAATTTTTCGCAATTCTGCTGCTCCAAACGCTTAACCAGAATGGGCCAGGGAAAAAACACACATACCGTTGTAATCGGGCGAGTTTCTACTTTCAGTTACAATAGGAATTTTTGGGTTAGGTCAATCCGTTCCCGAGATATGGGACTTTGAAGCTAAGAAATGGTTGACAAAACAACAAATTTTTCGCACTTCTGCTGCCCCAATCGCTTAACCAGAATGGCCTAGGGGAAAAATACACGTACCGTTGTAATCGGGCGAGTTTCTGCTTTCAAATGCAATAGGAATTTTTGGGTTAGGCCGATCCGGTCGCGAGATATGAGAGTTTGAAGCTAAGAAATGGTTGAGTAGAGAACAAATTTTTCGCAATTCTGCTGCTCCAAACGCTTAACCAGAATGGCCTAGGGAAAAAATACGCATACCGTTGTAATCGGGCGAGTTTCTACTTTCAGTTACAATAGGAATTTTTGGGTTAGGTCAATCCGTTCGCGAGATATGGGACTTTGAAGCTAAGAAATGGTTGACAAGACAACAAATTTTTCGCACTTCTGCTGCTCCAAACGCTTAACCAGAATGGCCTAGGGAAAAAATACACATACCGTTGTAATCGGGCGAGTTTCTACTTTCAAATGCAATAGGAATTTTGGGTTAGGTCAATCCGTTCGCGACATATGGGACTTTGAAGTTAAGAAATGGTTGACAAGACAACAAATTTTTCGCACTTCTGCTGCCCCAATCGCTTAACCAGAATGGCCTAGGGGAAAAATACGAATACCGTTGTAATCGGGCGAGCTTCTACTTTCAGTTGCAATAGGAATTTTTGGGTTAGGCCGATCCGGTCGCGAGATATGAGAGTTTGAAGCTAAGAAATGGTTGAGAAGGGAACAAATTTTTCGCAATTCAGCTGCTCCAAACGCTTAACCAGAATGGCCTAGGGAAAAAATACACGTACCGTTGTAATCGGGCGAGTTTCTGCTTTCAAATGCAATAGGAATTTTTGGGTTAGGCCGATCCGGTCGCGAGATATGAGAGTTTGAAGCTAAGAAATGGTTGAGAAGAGAACAAATTTTTCGAAATTCTGCTGCTCCAAACGCTTAACCAGAATGACCTAGGGAAAAAATAAGCATACCGTTGTAATCGGGCGAGTTTCTACTTTCAGACGCAGCAGGAATTTTTGGGTTTGGTCAATCCGTTCGCGAGATATGGGACTTTGAAGCTAAGAAATGGTTGAGAAGACAACAAATTTTTCGCAATTCTGCTGCTCCAAACGCTTAACCAGAATGGCCTAGGGAAAAAATACGCATACCGTTGTAATCGGGCGAGTTTCTACTTTCTGTTACAATAGGAATTTTTGGGTTAGGTCAATCCGTTCGCGAGATATGGGACTTTGAAGCTAAGAAATGGTTGACAAGACAACAAATTTTTCGCGCTTCTGCTGCTCCAAACGCTTAACCAGAGTGGCCCAGGGAAAAAATACGAATACCGTTGTAATCGGGCGAGCTTCTACTTTCAGTTGCAATAGGAATTTTTGGGTTAGGTCAATCTGTTCGCGAGATATGGGACTTTGAAGCTAAGAAATGGTTGAGAAGACAACAAATTTTTCGCACTTCTGCTGCTCCAATCGCTTAACCAGAATGACACAGGGGAAAAATACACATACCGCTGTAATCGGGCGAGTTTCTACTTTCAGTTACAATAGGAATTTTTGGGTTAGGTCAATCCGTTCGCGAGATATGGGACTTTGAAGCTAAGAAATGGTTGACAAGACAACAAATTTTTCGCACTTCTGCTGCTCCAAACGCTTAACCAGAATGGCCTAGGGAAAAAATACACATACCGTTGTAATCGGGCGAGTTTCTACTTTCAAATGCAATAGGAATTTTTGGGTTAGGTCAATCCGTTCGCGAGATATGGGAGTTTGAAGCTAAGAAATGGTTGAGAAGAGAACAAATTTTTCGCAATTCTGATACTCCGGACGCTTAACCAGAATGGCCTAGCGAAAAAATACACATACCGTTGTAATCGGGCGAGTTTCTACTTTCAGATGCAATAGGAATTTTTGGGTTAGGTCAATCCGTTCGCGAGATATGGGAGTTTCAAGCTAAGAAATGGTTGAGAAGACAACAAATTTTTCGCACTTCTGCTGCTCCAAACTCTTAACCAGAATGGCCTAGGGAAAAAATACACATACCGTTGAAATCGTGCGAGTTCCTACTTTCAGACGCAACAGGAATTTTTGGGTTATGTCAATCCGTTCGCGAGATATGGGAGTTTGAATCTAGGAAATGGTTGAGAAGGCAAAAAATTTTTCGCAATTCTGCTGCTCCAAACGCTTAACCAGAATTGCCTAGGGAAAAAATACACATACCGTTGTAATCGGGCGAGTTTCTACTTTCAGTTACAATAGGAATTTTTGGGTTAGGTCAATCCGTTCCGGAGATATCGGACTTTGAAGCTAAGAAATGGTTGACAAGACAACAAATTTTTCGCACTTCTGCTGCCCCAATCGCTTAACCAGAATGGCCTAGGGGAAAAATACACGTACCGTTGTAATCGGGCGAGTTTCTGCTTTCAAATGCAATAGGAATTTTTGGGTTAGGCCGATCCGGTCGCGAGATATGAGAGTTTGAAGCTAAGAAATGGTTGAGAAGAGAACAAATTTTTCGCAATTCAGCTGTTCCAAACGCTTAACCAGAATGGCCTAGCGAAAAAATACACATACCGTTGTAATCGGGCGAGTTTCTACTTTCAGATGCAATAGGAATTTTTGGGTTATGTCAATCCGTTCGCGAGATATGGGAGTTTGAATCTAGGAAATGGTTGAGAAGGCAAAAAATTTTTCGCAATTCTGCTGCTCCAAACGCTTAACCAGAATGGCCTAGGGAAAAAATACACATACCGTTGTAATCAGGCGAGTTTCTACTTTCAGTTACAATAGGAATTTTTGGGTTAGGTCAATCCGTTCGCGAGATATGGGACTTTGAAGCTAAGAAAGGGTTGACAAGACAACAAATTTTTCGCACTTCTGCTGCTCCAAACGCTTAACCAGAATGGCCTAGGGAAGAAATACACATACCGTTGTAATCGGGCGAGTTTCTACTTTCAAATGCAATAGGAATTTTTGGGTTAGGTCAATCCGTTCGCGAGATATGGGAGTTTGAAGCTAAGAAATGGTTGACAAGACAACAAATTTTTCGCACTTCTGCTGCTCCAAACGCTTAACCAGAATGGCCTAGGGAAAAAATACACATACCGTTGTAATCGGGCGAGTTTCTACTTTCAAATGCAATAGGAATTTTTGGGTTAGGTCAATCCGTTCGCGAGATATGGGAGTTTGAAGCTAAGAAATGGTTGAGAAGAGAACAAATTTTTCGCAATTCTGATACTCCGGACGCTTAACCAGAATGGCCTAGCGAAAAAATACACATACCGTTGTAATCGGGCGAGTTTCTACTTTCAGTTGCAATAGGAATTTTTGGGTTATGTCAATCCGTTCGCGAGATATGGGAGTTTGAATCTAGGAAATGGTTGAGAAGGCAAAAAATTTTTCGCAATTCTGCTGCTCCAAACGCTTAACCAGAATGGCCTAGGGAAAAAATACACATACCGTTGTAATCAGGCGAGTTTCTACTTTCAGTTACAATAGGAATTTTTGGGTTAGGTCAATCCGTTCGCGAGATATGGGACTTTGAAGCTAAGAAAGGGTTGACAAGACAACAAATTTTTCGCACTTCTGCTGCTCCAAACGCTTAACCAGAATGGCCTAGGGAAGAAATACACATACCGTTGTAATCGGGCGAGTTTCTACTTTCAAATGCAATAGGAATTTTTGGGTTAGGTCAATCCGTTCGCGAGATATGGGAGTTTGAAGCTAGGAAATGGTTGATAAGGCAAAAAATTTTTCGCACTTCTGCTGCCCCAATCGCTTAACCAGAACGGCCTAGGGGAAAAATACACGTACCGTTGTAATCGGGCGAGTTTCTACTTTCAGTTACAATAGGAATTTTTGGGTTAGGTCAATCCGTTCGCGAGATATGGGACTTTGAAGCTAAGAAATGGTTGACAAGACAACAAATTTTTCGCGCTTCTGCTGCTCCAAACGCTTAACCAGAGTGGCCCAGGGAAAAAATACGAATACCGTTGTAATCGGGCGAGCTTCTACTTTCAGTTGCAATAGGAATTTTTGGGTTAGGTCAATCTGTTCGCGAGATATGGGACTTTGAAGCTAAGAAATGGTTGAGAAGACAACAAATTTTTCGCACTTCTGCTGCTCCAATCGCTTAACCAGAATGACACAGGGGAAAAATACACATACCGCTGTAATCGGGCGAGTTTCTACTTTCAGTTACAATAGGAATTTTTGGGTTAGGTCAATCCGTTCGCGAGATATGGGACTTTGAAGCTAAGAAATGGTTGACAAGACAACAAATTTTTCGCACTTCTGCTGCTCCAAACGCTTAACCAGAATGGCCTAGGGAAAAAATACACATACCGTTGTAATCGGGCGAGTTTCTACTTTCAAATGCAATAGGAATTTTTGGGTTAGGTCAATCCGTTCGCGAGATATGGGAGTTTGAAGCTAAGAAATGGTTGAGAAGAGAACAAATTTTTCGCAATTCTGATACTCCGGACGCTTAACCAGAATGGCCTAGCGAAAAAATACACATACCGTTGTAATCGGGCGAGTTTCTACTTTCAGATGCAATAGGAATTTTTGGGTTAGGTCAATCCGTTCGCGAGATATGGGAGTTTCAAGCTAAGAAATGGTTGAGAAGACAACAAATTTTTCGCACTTCTGCTGCTCCAAACTCTTAACCAGAATGGCCTGGGGAAAAAATACACATACCGTTGAAATCGTGCGAGTTCCTACTTTCAGACGCAACAGGAATTTTTGGGTTATGTCAATCCGTTCGCGAGATATGGGAGTTTGAATCTAGGAAATGGTTGAGAAGGCAAAAAATTTTTCGCAATTCTGCTGCTCCAAACGCTTAACCAGAATGGCCTAGGGAAAAAATACACATACCGTTGTAATCGGGCGAGTTTCTACTTTCAGTTACAATAGGAATTTTTGGGTTAGGTCAATCCGTTCCGGAGATATCGGACTTTGAAGCTAAGAAATGGTTGACAAGACAACAAATTTTTCGCACTTCTGCTGCCCCAATCGCTTAACCAGAATGGCCTAGGGGAAAAATACACGTACCGTTGTAATCGGGCGAGTTTCTGCTTTCAAATACAATAGGAATTTTTGGGTTAGGCCGATCCGGTCGCGAGATATGAGAGTTTGAAGCTAAGAAATGGTTGAGAAGAAAACAAATTTTTCGCAATTCAGCTGTTCCAAACGCTTAACCAGAATGGCCTAGCGAAAAAATACACATACCGTTGTAATCAGGCGAGTTTCTACTTTCAGACGCAACAGGAATTTTTGGGATAGGTCAATCCGTTCGCGAGATATGGGAGTTTGAAGCTAGGAAATGGTTGATAAGGCAAAAAATTTTTCGCACTTCTGCTGCCCCAATCGCTTAACCAGAACGGCCTAGGGGAAAAATACACATACCGTTGTAATCGGGCGAGTTTCTACTTTCAAATGCAATAGGAATTTTTGGGTTAGGTCAATCCGTTCGCGAGATATGGGAGTTTGAAGCTAAGAAATGGTTGAGAAGACAACAAATTTTTCGCACTTCTGCTGCTCCATACGCTTAACCAGAATGGCCTAGGGAAAAAATACACATACCGTTGAAATCGTGCGAGTTTCTACTTTCAGACGCAACAGGAATTTTTGGGTTAGGTCAATCCGTTCGCGAGATATGGGAGTTTGAAGCTAGGAAATGGTTGATAAGGCAAAAAATTTTTCGCACTTCTGCTGCCCCAATCGCTTAACCAGAACGGCCTAGGGGAAAAATACACGTACCGTTGTAATCGGGCGAGTTTCTGCTTTCAAATGCAATAGGAATTTTTGGGTTAGGCCGATCCGGTCGCGAGATATGAGAGTTTGAAGCTAAGAAATGGTTGAGAAGAGAACAAATTTTTTCGCAATTCTGCTGCTCCAAACGCTTAACCAGAATGGCCTAGGGAAAAAATACACGTACCGTTGTAATCGGGCGAGTTTCTGCTTTCAAATGCAATAGGAATTTTTGGGTTAGGCCGATCCGGTCGCGAGATATGAGAGTTTGAAGCTAAGAAATGGTTGAGAAGAGAACAAATTTTTCGAAATTCTGCTGCTCCAAACGCTTAACCAGAATGGCCTAGGGAAAAAATAAGCATACCGTTGTAATCGGGCGAGTTTCTACTTTCAGACGCAGCAGGAATTTTTGGGTTTGGTCAATCCGTTCGCGAGATATGGGACATTGAAGCTAAGAAATGGTTGAGAAGACAACAAATTTTTCGCAATTCTGCTGCTCCAAACGCTTAACCAGAATGGCCTAGGGAAAAAATACGCATACCGTTGTAATCGGGCGAGTTTCTACTTTCTGTTACAATAGGAATTTTTGGGTTAGGACAATCCGTTCGCGAGATATGGGACTTTGAAGCTAAGAAATGGTTGACAAGACAACAAATTTTTCGCAATTCTGCTGCTCCAAACGCTTAACCAGAATGGCCTAGGGAAAAAATACGCATACCGTTGTAATCGGGCGAGTTTCTACTTTCAGTTACAATAGGAATTTTTGGGTTAGGTCAATCCGTTCGCGAGATATGGGACTTTGAAGCTAAGGAATGGTTGACAAGACAACAAATTTTTCGCAATTCTGCTGCTCCAAACGCTTAACCAGAATGGCCTAGGGAAAAAATACACATACCGTTGTAATCGGGCGAGTTTCTACTTTCAAATGCAATAGGAATTTTGGGTTAGGTCAATCCGTTCGCGACATATGGGACTTTGAAGTTAAGAAATGGTTGACAAGACAACAAATTTTTCGCACTTCTGCTGCTCCAAACTCTTAACCAGAATGGCCTAGGGAAAAAATACACATACCGTTGAAATCGTGCGAGTTCCTACTTTCAGACGCAACAGGAATTTTTGGGTTATGTCAATCCGTTCGCGAGATATGGGAGTTTGAATCTAGGAAATGGTTGAGAAGGCAAAAAATTTTTCGCAATTCTGCTGCTCCAAACGCTTAACCAGAATGGCTCAGGGAAAAAACACACATACCGTTGTAATCGGGCGAGTTTCTACTTTCTGTTACAATAGGAATTTTTGGGTTAGGCCGATCCGGTCGCGAGATATGAGAGTTTGAAGCTAAGAAATGGTTGAGAAGAGAACAAATTTTTCGCAATTCAGCTGTTCCAAACGCTTAACCAGAATGGCCTAGCGAAAAAAT
The DNA here is from genome assembly GCF_051014685.1 of Ptiloglossa arizonensis. Taxonomy (NCBI): domain Eukaryota; kingdom Metazoa; phylum Arthropoda; class Insecta; order Hymenoptera; family Colletidae; genus Ptiloglossa; species Ptiloglossa arizonensis. The sequence goes on from NW_027478385.1 coordinate 6,290,859, forward strand.
ACACATACCGTTGTAATCGGGCGAGTTTCTACTTTCAGTTGCAATAGGAATTTTTGGGTTATGTCAATCCGTTCGCGAGATATGGGAGTTTGAATCTAGGAAATGGTTGAGAAGGCAAAAAATTTTTCGCAATTCTGCTGCTCCAAACGCTTAACCAGAATGGCCTAGGGAAAGAATACACATACCGTTGTAATCAGGCGAGTTTCTACTTTCAGTTACAATAGGAATTTTTGGGTTAGGTCAATCCGTTCGCGAGATATGGGACTTTGAAGCTAAGAAAGGGTTGACAAGACAACAAATTTTTCGCACTTCTGCTGCTCCAAACGCTTAACCAGAATGGCCTAGGGAAAAAATACACATACCGTTTTAATCGGGCGAGTTTCTACTTTCAAATGCAATAGGAATTTTTGGGTTAGGTCAATCTGTTCGCGAGATATGGGAGTTTGAAGCTAAGAAATGGTTGAGCAGAGAACAAATTTTTCGCAATTCTGCTACTCCAAACGCTTAACCAGAATGGCCTAGCGAAAAAATACACATACCGTTGTAATCGGGCGAGTTTCTACTTTCAAATGCAATAGGAATTTTTGGGTTAGGTCAATCCGTTCGCGAGATATGGGAGTTTGAAGCTAAGAAATGGTTGAGAAGACAACAAATTTTTCGCACTTCTGCTGCTCCATACGCTTAACCAGAATGGCCTAGGGAAAAAATACACATACCGTTGAAATCGTGCGAGTTTCTACTTTCAGACGCAACAGGAATTTTTGGGTTAGGTCAATCCGTTCGCGAGATATGGGAGTTTGAAGCTAGGAAATGGTTGATAAGGCAAAAAATTTTTCGCACTTCTGCTGCCCCAATCGCTTAACCAGAACGGCCTAGGGGAAAAATACACGTACCGTTGTAATCGGGCGAGTTTCTACTTTCAGTTACAATAGGAATTTTTGGGTTAGGTCAATCCGTTCGCGAGATATGGGACTTTGAAGCTAAGAAATGGTTGACAAGACAACAAATTTTTCGCACTTCTGCTGCTCCAAACGCTTAACCAGAATGGCCTAGGGAAAAAATACACATACCGTTGTAATCGGGCGAGTTTCTACTTTCAAATGCAATAGGAATTTTGGGTTAGGTCAATCCGTTCGCGACATATGGGACTTTGAAGTTAAGAAATGGTTGACAAGACAACAAATTTTTCGCACTTCTGCTGCTCCAAACGCTTAACCAGAATGGCCTAGGGAAAAAATACACATACCGTTGAAATCGTGCGAGTTTCTACTTTCAGACGCAACAGGAATTTTTGGGATAGGTCAATCCGTTCGCGAGATATGGGAGTTTGAAGCTAGGAAATGGTTGATAAGGCAAAAAATTTTTCGCACTTCTGCTGCCCCAATCGCTTAACCAGAACGGCCTAGGGGAAAAATACACATACCGTTGTAATCGGGCGAGTTTCTACTTTCAAATGCAATAGGAATTTTTGGGTTAGGTCAATCCGTTCGCGAGATATGGGAGTTTGAAGCTAAGAAATGGTTGAGAAGACAACAAATTTTTCGCACTTCTGCTGCTCCATACGCGTAACCAGAATGGCCTAGGGAAAAAATACACATACCGTTGAAATCGTGCGAGTTTCTACTTTCAGACGCAACAGGAATTTTTGGGTTAGGTCAATCCGTTCGCGAGATATGGGAGTTTGAAGCTAGGAAATGGTTGATAAGGCAAAAAATTTTTCGCACTTCTGCTGCCCCAATCGCTTAACCAGAACGGCCTAGGGGAAAAATACACGTACCGTTGTAATCGGGCGAGTTTCTACTTTCAGTTACAATAGGAATTTTTGGGTTAGGTCAATCCGTTCGCGAGATATGGGACTTTGAAGCTAAGAAATGGTTGACAAGACAACAAATATTTCGCACTTCTGCTGCTCCAAACGCTTAACCAGAATGGCCTAGGGAAAAAATACACATACCGTTGTAATCGGGCGAGTTTCTACTTTCAAATGCAATAGGAATTTTGGGTTAGGTCAATCCGTTCGCGACATATGGGACTTTGAAGTTAAGAAATGGTTGACAAGACAACAAATTTTTCGCACTTCTGCTGCTCCAAACGCTTAACCAGAATGGCCTAGGGAAAAATTACACATACCGTTGAAATCGTGCGAGTTTCTACTTTCAGACGCAACAGGAATTTTTGGGATAGGTCAATCCGTTCGCGAGATATGGGAGTTTGAAGCTAGGAAATGGTTGATAAGGCAAAAAATTTTTCGCACTTCTGCTGCCCCAATCGCTTAACCAGAACGGCCTAGGGGAAAAATACACATACCATTGTAATCGGGCGAGTTTCTACTTTCAAATGCAATAGGAATTTTTGGGTTAGGTCAATCCGTTCGCGAGATATGGGAGTTTGAAGCTAAGAAATGGTTGAGAAGACAACAAATTTTTCGCACTTCTGCTGCTCCATACGCTTAACCAGAATGGCCTAGGGAAAAAATACACATACCGTTGAAATCGTGCGAGTTTCTACTTTCAGACGCAACAGGAATTTTTGGGTTAGGTCAATCCGTTCGCGAGATATGGGAGTTTGAAGCTAGGAAATGGTTGATAAGGCAAAAAATTTTTCGCACTTCTGCTGCCCCAATCGCTTAACCAGAACGGCCTAGGGGAAAAATACACATACCGTTGTAATCAGGCGAGTTTCTACTTTCAGTTACAATAGGAATTTTTGGGTTAGGTCAATCCGTTCGCGAGATATGGGACTTTGAAGCTAAGAAAGGGTTGACAAGACAACAAATTTTTCGCACTTCTGCTGCTCCAAACGCTTAACAAGAATGGCCTAGGGAAAAAATACACATACCGTTTTAATCGGGCGAGTTTCTACTTTCAAATGCAATAGGAATTTTTGGGTTAGGTCAATCCGTTCGCGAGATATGGGAGTTTGAAGCTAAGAAATGGTTGAGCAGAGAACAAATTTTTCGCAATTCTGCTACTCCAAACGCTTAACCAGAATGGCCTAGCGAAAAAATACACATACCGTTGTAATCGGGCGAGTTTCTACTTTCAAATGCAATAGGAATTTTTGGGTTAGGTCAATCCGTTCGCGAGATATGGGAGTTTGAAGCTAAGAAATGGTTGAGAAGACAACAAATTTTTCGCACTTCTGCTGCTCCATACGCTTAACCAGAATGGCCTAGGGAAAAAATACACATACCGTTGAAATCGTGCGAGTTTCTACTTTCAGACGCAACAGGAATTTTTGGGTTAGGTCAATCCGTTCGCGAGATATGGGAGTTTGAAGCTAGGAAATGGTTGATAAGGCAAAAAATTTTTCGCACTTCTGCTGCCCCAATCGCTTAACCAGAACGGCCTAGGGGAAAAATACACGTACCGTTGTAATCGGGCGAGTTTCTACTTTCAGTTACAATAGGAATTTTTGGGTTAGGTCAATCCGTTCGCGAGATATGGGACTTTGAAGCTAAGAAATGGTTGACAAGACAACAAATTTTTCGCACTTCTGCTGCTCCAAACGCTTAACCAGAATGGCCTAGGGAAAAAATACACATACCGTTGTAATCGGGCGAGTTTCTACTTTCAAATGCAATAGGAATTTTGGGTTAGGTCAATCCGTTCGCGACATATGGGACTTTGAAGTTAAGAAATGGTTGACAAGACAACAAATTTTTCGCACTTCTGCTGCTCCAAACGCTTAACCAGAATGGCCTAGGGAAAAAATACACATACCGTTGAAATCGTGCGAGTTTCTACTTTCAGACGCAACAGGAATTTTTGGGATAGGTCAATCCGTTCGCGAGATATGGGAGTTTGAAGCTAGGAAATGGTTGATAAGGCAAAAAATTTTTCGCACTTCTGCTGCCCCAATCGCTTAACCAGAACGGCCTAGGGGAAAAATACACATACCGTTGTAATCGGGCGAGTTTCTACTTTCAAATGCAATAGGAATTTTTGGGTTAGGTCAATCCGTTCGCGAGATATGGGAGTTTGAAGCTAAGAAATGGTTGAGAAGACAACAAATTTTTCGCACTTCTGCTGCTCCATACGCTTAACCAGAATGGCCTAGGGAAAAAATACACATACCGTTGAAATCGTGCGAGTTTCTACTTTCAGACGCAACAGGAATTTTTGGGTTAGGTCAATCCGTTCGCGAGATATGGGAGTTTGAAGCTAGGAAATGGTTGATAAGGCAAAAAATTTTTCGCACTTCTGCTGCCCCAATCGCTTAACCAGAACGGCCTAGGGGAAAAATACACGTACCGTTGTAATCGGGCGAGTTTCTACTTTCAGTTACAATAGGAATTTTTGGGTTAGGTCAATCCATTCGCGAGATATGGGACTTTGAAGCTAAGAAATGGTTGACAAGACAACAAATTTTTCGCACTTCTGCTGCTCCAAACGCTTAACAAGAATGGCCTAGGGAAAAAATACACATACCGTTTTAATCGGGCGAGTTTCTACTTTCAAATGCAATAGGAATTTTTGGGTTAGGTCAATCCGTTCGCGAGATATGGGAGTTTGAAGCTAAGAAATGGTTGAGCAGAGAACAAATTTTTCGCAATTCTGCTACTCCAAACGCTTAACCAGAATGGCCTAGCGAAAAAATACACATACCGTTGTAATCGGGCGAGTTTCTACTTTCAAATGCAATAGGAATTTTTGGGTTAGGTCAATCCGTTCGCGAGATATGGGAGTTTGAAGCTAAGAAATGGTTGAGAAGACAACAAATTTTTCGCACTTCTGCTGCTCCATACGCTTAACCAGAATGGCCTAGGGAAAAAATACACATACCGTTGAAATCGTGCGAGTTTCTACTTTCAGACGCAACAGGAATTTTTGGGTTAGGTCAATCCGTTCGCGAGATATGGGAGTTTGAAGCTAGGAAATGGTTGATAAGGCAAAAAATTTTTCGCACTTCTGCTGCCCCAATCGCTTAACCAGAACGGCCTAGGGGAAAAATACACGTACCGTTGTAATCGGGCGAGTTTCTACTTTCAGTTACAATAGGAATTTTTGGGTTAGGTCAATCCGTTCGCGAGATATGGGACTTTGAAGCTAAGAAATGGTTGACAAGACAACAAATTTTTCGCACTTCTGCTGCTCCAAACGCTTAACCAGAATGGCCTAGGGAAAAAATACACATACCGTTGTAATCGGGCGAGTTTCTACTTTCAAATGCAATAGGAATTTTGGGTTAGGTCAATCCGTTCGCGACATATGGGACTTTGAAGTTAAGAAATGGTTGACAAGACAACAAATTTTTCGCACTTCTGCTGCTCCAAACGCTTAACCAGAATGGCCTAGGGAAAAAATACACATACCGTTGAAATCGTGCGAGTTTCTACTTTCAGACGCAACAGGAATTTTTGGGATAGGTCAATCCGTTCGCGAGATATGGGAGTTTGAAGCTAGGAAATGGTTGATAAGGCAAAAAATTTTTCGCACTTCTGCTGCCCCAATCGCTTAACCAGAACGGCCTAGGGGAAAAATACACATACCATTGTAATCGGGCGAGTTTCTACTTTCAAATGCAATAGGAATTTTTGGGTTAGGTCAATCCGTTCGCGAGATATGGGAGTTTGAAGCTAAGAAATGGTTGAGAAGACAACAAATTTTTCGCACTTCTGCTGCTCCATACGCTTAACCAGAATGGCCTAGGGAAAAAATACACATACCGTTGAAATCGTGCGAGTTTCTACTTTCAGACGCAACAGGAATTTTTGGGTTAGGTCAATCCGTTCGCGAGATATGGGAGTTTGAAGCTAGGAAATGGTTGATAAGGCAAAAAATTTTTCGCACTTCTGCTGCCCCAATCGCTTAACCAGAACGGCCTAGGGGAAAAATACACGTACCGTTGTAATCGGGCGAGTTTCTGCTTTCAAATGCAATAGGAATTTTTGGGTTAGGCCGATCCGGTCGCGAGATATGAGAGTTTGAAGCTAAGAAATGGTTGAGAAGGGAACAAATTTTTTCGCAATTCTGCTGCTCCAAACGCTTAACCAGAATGGCCTAGGGAAAAAATACACGTACCGTTGTAATCGGGCGAGTTTCTGCTTTCAAATGCAATAGGAATTTTTGGGCTAGGCCGATCCGGTCGCGAGATATGAGAGTTTGAAGCTAAGAAATGGTTGAGAAGAGAACAAATTTTTCGAAATTCTGCTGCTCCAAACGCTTAACCAGAATGGCCTAGGGAAAAAATAAGCATACCGTTGTAATCGGGCGAGTTTCTACTTTCAGACGCAGCAGGAATTTTTGGGTTAGGTCAATCCGTTCGCGAGATATGGGACTTTGAAGCTAAGAAATGGTTGACAAGACAACAAATTTTTCGCAATTCTGCTGCTCCAAACGCTTAACCAGAATGGCCTAGGGAAAAAATACGCATACCGTTGTAATCGGGCGAGTTTCTACTTTCAGTTACAATAGGAATTTTTGGGTTAGGTCAATCCGTTCGCGAGATATGGGACTTTGAAGTTAAGAAATGGTTGACAAGACAACAAATTTTTCGCACTTCTGCTGCTCCAAACGCTTAACCAGAATGGCCTAGGGAAAAAATACACATACCGTTGAAATCGTGCGAGTTTCTACTTTCAGACGCAACAGGAATTTTTGGGATAGGTCAATCCGTTCGCGAGATATGGGAGTTTGAAGCTAGGAAATGGTTGACAAGACAACAAATTTTTCGCACTTCTGCTGCTCCAAACGCTTAACCAGAATGGCCTAGGGAAAAAATACACATACCGTTGAAATCGTGCGAGTTTCTACTTTCAGACGCAACAGGAATTTTTGGGTTAGGTCAATCCGTTCGCGAGATATGGGACTTTGAAGCTAAGAAATGGTTGACAAGACAACAAATTTTTCGCAATTCTGCTGCTCCAAACGCTTAACCAGAATGGCCTAGGGAAAAAATACGCATACCGTTGTAATCGGGCGAGTTTCTACTTTCAGTTACAATAGGAATTTTTGGGTTAGGTCAATCCGTTCGCGAGATATGGGACTTTGAAGTTAAGCAATGGTTGACAAGACAACAAATTTTTCGCACTTCTGCTGCTCCAAACGCTTAACCAGAATGGCCTAGGGAAAAAATACACATACCGTTGAAATCGTGCGAGTTTCTACTTTCAGACGCAACAGGAATTTTTGGGATAGGTCAATCCGTTCGCGAGATATGGGAGTTTGAAGCTAGGAAATGGTTGACAAGACAACAAATTTTTCGCACTTCTGCTGCTCCAAACGCTTAACCAGAATGGCCTAGGGAAAAAATACACATACCGTTGAAATCGTGCGAGTTTCTACTTTCAGACGCAACAGGAATTTTTGGGATAGGTCAATCCGTTCGCGAGATATGGGAGTTTGAAGCTAGGAAATGGTTGAGAAGGCAAAAAATTTTTCGCAATTCTGCTGCTCCAAACGCTTAACCAGAATGGGCCAGGGAAAAAACACACATACCGTTGTAATCGGGCGAGTTTCTACTTTCAGTTACAATAGGAATTTTTGGGTTAGGTCAGTCCGTTCGCGACATATGGTAGTTTGAAGCTAAGAAATGGTTGAGAAGAGAACAAATTTTTCGCACTTCTGCTGCTCCAAACGCTTAACCAGAATGGCCTAGGGAAAAAATACACAAACCTTTGTAATCGGGCGAGCTTCTACTTTCAGATGCAATAGGAATTTTTGGGTTAGGTCAATCCGTTCGCCAAACATGGGAGTTTGAAGCTAAGAAATGGTTGAGAAGAGATCAAATTTTTCGCAGTTCTGCTGCTCCAAACGCTTAAACAGAATGGCCCAGGGAAAAAATACACATACCGTTGTAATCGGGCGAGTTTCTACTTTCAGATGCAATAGGAATTTTTGGGTTAGGTCAGTTCGTTCGCGAGATATGGGAGTTTGAAGCATAGAAATGGTTGAGAAGAGAACAAATTTTTCGCACTTCTGCAGCTCCAATCGCTTAACCAGAATGGCCTAGGGAAAAAATACACATACCTTTGTAATCGGGCGAGCTTCTACTTTCAGATGCAATAGGAATTTTTGGGTTGGGTCAGTCCGTTCGCGAGATATGGGAGTTTGAAGCCAAGAAATGGTTGAGAAGGCAAAAAATTTTTCGCAATTCTGCTGCTCCAAACGCTTAAACAGAATGGCCCAGGGAAAAAATACACATACCGTTGTAATCGGGCGAGTTTCTACTTTCAGATGCAATAGGAATTTTTGGGTTAGGTCAGTTCGTTCGCGAGATATGGGAGTTTGAAGCTTAGAAATGGTTGAGAAGAGAACAAATTTTTCGCAATTCTGCTGCTCCAAACGCTTAACCACAATGGCCTAGGGAAGAAATACACATACCGTTGTAATCGGGCGAGTTTCTACTTTCAGATGCAACAGGATTTTTTGGGTTAGGTCAATCCGTTCGCGAAATATGGGAGTTTGAAGCTAAGAAATGGTTGAGAAGACAACAAATTTTTCGCAGTTCTGCTGCTCCAAACGCTTAACCAGAAGGGCCCAGGGAAAAAATACACATACCGTTGTAATCGGGCGTGTTTCTACTTTCAGTTACAATAGGAATTTTTGGATTAAGTAAATCCGTTCGCGAGAAATGGGACTTTGAAGCTAAGAAATGGTTGACAAGACAACAAATTTTCGGCACTTCTGCTGCTCCAATCGCTTATCCAGAATGGCCTAGGGGAAAAATACACGTACCGTTGTAATCGGGCGAGTTTCTACTTTCAGATGCAACAGGAATTTTTGGGTTAGGTCAATCCGTTCGCGAGATATGGGAGTTTGAAGACAAGAAATGGTTGAGAAGAGAACAAATTTTTCGCACTTCTGCAGCTCCAATCGCTTAACCAGAATGGCCTAGGGAAAAAATACACATACCTTTGTAATCGGGCGAGCTTCTACTTTCAGATGCAATAGGAATTCTTGGGTTAGGTCAATCCGTTCGCGAGATATGGGAGTTTGAAGCTTAGAAATGGTTGAGAAGAGAACAAATTTTTCGCAATTCTGCTTCGCCAAACGCTTAACCAGAATGGCCTAGGGAAAAAATACACATACCGTTGTAATCGGGCGAGTTTCTACTTTCAGATGCAGTAGGAATTTTTGGGTTAGGTCAATCCGTTCGCGAGATATGGGAGCTTGAAGACAAGAAATGTTTGAGAAGGCAACAAATTTTTCGCAATTCTGCTGCTCCAAACGCTTAACCACAATGGCCTAGGGAAGAAACACACATACCGTTGTAATCGGGCGAGTTTCTACTTTCAGATGCAACAGGAATTTTTGGTATAGATCAATCCGTTCGCGAGATATGGGAGTTTAAAGCCAAGATATGGTTGAGAAGGCAAAAAATTTTTCGCACTTCTGCTGCTCCAAACGCTTAACCAGAATGGCCTAGGGGAAAAGTACACATACTGTTGTAATCGGGCGAGCTTCTACTTTCAGTTACAATAGGAATTTTTGGATTATGTCAATCTGTTCGCGAGATATGGGACTTCGAAGCTAAGAAATGGTTGACAAGACAACAAATTTTCCGCACTTCTGCTGCTCCAATCGCTTATCCAGAATGGCCTAGGTGAAAAATACACGTTCCGTTGTAACCAGCGAGTTTCTACTTTCAAATGCAATAAGAATTTTTGGGTTAGGTCAATCCGTTCGCGAGATATGGTAGTTTGAAGCTAAGAAATGGTTGAGAAGAGAACAAATTTTTCGCACTTCTGCTGCTCCAAACGCTTAACCAGAATGGCCTAGGGAAAAAATACACATACCTTTGTAATCGGGCGAGCTTCTACTTTCAGATGCAATAGGAATTTTTGGGTTAGGTCAATTCGTTCGCGAAACATGGGAGTTTGAAGCTAAGAAATGGTTGAGAAGAGAACAAATTTTTCGCAGTTCTGCTGCTCCAAACGCTTAACCAGAAGGGCCCAGGGAAAAGATACACATACCGTTGTAATCGGGCGAGTTTCTACTTTCAGATGGAACAGGAATTTTTGGGATAGGTCAATCCGTTCGCGAGATATGGGAGTTTGAAGCTAAGAAATGGTTGAGAAGAGAACAAATTTTTCGCACTTCTGCAGCTCCAATCGCTTAACCAGAATGGCCTAGGGAAAAAATACACATACCGTTGTAATCGGGCGAGTTTCTACTTTCAGATGCAATAGGAATTTTTGGGTTAGGTCAATCCGTTCGCGAGATATGGGAGTTTGAAGCTTAGAAATGGTTGAGAAGAGAACAAATTTTTCGCAAATCTGCTGCGCCAAACGCTTAACCAGAATGGCCTAGGGAAAAAATACACATATGGTTGTAATCGGGCGAGTTTCTACTTTCAGATGCAGTAGGAATTTTTGGGTTAGGTCAATCCGTTCGCGAGATATGGGAGTTTGAAGACAAGAAATGTTTGAGAAGGCAAAAAATTTTTCGCAATTCTGCTGCTCCAAACGCTTAACCACAATGGCCTAGGGAAGAAATACACATACCGTTGTAATCGGGCGAGTTTCTACTTTCAGATGCAATAAGAATTTTTGGGTTAGGTCAATCCGTTCGCGAGATATGGGAGTTTGAAGCTAAGAAATGGTTGAGAAGACAACAAATTTTTCGCAAATCTGCTGCTCCAAACGCTTAACCAGAATGGCCTAGGGAAAAAATACGCATACCGTTGTAATCGGGCGAGTTTCTACTTTCAGATGCAACAGGAATTTTTGGGTTAGGTCAATCCGTTCGCGAGATATGGGAGTTTGAAGACAAGAAATGTTTGAGAAGGCAAAAAATTTTTCGCAATTCTGCTGCTCCAAACGCTTAACCACAATGGCCTAGGGAAGAAATACACATACCGTTGTAATCGGGCGAGTTTCTACTTTCAGTTGCAATAGGAATTTTTGGATTAGGTAAATCCGTTCGCGAGAAATGGGACTTTGAAACTAAGAAATGGTTGACAAGACAACAAATTTTCGGCACTTCTGCTGCTCCAATCGCTTATCCAGAATGGCCTAGGGGAAAAATACACGTACCGTTGTAATCGGGCGAGTTTCTACTTTCAGATGCAACAGGAATTTTTGGTATAAATCAATCCGTTCGCGAGATATGGGAGTTTGAAGCTAAGAAATGGTTGAGAAGACAACAAATTTTTCGCACTTCTGCTGCTCCAAACGCTTAACCAGAATGGCCCAGGGAAAAAATACACATACCGTTGTATTCGGGCGAGTTTCTACTTTCAGATGCAATAGGAATTTTTGGGTTAGGTCAGTTCGTTCGCGAGATGTGGGAGTTTGAAGCCAAGAAATGGTTGAGAAGGCAAAAAATTTTCGCAATTCTGCTGCTCCAAACGCTTAACCAGAAAGGCCTAGGGAAAAAATACACATACCGTTGTAATCGGGCGAGTTTCTACTTTCAGATACAATAGGAATTTTTGGGTTAGGTCAATCCGGTCGCGAGATATGGGAGTTTGAAGCTAAGAAATGGTTGAGAAGAGAACAAGTTTTTCGCACTTCTGCTGCTCCAAACGCTTAACCAGAATGGCCTAAGGAAAAAATACACATACCTTTGTAATCGGGCGAGCTTCTACTTTCAGATGCAATAGGAATTTTTGGGTTAGGTCAATCCGTTCGCGAAACATGGGAGTTTGAAGCTAAGAAATGGTTGAGAAGAGAACAAATTTTTCGCACTTCTGCAGCTCCAATCGCTTAACCAGAATGGCCTAGGGAAAAAATACACATACCTTTGTAATCGGGCGAGCTTCTACTTTCAGATGCAATAGGAATTTTTGGGTTGGGTCAGTCCGTTCGCGAGATATGGGAGTTTGAAGCCAAGAAATGGTTGAGAAGGAAAAAAATTTTTCGCAATTCTGCTGCTCCAAACGCTTAAACAGAATGGCTTAGGGAAAAAATACACATACCGTTGTAATCGGGCGAGTTTCTACTTTCAGATGCAATAGGAATTCTTGGGTTAGGTCAATCCGTTCGCGAGATATGGGAGTTTGAAGCTTAGAAATGGTTGAGAAGAGAACAAATTTTTCGCAATTCTGCTTCGCCAAACGCTTAACCAGAATGGCCTAGGGAAAAAATACACATACCGTTGTAATCGGGAGAGTTTCTACTTTCAGATGCAGTAGGAATTTTTGGGTTAGGTCAATCCGTTCGCGAGATATGGGAGCTTGAAGACAAGAAATGTTTGAGAAGGCAACAAATTTTTCGCAATTCTGCTGCTCCAAACGCTTAACCACAATGGCCTAGGGAAGAAATACACATACCGTTGTAATCGGGCGAGTTTCTACTTTCAGATGCAACAGGATTTTTTGGGTTAGGTCAATCCGTTCGCGAAATATGGGAGTTTGAAGCTAAGAAATGGTTGAGAAGACAACAAATTTTTCGCAGTTCTGCTGCTCCAAACGCTTAACCAGAAGGGCCCAGGGAAAAAATACACATACCGTTGTAATCGGGCGAGTTTCTACTTTCAGATGGAACAGGAATTTTTGGGATAGGTCAATCCGTTCGCGAGATATGGGAGTTTGAAGCTAAGAAATGGTTGAGAAGACAACAAATTTTTCGCACTTCTGCTGCTCCAAACGCTTAACCAGAATGGCCCAGGGAAAAAATACACATACCGTTGTAATCGGGCGAGTTTCTACTTTCAGATGCAATAGGAATTTTTGGGTTAGGTCAGTTCGTTCGCGAGATATGGGAGTTTGAAGCTTAGAAATGGTTGAGAAGAGAACAAATTTTTCGCATTTCTGCTGCTCCAAACGCTTAACCACAATGGCCTAGGGAAGAAATACACATACCGTTGTAATCGGGCGAGTTTCTACTTTCAGATGCAACAGGATTTTTTGGGTTAGGTCAATCCGTTCGCGAGATATGAGAGTTTGAAGCTAAGAAATGGTTGAAAAGACAACAAATTTTTCGCACTTCTGCTGCTCCAAACGCTTAACCAGAATGGCCTAGGGAAAAAATACACATACCGTTGTAATCGGGCGAGTTTCTACTTTCAGTTGCAATAGGAATTTTTGGATTAGGTAAATCCGTTCGCGAGAAATGGGACTTTGAAGCTAAGAAATGGTTGACAAGACAACAAATTTTCGGCACTTCTGCTGCTCCAATCGCTTATCCAGAATGGCCTAGGGGAAAAATACACGTACCGTTGTAATCGGGCGAGTTTCTACTTTCAGATGCAACAGGAATTTTTGGTATAGATCAATCCGTTCGCGAGATATGGGAGTTTGAAGCTAAGAAATGGTTGAGAAGACAACAAATTTTTCGCACTTCTGCTGCTCCAAACGCTTAACCAGAATGGCCCAGGGAAAAAATACACATACCGTTGTAATCGGGCGAGTTTCTACTTTCAGATGCAATAGGAATTTTTGGGTTGGGTCAGTCCGTTCGCGAGATATGGGAGTTTGAAGCCAAGAAATGGTTGAGAAGGCAAAAAATTTTTCGCAATTCTGCTGCTCCAAACGCTTAACCAGAAACGCCTAGGGAAAAAATACACCTATCTTTGTAATCGGGCGAGTTTCTACTTTCAGATGCAATAGGAATTTTTGGGTTAGGTCAATCCGTTCGAGAAACATGGGAGTTTGAAGCTAAGAAATGGTTGAGAAGAGAACAAATTTTTCGCAGTTCTGCTGCTCCAAACGCTTAACCAGAAGGGCCCAGGGAAAAAATACACATACCGTTGTAATCGGGCGAGTTTCTACTTTCAGATGGAACAGGAATTTTTGGGATAGGTCAATCCGTTCGCGAGATATGGGAGTTTGAAGCTAAGAAATGGTTGAGAGGACAACAAATTTTTCGCACCTCTGCTGCTCCAAACGCTTAACCAGAATGGCCTAGGGAAAAAATACACATACCGTTGTAATCGGGCGAGTTTCTACTTTCATTTACAATAGGAATTTTTGGATTAGGTCAATCCGTTCGCGAGAAATGGGACTTTGAAGCTAAGAAATGGTTGACAAGACAACAAATTTTCCGCACTTCTGCTGCTCCAATCGCTTATCCAGAATGGCCTAGGGGAAAAATACACGTACCGTTGTAATCGGGCGAGTTTCTACTTTCAAATGCAATAGGAATTTTTGGGTTAGGTCAATCCGTTAGCGAGATATGGGAGTTTGAAGCTAAGAAATGGTTGAGAAGAGAACAAATTTTTCGCACTTCTGCAGCTCCAATCGCTTATCCAGAATGGCCTAGGGAAAAAATACACATACCGTTGTAATCGGGCGAGTTTCTACTTTCAGATGCAGTAGGAATTTTTGGGTTAGGTCAATCCGTTCGCGAGATATGGGAGTTTGAAGACAAGAAATGTTTGAGAAGGCAAAAAATTTTTCGCAGTTCTGCTGCTCCAAACGCTTAACCAGAAGGGCCCAGGGAAAAAATACACATACCGTTGTAATCGGGCGAGTTTCTACTTTCGGATGGAACAGGAATTTTTGGGATAGGTCAATCCGTTCGCGAGATATGGGAGTTTGAAGCTAAGAAATGGTTGAGAGGACAACAAATTTTTCGCACCTCTGCTGCTCCAAACGCTTAACCAGAATGGCCTAGGGAAAAAATACACATACCGTTGTAATCGGGCGAGTTTCTACTTTCAGATGGAACAGGAATTTTTGGGATAGGTCAATCCGTTCGCGAGATATGGGAGTTTGAAGCTAAGAAATGGTTGAGAAGAGAACAAATTTTTCGCACTTCTGCAGCTCCAAACGCTTAACCAGAAGGGCCCAGGGAAAAAATACACATACCGTTGTAATCGGGCGAGTTTCTACTTTCAGATGCAACAGGAATTTTTGGGATAGGTCAATCCGTTCGCGAGATATGAGAGTTTGAAGCTAAGAAATGGTTGAAAAGACAACAAATTTTTCGCACTTCTGCTGCTCCAAACGCTTAACCAGAATGGCCTAGGGAAAAAATACACATACCGTTGTAATCGGGCGAGTTTCTACTCTCAGTTGCAATAGGAATTTTTGGATTAGGTAAATCCGTTCGCGAGAAATGGGACTTTGAAGCTAAGAAATGGTTGACAAGACAACAAATTTTCGGCACTTCTGCTGCTCCAATCGCTTATCCAGAATGGCCTAGGGGAAAAATACACGTACCGTTGTAATCGGGCGAGTTTCTACTTTCAGATGCAATAGGAATTTTTGGGTTGGGTCAGTCCGTTCGCGAGATATTGGAGTTTGAAGCCAAGAAATGGTTGAGAAGGCAAAAAATTTTTCGCAATTCTGCTGCTCCAAACGCTTAACCAGAAAGGCCTAGGGAAAAAATACACCTATCTTTGTAATCGGGCGAGTTTCTACTTTCAGATGCAATAGGAATTTTTGGGTTAGGTCAATCCGTTCGCGAAACATGGGAGTTTGAAGCTAAGAAATGGTTGAGAAGAGAACAAATTTTTCGCAGTTCTGCTGCTCCAAACGCTTAACCAGAAGGGCCCAGGGAAAAAATACACATACCGTTGTAATCGGGCGAGTTTCTACTTTCGGATGGAACAGGAATTTTTGGGATAGGTCAATCCGTTCGCGAGATATGGGAGTTTGAAGCTAAGAAATGGTTGAGAAGACAACAAATTTTTCGCACTTCTGCTGCTCCAAACGCTTAACCAGAATGGCCCAGGGAAAAAATACACATACCGTTGTAATCGGGCGAGTTTCTACTTTCAGATGCAATAGGAATTTTTGGGTTAGGTCAGTTCGTTCGCGAGATATGGGAGTTTGAAGCTTAGAAATGGTTGAGAAGAGAACAAATTTTTCGCAATTCTGCTGCTCCAAACGCTTAACCACAATGGCCTAGGGAAGAAATACACATACCGTTGTAATCGGGCGAGTTTCTACTTTCAGATGCAACAGGATTTTTTGGGTTAGGTCAATCCGTTCGCGAAATATGGGAGTTTGAAACTAAGAAATGGTTGAGAAGACAACAAATTTTTCGCAGTTCTGCTGCTCCAAACGCTTAACCAGAAGGGCCCAGGGAAAAAATACACATACCGTTGTAATCGGGCGAGTTTCTACTTTCAGATGCAACAGGATTTTTTGGGTTAGGTCAATCCGTTCGCGAAATATGGGAGTTTGAAACTAAGAAATGTTTGAGAAGACAACAAATTTTTCGCAGTTCTGCTGCTCCAAACGCTTAACCAGAAGGGCCCAGGGAAAAAATACACATACCTTTGTAATCGGGCGAGCTTCTACTTTCAGATGCAATAGGAATTTTTGGGTTAGGTCAATCCGTTCGCGAAACATGGGAGTTTGAAGCTAAGAAATGGTTGAGAAGAGATCAAATTTTTCGCAGTTCTGCTGCTCCAAACGCTTAACCAGAAGGGCCCAGGGAAAAAATACACATACCGTTGTAATCGGGCGAGTTTCTACTTTCAGATGGAACAGGAATTTTTGGGTTAGGTCAATCCGTTCGCGAGATATGGGAGCTTGAAGACAAGAAATGTTTGAGAAGGCAACAAATTTTTCGCAATTCTGCTGCTCCAAACGCTTAACCACAATGGCCTAGGGAAGAAATACACATACCGTTGTAATCGGGCGAGTTTCTACTTTCAGATGCAACAGGATTTTTTGGGTTAGGTCAATCCGTTCGCGAAATATGGGAGTTTGAAGCTAAGAAATGGTTGAGAAGACAACAAATTTTTCGCAGTTCTGCTGCTCCAAACGCTTAACCAGAAGGGCCCAGGGAAAAAATACACATACCGTTGTAATCGGGCGAGTTTCTACTTTCAGATGGAACAGGAATTTTTGGGATAGGTCAATCCGTTCGCGAGATATGGGAGTTTGAAGCTAAGAAATGGTTGAGAAGACAACAAATTTTTCGCACTTCTGCTGCTCCAAACGCTTAACCAGAATGGCCCAGGGAAAAAATACACATACCGTTGTAATCGGGCGAGTTTCTACTTTCAGATGCAATAGGAATTTTTGGGTTAGGTCAGTTCGTTCGCGAGATATGGGAGTTTGAAGCTTAGAAATGGTTGAGAAGAGAACAAATTTTTCGCAATTCTGCTGCTCCAAACGCTTAACCACAATGGCCTAGGGAAGAAATACACATACCGTTGTAATCGGGCGAGTTTCTACTTTCAGATGCAACAGGATTTTTTGGGTTAGGTCAATCCGTTCGCGAAATATGGGAGTTTGAAACTAAGAAATGGTTGAGAAGACAACAAATTTTTCGCAGTTCTGCTGCTCCAAACGCTTAACCAGAAGGGCCCAGGGAAAAAATACACATACCGTTGTAATCGGGCGAGTTTCTACTTTCAGATGCAACAGGAATTTTTGGGATAGGTCAATCCGTTCGCGAGATATGAGAGTTTGAAGCTAAGAAATGGTTGAAAAGACAACAAATTTTTCGCACTTCTGCTGCTCCAAACGCTTAACCAGAATGGCCTAGGGAAAAAATACACATACCGTTGTAATCGGGCGAGTTTCTACTTTCAGTTGCAATAGGAATTTTTGGATTAGGTAAATCCGTTCGCGAGAAATGGGACTTTGAAGCTAAGAAATGGTTGACAAGACAACAAATTTTCGGCACTTCTGCTGCTCCAATCGCTTATCCAGAATGGCCTAGGGGAAAAATACACGTACCGTTGTAATCGGGCGAGTTTCTACTTTCAGATGCAACAGGAATTTTTGGTATAGATCAATCCGTTCGCGAGATATGGGAGTTTGAAGCTAAGAAATGGTTGAGAAGACAACAAATTTTTCGCACTTCTGCTGCTCCAAACGCTTAACCAGAATGGCCCAGGGAAAAAATACACATACCGTTGTAATCGGGCGAGTTTCTACTTTCAGATGCAATAGGAATTTTTGGGTTGGGTCAGTCCGTTCGCGAGATATGGGAGTTTGAAGCCAAGAAATGGTTGAGAAGGCAAAAAATTTTTCGCAATTCTGCTGCTCCAAACGCTTAACCAGAAAGGCCTAGGGAAAAAATACACCTATCTTTGTAATCGGGCGAGTTTCTACCTTCAGATGCAATAGGAATTTTTGGGTTAGGTCAATCCGTTCGCGAAACATGGGAGTTTGAAGCTAAGAAATGGTTGAGAAGAGAACAAATTTTTCGCAGTTCTGCTGCTCCAAACGCTTAACCAGAAGGGCCCAGGGAAAAAATACACATACCGTTGTAATCGGGCGAGTTTCTTTTTTCGGATGGAACAGGAATTTTTGGGATAGGTCAATCCGTTCGCGAGATATGGGAGTTTGAAGCTAAGAAATGGTTGAGAAGACAACAAATTTTTCGCACCTCTGCTGCTCCAAACGCTTAACCAGAATGGCCTAGGGAAAAAATACACATACCGTTGTAATCGGGCGAGTTTCTACTTTCAGTTACAATAGGAATTTTTGGATTAGGTCAATCCGTTCGCGAGAAATGGGACTTTGAAGCTAAGAAATGGTTGACAAGACAACAAATTTTCAGCACTTCTGCTGCTCCAATCGCTTATCCAGAATGGCCTAGGGGAAAAATACACGTACCGTTGTAATCGGGCGAGTTTCTACTTTCAAATGCAATAGGAATTTTTGGGTTAGGTCAATCCGTTAGCGAGATATGGGAGTTTGAAGCTAAGAAATGGTTGAGAAGAGAACAAATTTTTCGCACTTCTGCAGCTCCAATCGCTTAACCAGAATGGCCTAGGGAAAAAATACACATACCGTTGTAATCGGGCGAGTTTCTACTTTCAGATGCAGTAGGAATTTTTGGGTTAGGTCAATCCGTTCGCGAGATATGGGAGTTTGAAGACAAGAAATGTTTGAGAAGGCAAAAAATTTTTCGCAATTCTGCTGCTCCAAACGCTTAACCACAATGGCCTAGGGAAAAAATACACATACCGTTGTAATCGGGCGAGTTTCTACTTTCAGATGCAACAGGATTTTTTGGGTTAGGTCAATCCGTTCGCGAAATATGGGAGTTTGAAGCTAAGAAATGGTTGAGAAGACAACAAGTTTTTCGCAGTTCTGCTGCTCCAAACGCTTAACCAGAAGGGCCCAGGGAAAAAATACACATACCGTTGTAATCGGGCGAGTTTCTACTTTCAGATGGAACAGGAATTTTTGGGATAGGTCAATCCGTTCGCGAGATATGGGAGTTTGAAGCTAAGAAATGGTTGAGAAGACAACAAATTTTTCGCAATTCTGCTGCTCCAAACGCTTAAACAGATTGGCCTAGGGAAAAAATACACGTACCGTTGTAATCGGGCGAGTTTCTACTTTCAAATGCAATAGGAATTTTTGGGTTAGGTCAATCCGTTAGCGAGATATGGGAGTTTGAAGCTAAGAAATGGTTGAGAAGAGAACAAATTTTTCGCACTTCTGCAGCTCCAATCGCTTAACCAGAATGGCCTAGGGAAAAAATACACATACCTTTGTAATCGGGCGAGCTTCTACTTTCAGATGCAATAGGAATTTTTGGGTTGGGTTAGTCCGTTCGCGAGATATGGGAGTTTGAAGCCAAGAAATGGTTGAGAAGGCAAAAAATTTTTCGCAATTCTGCTGCTCCAAACGCTTAACCAGAAAGGCCTAGGGAAAAAATACACATACCGTTGTAATCGGGCGAGATTCTACTTTCAGATGCAATAGGAATTTTTGGGTTAGGTCAATCCGTTCGCGAAACGTGGGAGTTTGAAGCTAAGAAATGGTTGAGAAGAGAACAAATTTTTCGCAATTCTGCTGCTCCAAACGCTTAACCAGAATGGCCTAGGGAAAAAATACACATACTGTTGTAATCGGGCGAGTTTCTACTTTCAGTCGCAACAGAAATTTTTGGGTTAGGTCAATCCGTTCGCGAGATATGGGAGTTTGAAGCTAAGAAATGGTTGAGAAGAGAACAAATTTTTCGCAATTCTGCTGCTCCAAACGCTTAAACAGAATGGCCTAGGGAAAAAATACACATACCGTTGTAATCGGGCGAGTTTCTACTTTCAGATGCAATAGGAATTTTTGGGTTAGGTCAATCCGTTCGCGAGATATGGGAGTTTGAAGCTTAGAAATGGTTGAGAAGAGAACAAATTTTTCGCAATTCTGCTGCGCCAAACGCTTAACCAGAATGGCCTAGGGAAAAAATACACATACCGTTGTAATCGGGCGAGTTTCTACTTTCAGATGCAGTAGGAATTTTTGGGTTAGGTCAATCCGTTCGCGAGATATGGGAGTTTGAAGACAAGAAATGTTTGAGAAGGCAAAA
This sequence comes from Ptiloglossa arizonensis, assembly GCF_051014685.1. Classification (NCBI taxonomy): domain Eukaryota; kingdom Metazoa; phylum Arthropoda; class Insecta; order Hymenoptera; family Colletidae; genus Ptiloglossa; species Ptiloglossa arizonensis. The sequence goes on from NW_027478385.1 coordinate 6,310,975, forward strand.
AATTTTTCGCAATTCTGCTGCTCCAAACGCTTAACCACAATGGCCTAGGGAAGAAATACACATACCGTTGTAATCGGGCGAGTTTCTACTTTCAGATGCAACAGGATTTTTTGGGTTAGGTCAATCCGTTCGCGAAATATGGGAGTTTGAAGCTAAGAAATGGTTGAGAAGACAACAAATTTTTCGCAGTTCTGCTGCTCCAAACGCTTAACCAGAAGGGCCCAGGGAAAAAATACACATACCGTTGTAATCGGGCGAGTTTCTACTTTCAGATGCAATAGGAATTTTTGGGATAGGTCAATCCGTTCGCGAGATATGGGAGTTTGAAGCTAAGAAATGTTTGAGAAGACAACAAATTTTTCGCACTTCTGCTGCTCCAAACGCTTAACCAGAATGGCCCAGGGAAAAAATACACATACCGTTGTAATCGGGCGAGTTTCTACTTTCAGATGCAACAGGATTTTTTGGGTTAGGTCAATCCGTTCGCCAAATATGGGAGTTTGAAACTAAGAAATGGTTGAGAAGACAACAAATTTTTCGCAGTTCTGCTGCTCCAAACGCTTAACCAGAAGGGCCCAGGGAAAAAATACACATACCGTTGTAATCGGGCGAGTTTCTACTTTCAGATGCAACAGGAATTTTTGGGATAGGTCAATCCGTTCGCGAGATATGAGAGTTTGAAGCTAAGAAATGGTTGAAAAGACAACAAATTTTTCGCACTTCTGCTGCTCCAAACGCTTAACCAGAATGGCCTAGGGAAAAAATACACATACCGTTGTAATCGGGCGAGTTTCTACTTTCAGTTGCAATAGGAATTTTTGGATTAGGTATATCCGTTCGCGAGAAATGGGACTTTGAAGCTAAGAAATGGTTGACAAGACAACAAATTTTCGGCACTTCTGCTGCTCCAATCGCTTATCCAGAATGGCCTAGGGGAAAAATACACGTACCGTTGTAATCGGGCGAGTTTCTACTTTCAGATGCAACAGGAATTTTTGGTATAGATCAATCCGTTCGCGAGATATGGGAGTTTGAAGCTAAGAAATGGTTGAGAAGACAACAAATTTTTCGCACTTCTGCTGCTCCAAACGCTTAACCAGAATGGCCCAGGGAAAAAATACACATACCGTTGTAATCGGGCGAGTTTCTACTTTCAGATGCAATAGGAATTTTTGCGTTGGGTCAGTCCGTTCGCGAGATATGGGAGTTTGAAGCCAAGAAATGGTTGAGAAGGCAAAAAATTTTTCGCAATTCTGCTGCTCCAAACGCTTAACCAGAAAGGCCTAGGGAAAAAATACACCTATCTTTGTAATCGGGCGAGTTTCTACCTTCAGATGCAATAGGAATTTTTGGGTTAGGTCAATCCGTTCGCGAAACATGGGAGTTTGAAGCTAAGAAATGGTTGAGAAGAGAACAAATTTTTCGCAGTTCTGCTGCTCCAAACGCTTAACCAGAAGGGCCCAGGGAAAAAATACACATACCGTTGTAATCGGGCGAGTTTCTACTTTCGGATGGAACAGGAATTTTTGGGATAGGTCAATCCGTTCGCGAGATATGGGAGTTTGAAGCTAAGAAATGGTTGAGAAGACAACAAATTTTTCGCACCTCTGCTGCTCCAAACGCTTAACCAGAATGGCCTAGGGAAAAAATACACATACCGTTGTAATCGGGCGAGTTTCTACTTTCAGTTACAATAGGAATTTTTGGATTAGGTCAATCCGTTCGCGAGAAATGGGACTTTGAAGCTAAGAAATGGTTGACAAGACAACAAATTTTCCGCACTTCTGCTGCTCCAATCGCTTATCCAGAATGGCCTAGGGGAAAAATACACGTACCGTTGTAATCGGGCGAGTTTCTACTTTCAAATGCAATAGGAATTTTTGGGTTAGGTCAATCCGTTAGCGAGATATGGGAGTTTGAAGCTAAGAAATGGTTGAGAAGAGAACAAATTTTTCGCACTTCTGCAGCTCCAATCGCTTAACCAGAATGGCCTAGGGAAAAAATACACATACCGTTGTAATCGGGCGAGTTTCTACTTTCAGATGCAGTAGGAATTTTTGGGTTAGGTCAATCCGTTCGCGAGATATGGGAGTTTGAAGACAAGAAATGTTTGAGAAGGCAAAAAATTTTTCGCAATTCTGCTGCTCCAAACGCTTAACCACAATGGCCTAGGGAAGAAATACACATACCGTTGTAATCGGGCGAGTTTCTACTTTCAGATGCAACAGGATTTTTTGGGTTAGGTCAATCCGTTCGCGAAATATGGGAGTTTGAAGCTAAGAAATGGTTGAGAAGACAACAAATTTTTCGCAGTTCTGCTGCTCCAAACGCTTAACCAGAAGGGCCCAGGGAAAAAATACACATACCGTTGTAATCGGGCGAGTTTCTACTTTCAGATGGAACAGGAATTTTTGGGATAGGTCAATCCGTTCGCGAGATATGGGAGTTTGAAGCTAAGAAATGGTTGAGAAGACAACAAATTTTTCGCAATTCTGCTGCTCCAAACGCTTAAACAGAATGGCCTAGGGAAAAAATACACGTACCGTTGTAATCGGGCGAGTTTCTACTTTCAGATGCAGTAGGAATTTTTGGGTTAGGTCAATCCGTTCGCGAGATATGGGAGTTTGAAGACAAGAAATGTTTGAGAAGGCAAAAAATTTTTCGCAATTCTGCTGCTCCAAACGCTTAACCACAATGGCCTAGGGAAGAAATACACATACCGTTGTAATCGGGCGAGTTTCTACTTTCAGATGCAACAGGATTTTTTGGGTTAGGTCAATCCGTTCGCGAAATATGGGAGTTTGAAGCTAAGAAATGGTTGAGAAGACAACAAGTTTTTCGCAGTTCTGCTGCTCCAAACGCTTAACCAGAAGGGCCCAGGGAAAAAATACACATACCGTTGTAATCGGGCGAGTTTCTACTTTCAGATGGAACAGGAATTTTTGGGATAGGTCAATCCGTTCGCGAGATATGGAAGTTTGAAGCTAAGAAATGGTTGAGAAGACAACAAATTTTTCGCAATTCTGCTGCTCCAAACGCTTAAACAGATTGGCCTAGGGAAAAAATACACGTACCGTTGTAATCGGGCGAGTTTCTACTTTCAAATGCAATAGGAATTTTTGGGTTAGGTCAATCCGTTAGCGAGATATGGGAGTTTGAAGCTAAGAAATGGTTGAGAAGAGAACAAATTTTTCGCACTTCTGCAGCTCCAATCGCTTAACCAGAATGGCCTAGGGAAAAAATACACATACCTTTGTAATCGGGCGAGCTTCTACTTTCAGATGCAATAGGAATTTTTGGGTTGGGTTAGTCCGTTCGCGAGACATGGGAGTTTGAAGCCAAGAAATGGTTGAGAAGGCAAAAAATTTTTCGCAATTCTGCTGCTCCAAACGCTTAACCAGAAAGGCCTAGGGAAAAAATACACATACAGTTGTAATCGGGCGAGATTCTACTTTCAGATGCAATAGGAATTTTTGGGTTAGGTCAATCCGTTCGCGAAACGTGGGAGTTTGAAGCTAAGAAATGGTTGAGAAGAGAACAAATTTTTCGCAATTCTGCTGCTCCAAACGCTTAACCAGAATGGCCTAGGGAAAAAATACACATACTGTTGTAATCGGGCGAGTTTCTACTTTCAGTCGCAACAGAAATTTTTGGGTTAGGTCAATCCGTTCGCGAGATATGGGAGTTTGAAGCTAAGAAATGGTTGAGAAGAGAACAAATTTTTCGCAATTCTGCTGCTCCAAACGCTTAAACAGAATGGCCTAGGGAAAAAATACACATACCGTTGTAATCGGGCGAGTTTCTACTTTCAGATGCAATAGGAATTTTTGGGTTAGGTCAATCCGTTCGCGAGATATGGGAGTTTGAAGCTTAGAAATGGTTGAGAAGAGAACAAATTTTTCGCAATTCTGCTGCGCCAAACGCTTAACCAGAATGGCCTAGGGAAAAAATACACATACCGTTGTAATCGGGCGAGTTTCTACTTTCAGATGCAGTAGGAATTTTTGGGTTAGGTCAATCCGTTCGCGAGATATGGGAGTTTGAAGACAAGAAATGTTTGAGAAGGCAAAAAATTTTTTGCAATTCTGCTGCTCCAAACGCTTAACCACAATGGCCTAGGGAAGAAATACACATACCGTTGTAATCGGGCGAGTTTCTACTTTCAGATGCAACAGGATTTTTTGGGTTAGGTCAATCCGTTCGCGAAATATGGGAGTTTGAAGCTAAGAAATGGTTGAGAAGACAACAAATTTTTCGCAGTTCTGCTGCTCCAAACGCTTAACCAGAAGGGCCCAGGGAAAAAATACACATACCGTTGTAATCGGGCGAGTTTCTACTTTCAGATGGAACAGGAATTTTTGGGATAGGTCAATCCGTTCGCGAGATATGGGAGTTTGAAGCTAAGAAATGTTTGAGAAGACAACAAATTTTTCGCACTTCTGCTGCTCCAAACGCTTAACCAGAAAGGCCTAGGGAAAAAATACACATACCTTTGTAATCGGGCGAGCTTCTACTTTCAGATGCAATAGGAATTTTTGGGTTGGGTTAGTCCGTTCGCGAGATATGGGAGTTTGAAGCCAAGAAATGGTTGAGAAGGCAAAAAATTTTTCGCAATTCTGCTGCTCCAAACGCTTAACCAGAAAGGCCTAGGGAAAAAATACACATACCGTTGTAATCGGGCGAGATTCTACTTTCAGATGCAATAGGAATTTTTGGGTTAGGTCAATCCGTTCGCGAAACGTGGGAGTTTGAAGCTAAGAAATGGTTGAGAAGAGAACAAATTTTTCGCAATTCTGCTGCTCCAAACGCTTAACCAGAATGGCCTAGGGAAAAAATACACATACTGTTGTAATCGGGCGAGTTTCTACTTTCAGTCGCAACAGAAATTTTTGGGTTAGGTCAATCCGTTCGCGAGATATGGGAGTTTGAAGCTAAGAAATGGTTGAGAAGAGAACAAATTTTTCGCAATTCTGCTGCTCCAAACGCTTAAACAGAATGGCCTAGGGAAAAAATACACATACCGTTGTAATCGGGCGAGTTTCTACTTTCAGATGCAATAGGAATTTTTGGGTTAGGTCAATCCGTTCGCGAGATATGGGAGTTTGAAGCTTAGAAATGGTTGAGAAGAGAACAAATTTTTCGCAATTCTGCTGCGCCAAACGCTTAACCAGAATGGCCTAGGGAAAAAATACATATACCGTTGTAATCGGGCGAGTTTCTACTTTCAGATGCAGTAGGAATTTTTGGGTTAGGTCAATCCGTTCGCGAGATATGGGAGTTTGAAGACAAGAAATGTTTGAGAAGGCAAAAAATTTTTCGCAATTCTGCTGCTCCAAACGCTTAACCACAATGGCCTAGGGAAGAAATACACATACCGTTGTAAGCGGGCGAGTTTCTACTTTCAGATGCAACAGGATTTTTTGGGTTAGGTCAATCCGTTCGCGAAATATGGGAGTTTGAAGCTAAGAAATGGTTGAGAAGACAACAAATTTTTCGCAGTTCTGCTGCTCCAAACGCTTAACCAGAAGGGCCCAGGGAAAAAATACACATACCGTTGTAATCGGGCGAGTTTCTACTTTCAGATGGAACAGGAATTTTTGGGATAGGTCAATCCGTTCGCGAGATATGGGAGTTTGAAGCTAAGAAATGTTTGAGAAGACAACAAATTTTTCGCACTTCTGCTGCTCCAAACGCTTAACCAGAATGGCCCAGGGAAAAAATACACATACCGTTGTAATCGGGCGAGTTTCTACTTTCAGATGCAATAGGAATTTTTGGGTTAGGTCAGTTCGTTCGCGAGATATGGGAGTTTGAAGCTTAGAAATGGTTGAGAAGAGAACAAATTTTTCGCAGTTCTGCTGCTCCAAACGCTTAACCAGAAGGGCCCAGGGAAAAAATACACATACCGTTGTAATCGGGCGAGTTTCTACTTTCAGATGCAACAGGAATTTTTGGGATAGGTCAATCCGTTCGCGAGATATGAGAGTTTGAAGCTAAGAAATGGTTGAGAAGACAACAAATTTTTCGCAGTTCTGCTGCTCCAAACGCTTAACCAGAAGGGCCCAGGGAAAAAATACACATACCGTTGTAATCGGGCTAGTTTCTACTTTCAGATGCAACAGGAATTTTTGGGATAGGTCAATCCGTTCGCGAGATATGAGAGTTTGAAGCTAAGAAATGGTTGAGAAGACAACAAATTTTTCGCACTTCTGCTGCTCCAAACGCTTAACCAGAATGGCCTAGGGAAAAAATACACATACCGTTATAATCGGGCGAGTTTCTACTTTCAGTTGCAATAGGAATTTTTGGATTAGGTAAATCCGTTCGCGAGAAATGGGACTTTGAAGCTAAGAAATGGTTGACAAGACAACAAATTTTCGGCACTTCTGCTGCTCCAATCGCTTATCCAGAATGGCCTAGGGGAAAAATACACGTACCGTTGTAATCGGGCGAGTTTCTACTTTCAGAAGCAACAGGAATTTTTGGTATAGATCAATCCGTTCGCGAGATATGGGAGTTTGAAGCCAAGAAATGGTTGAGAAGGCAACAAATTTTTCGCATTTCTGCTGCTCCAAACGCTTAACCAGAATGGCCTAGGGAAAAAGTACACATACTGTCGTAATCGGGCGAGTTTCTCCTTTCAGATGCAACAGGAATTTTTGGTATGTGTCATTCCGTTCGCAAGATATGGGAGTTTGAAGCTAAGAAATGGTTGAGAAGACAACAAGTTTTCCGCACTTCTGATGCTCCAACCGCTTATCCAGAAAGGCCTCGGGGAAAAATACACATACCGTTGTAATCGGGCGGGCTTCTACTTTCAATTGCAATAGGAATTTTTGGATTAGGTCAATCCGTTCGCGAGATATGGGACTTTGAAGCTAAGAAATGGTTGACAAGACAACAAGTTTTCCGCACTTCTGCTGCTCCAACCGCTTATCCAGAAAGGCCTAGGGGAAAAATACACGTACCGTTGTAATCGGGCGAGTTTCTACTTTCAAATGCAATAGGAATTTTTGGGTTAGGTCAATCCGTTCGCGAGATATGGTAGTTTGATGCTAAGAAATGGTTGAGAAGAGAACAAATTTTTCGCAATTCTGCTGCTCCAAACGCTTAACCAGAATGGCCTAGGGAAAAAAGACACATACCTTTGTAATCGGGCGAGTTTCTACTTTCCGATGCAGTAGGAATTTTTGGGTTAGGTCAATCCGTTCGCGAGATATGGGAGTTTGAAGACAAGAAATGGTAGAGAAGGCAAAAAATTTTTCGCAATTCTGCTGCTCCAAACGCTTAAACACAATGGCCTAGGGAAGAAATACACATACCGTTGTAATCGGGCGAGTTTCTACTTTCAGATGCAACAAGAATTTTTGGGTTAGGTCAATCCGTTCGCGAAATATGGGAGTTTGAAGCTAAGAAATGGTTGAGAAGACAACAGATTTTTCGCAGTTCTGCTGCTCCAAACGCTTAACCAGAATGGCCTAGGGAAAAAATACACGTACCGTTGTAATCGGGCGAGTTTCTACTTTCAGATGCAGTAGGAATTTTTGGGTTAGGTCAATCCGTTCGCGAGATATGGGAGATTGAAGACAAGAAATGGTTGAGAAGGCAAAAAATTTTTCGCAATGCTGTTGCTCCAAACGCTTAACCACAATGGCCTAAGGAAGAAATACACATACCGTTGTAATCGGGCGAGTTTCTACTTTCAGATGCAACAGGATTTTTTGGGTTAGGTCAATCCGTTCGCGAAATATGGGAGTTTGAAGCTAAGAAATGGTTGAGAAGACAACAAATTTTTCGCACCTCTGCTGCTCCAAACGCTTAACCAGAATGGCCTAGGGAAAAAATACACATACCGTTGTAATCGGGCGAGTTTCTACTTTCAGTTACAATAGGAATTTTTGGATTAGGTCAATCCGTTCGCGAGAAATGGGACTTTGAAGCTAAGAAATGGTTGACAAGACAACAAATTTTCCGCACTTCTGCTGCTCCAATCGCTTATCCAGAATGGCCTAGGGGAAAAATACAGGTACCGTTGTAATCGGGCGAGTTTCTACTTTCAAATGCAATAGGAATTTTTGGGTTAGGTCAGTTCGTTCGCGAAATATGGGAGTTTGAAGCCAAGAAATGGTTGAGAAGAGAACAAATTTTTCGCAATTCTGCTGCTCCAAACGCTTAACCAGAATGGCCTAGGGAAAAAAGACACATACCTTTGTAATCGGGCGAGTTTCTACTTTCCGATGCAGTAGGAATTTTTGGGTTAGGTCAATCCGTTCGCGAGATATGGGAGTTTGAAGACAAGAAATGGTTGAGAAGGCAAAAAATTTTTCGCAATTCTGCTGCTCCAAACGCTTAAGCAGAAAGGCCTAGGGAAAAAATACACATACCGTTGTAATCGGGCGAGTTTCTACTTTCAGTTACAATAGGAATTTTTGGATTAGGTCAATCCGTTCGCGAGAAATGGGACTTTGAAGCTAAGAAATGGTTGACAAGACAACAAATTTTCCGCACTTCTGCTGCTCCAATCGCTTATCCAGAATGGCCTAGGGGAAAAATACACGTACCGTTGTAATCGGGCGAGTTTCTACTTTCAAATGCAATAGGAATTTTTGGGTTAGGTGAGTTCGTTCGCGAAATATGGGAGTTTGAAGCCAAGAAATGGTTGAGAAGGCAAAAAATTTTTCGCAATTCTGCTACTCCAAACGCTTAACCACAATGGCCTAGGGAAGAAATACACATACCGTTGTAAACGGGCGAGTTTCTACTTTCAGATGCAACAGGATTTTTTGGGTTAGGTCAATCCGTTCGCGAAATATGGGAGTTTGAAGCTAAGAAATGGTTGAGAAGACAACAAATTTTTCGCAGTTCTGCTGCTCCAAACGCTTAACCAGAAGGGCCCAGGGAAAAAATACACATACGGTTGTAATCGGGCGAGTTTCTACTTTCAGATGGAACAGGAATTTTTGGGATAGGTCAATCCGTTCGCGAGATATGGGAGTTTGAAGCTAAGAAATGGTTGAGAAGACAACAATTTTTTCGCAACCTCTGCTGCTCCAAACGCTTAACCAGAATGGCCTAGGGAAAAAATACACATACCGTTGTAATCGGGCGAGTTTCTACTTTCAGTTACAATAGGAATTTTTGGATTAGGTCAATCCGTTCGCGAGAAATGGGACTTTGAAGCTAAGAAATGGTTGACAAGACAACAAATTTTCCGCACTTCTGCTGCTCCAATCGCTTATCCAGAATGGCCTAGGGGAAAAATACACGTACCGTTGTAATCGGGCGAGTTTCTACTTTCAAATGCAATAGGAATTTTTGGGTTAGGTCAGTTCGTTCGCGAAATATGGGAGTTTGAAGCCAAGAAATGGTTGAGAAGAGAACAAATTTTTCGCAATTCTGCTGCTCCAAACGCTTAACCAGAATGGCCTAGGGAAAAAAGACACATACCTTTGTAATCGGGCGAGTTTCTACTTTCCGATGCAGTAGGAATTTTTGGGTTAGGTCAATCCGTTCGCGAGATATGGGAGTTTGAAGACAAGAAATGGTAGAGAAGGCAAAAAATTTTTCGCAATTCTGCTGCTCCAAACGCTTAAACACAATGGCCTAGGGAAGAAATACACATACCGTTGTAATCGGGCGAGTTTCTACTTTCAGATGCAACAGGAATTTTTGGGTTAGGTCAATCCGTTCGCGAAATATGGGAGTTTGAAGCTAAGAAATGGTTGAGAAGACAACAGATTTTTCGCAGTTCTGCTGCTCCAAACGCTTAACCAGAATGGCCTAGGGAAAAAATACACGTACCGTTGTAATCGGGCGAGTTTCTACTTTCAGATGCAGTAGGAATTTTTGGGTTAGGTCAATCCGTTCGCGAGATATGGGAGATTGAAGACAAGAAATGGTTGAGAAGGCAAAAAATTTTTCGCAATGCTGTTGCTCCAAACGCTTAACCACAATGGCCTAAGGAAGAAATACACATACCGTTGTAATCGGGCGAGTTTCTACTTTCAGATGCAACAGGATTTTTTGGGTTAGGTCAATCCGTTCGCGAAATATGGGAGTTTGAAGCTAAGAAATGGTTGAGAAGACAACAAATTGTTCGCAGTTCTGCTGCTCCAAACGCTTAACCAGAAGGGCCCAGGGAAAAAATACACATATCGTTGTAATCGGGCGAGTTTCTACTTTCAGATGCAATAGGAATTTTTGGGCTAGGTCAGTCCGTTCGCGAGATATGGGAGTTTGAAGCCAAGAAATGGTTGAGAAGGCAAAAAATTTTTCGCAATTCTGCTGCTCCAAACGCTTAACCAGAAAGGCCTAGGGAAAAAATACACATACCGTTGTAATCGGGCGAGTTTCTACTTTCAGATGCAATAGGAATTTTTGGGTTAGCTCAATCCGTTCGCGAGATATGGGAGTTTGAAGCTACGAAATGGTTGAGAAGAGAACAAATTTTTCGCACTTCTGCTGCTCCAAACGCTTAACCAGAATGGCCTAGGGAAAAAATACACATACCGTTGTAATCGGGCGAGTTTCTACTTTCAGATGCAATAGGAATTTTTGGGTTAGGTCAATCCGTTCGCGAGATATGGGAGTTTGAAGCTAAGAAATGGTTGAGAAGAGAACAAATTTTTCGCAATTCTGCTGCTCCAAACGCTTAACCAGAATGGCCTAGGGAAAAAAGACACATACCTTTGTAATCGGGCGAGTTTCTACTTTCCGATGCAGTAGGAATTTTTGGGTTAGGTCAATCCGTTCGCGAGATATGGGAGTTTGAAGACAAGAAATGGTTGAGAAGGCAAAAAATTTTTCGCAATTCTGCTGCTCCAAATGCTTAAACACAATGGCCTAGGGAAGAAATACACATACCGTTGTAATCGGGCGAGTTTCTACTTTCAGATGCAACAGGAATTTTTGGGTTAGGTCAATCCGTTCGCGAAATATGGGAGTTTGAAGCTAAGAAATGGTTGAGAAGACAACAGATTTTTCGCAGTTCTGCTGCTCCAAACGCTTAACCAGAATGGCCTAGGGAAAAAATACACGGACCCTTGTAATCGGGCGAGTTTCTACTTTCAGATGCAGTAGGAATTTTTGGGTTAGGTCAATCCGTTCGCGAGATATGGGAGATTGAAGACCAGAAATGGTTGAGAAGGCAAAAAATTTTTCGAAATGCTGTTGCTCCAAACGCTTAACCACAATGGCCTAAGGAAGAAATACACATACCGTTGTAATCGGGCGAGTTTCTACTTTCAGATGCAACAGGATTTTTTGGGTTAGGTCAATCCGTTCGCGAAATATGGGAGTTTGAAGCTTAGAAATGGTTGAGAAGAGAACAAATTTTTCGCACTTCTGCTGCTCCAAACGCTTCACCAGAATGGCCTAGGGAAAAAATACACATACCGTTGTAATCGGGCGAGTTTCTACTTTCAGATGCAATAGGAATTTTTGGGTTAGGTCAATCCGTTCGCGAGATATGGGAGTTTGATGCTAAGAAATGGTTGAGAAGAGAACAAATTTTTCGCAATTCTGCTACTCCAAACGCTTAACCAGAATGGCCTAGGGGAAAAATACACATACTGTTGTAATCGGGCGAGTTTCTACTTTCAGTCGCAACAGAAATTTTTGGGTTAGGTCAATCCGTTCGCGAGATATGGGAGTTTAAAGCCAAGAAATGGTTGAGAAGGCAACAAATTTTTCGCATTTCTGCTGCTCCAAACGCTTAACCAGAATGGCCTAGGGAAAAAGTACACATACTGTTGTAATCGGGCGAGTTTCTACTTTCAGATGCAACAGGAATTTTTGGTATGTGTCAATCCGTTCGCGAGATATGGGAGTTTGAAGCTAAGAAATGGTTGAGAAGACAGCAAATTTTTCGCACTTCTGCTGCTCCAAACGCTTAACCAGAATGGCCTAGGGAAAAAATACACATACCGTTGTAATCGGGCGAGTTTCTACTTTCAGTTACAATAGGAATTTTTGGATTAGGTCAATCCGTTCGCGAGAAATGGGACTTTGAAGCTAAGAAATGGTTGACAAGACAAAAAATTTTCCGCACTTCTGCTGCTCCAATCGCTTATCCAGAATGGCCTAGGGGAAAAATACACGTACCGTTGTAATCGGGCGAGTTTCTACTTTCAAATGCAATAGGAATTTTTGGTATGTGTCAATCCGTTCGCGAGATATGGGAGTTTGAAGCTAAGAAATGGTTGAGAAGACAACAAATTTTTCGCACTTCTGCTGCTCCAAACGCTTAACCAGAATGGCCTAGGGAAAAAATACACATATCGTTGTAATCGGGCGAGTTTCTACTTTCAGATGCAATAGGAATTTTTGGGCTAGGTCAGTCCGTTCGCGAGATATGGGAGTTTGAAGCCAAGAAATGGTTGAGAAGGCAAAAAATTTTTCGCAATTCTGCTGCTCCAAACGCTTAACCAGAAAAGCCTAGGGAAAAAATACACATACCGTTGTAATCGGGCGAGTTTCTACTTTCAGATGCAATAGGAATTTTTGGGTTAGCTCAATCCGTTCGCGAGATATGGGAGTTTGAAGCTACGAAATGGTTGAGAAGAGAACAAATTTTTCGCACTTCTGCTGCTCCAAACGCTTAACCAGAATGGCCTAGGGAAAAAATACACATACCGTTGTAATCGGGCGAGTTTCTACTTTCAGATGCAATAGGAATTTTTGGGTTAGGTCAATCCGTTCGCGAGATATGGGAGTTTGAAGCTAAGAAATGGTTGAGAAGAGAACAAATTTTTCGCAATTCTGCTGCTCCAAACGCTTAACCAGAATGGCCTAGGGAAAAAAGACACATACCTTTGTAATCGGGCGAGTTTCTACTTTCCGATGCAGTAGGAATTTTTGGGTTAGGTCAATCCGTTCGCGAGATATGGGAGTTTGAAGACAAGAAATGGTTGAGAAGGCAAAAAATTTTTCGCAATTCTGCTGCTCCAAATGCTTAAACACAATGGCCTAGGGAAGAAATACACATACCGTTGTAATCGGGCGAGTTTCTACTTTCAGATGCAACAGGAATTTTTGGGTTAGGTCAATCCGTTCGCGAAATATGGGAGTTTGAAGCTAAGAAATGGTTGAGAAGACAACAGATTTTTCGCAGTTCTGCTGCTCCAAACGCTTAACCAGAATGGCCTAGGGAAAAAATACACGGACCCTTGTAATCGGGCGAGTTTCTACTTTCAGATGCAGTAGGAATTTTTGGGTTAGGTCAATCCGTTCGCGAGATATGGGAGATTGAAGACCAGAAATGGTTGAGAAGGCAAAAAATTTTTCGAAATGCTGTTGCTCCAAACGCTTAACCACAATGGCCTAAGGAAGAAATACACATACCGTTGTAATCGGGCGAGTTTCTACTTTCAGATGCAACAGGATTTTTTGGGTTAGGTCAATCCGTTCGCGAAATATGGGAGTTTGAAGCTTAGAAATGGTTGAGAAGAGAACAAATTTTTCGCACTTCTGCTGCTCCAAACGCTTCACCAGAATGGCCTAGGGAAAAAATACACATACCGTTGTAATCGGGCGAGTTTCTACTTTCAGATGCAATAGGAATTTTTGGGTTAGGTCAATCCGTTCGCGAGATATGGGAGTTTGATGCTAAGAAATGGTTGAGAAGAGAACAAATTTTTCGCAATTCTGCTACTCCAAACGCTTAACCAGAATGGCCTAGGGAAAAAATACACATACTGTTGTAATCGGGCGAGTTTCTACTTTCAGTCGCAACAGAAATTTTTGGGTTAGGTCAATCCGTTCGCGAGATATGGGAGTTTAAAGCCAAGAAATGGTTGAGAAGGCAACAAATTTTTCGCATTTCTGCTGCTCCAAACGCTTAACCAGAATGGCCTAGGGAAAAAGTACACATACTGTTGTAATCGGGCGAGTTTCTACTTTCAGATGCAACAGGAATTTTTGGTATGTGTCAATCCGTTCGCGAGATATGGGAGTTTGAAGCTAAGAAATGGTTGAGAAGACAGCAAATTTTTCGCACTTCTGCTGCTCCAAACGCTTAACCAGAATGGCCTAGGGAAAAAATACACATACCGTTGTAATCGGGCGAGTTTCTACTTTCAGTTACAATAGGAATTTTTGGATTAGGTCAATCCGTTCGCGAGAAATGGGACTTTGAAGCTAAGAAATGGTTGACAAGACAAAAAATTTTCCGCACTTCTGCTGCTCCAATCGCTTATCCAGAATGGCCTAGGGGAAAAATACACGTACCGTTGTAATCGGGCGAGTTTCTACTTTCAAATGCAATAGGAATTTTTGGTATGTGTCAATCCGTTCGCGAGATATGGGAGCTTGAAGCTAAGAAATGGTTGAGAAGACAACAAATTTTTCGCACTTCTGCTGCTCCAAACGCTTAACCAGAATGGCCTAGGGAAAAAATACACATACCGTTGTAATCGGGCGAGTTTCTACTTTCAGTTACAATAGGTATTTTTGGATTAGGTCAATCCGTTTGCGAGAAATGGGACTTTGAAGCTAAGAAATGGTTGACAAGACAAAAAATTTTCCGCACTTCTGCTTCTCCAATCGCTTATCCAGAATGGCCTAGGGGAAAAATACACGTACCGTTGTAATCGGGCGAGTTTCTACTTTCAAATGCAATAGGAATTTTTGGGTTAAGTCAATCCGTTCGTGAGATATGGGAGTTTGCAGCTAAGAAATGGTTGAGAAGGCAAAAAATTTTTCGCAATTCTGCTGCTCCAAACGCTTAACCAGAATGGCCTAGGGAAAAAATACGCATACCGTTGTAATCGGGCGAGTTTCAACTTTCAGATGCAATAGGAATTTTTGGGTTAGGTCAATCCGTTCGCGAGATATGGGAGTTTGAAGACAAGAAATGGTTGAGAAGAGAACAAATTTTTCGCAATTCTGCTGCTCCATACGCTTAACCAGAATGGCCTAGGGAAAAAATACACATACCGTTGTAATCGGGCGAGTTTCTACTTTCAGTTACAATAGGAATTTTTGGATTAGGTCAATCCGTTCGCGAGAAATGGAACTTTGAAGCTAAGAAATGGTTGACAAGACAACAAATTTTCCGCACTTCTGCTGCTCCAATCGCTTATCCAGAATGGCCTAGGGAAAAAATACGCATACCGTTGTAATCGGGCGAGCTTCTACTTTCAATTGCAATAGGAATTTTTGGATTAGGTCAATCCGTTCGCGAGATATGGGACTTTGAAGCTAAGAAATGGTTGACAAGATAACAAATTTTCCGCACTTCTGCTGCTCCAATCGCTTATCCAGAATGGCCTAGGGGAAAAATACACGTACCGTTGTAATCGGGCGAGTTTCTACTTTCAAATGCAATAGGAATTTTTGGGTTAGGTCAATCCGTTCGCGAGATATGGCAGTTCGAAGCTAAGAAATGGTTGAGAAGAGAACAAATTTTTCGCAATTCTGCTGCTCCAAACGCTTAACCAGAATGGCCTAGGGAAAAAATACGCATACCGTTGTAATCGGGCGAGCTTCGACTTTCAGATGCAATAGGAATTTTTGGATTAGGTCAATCCGTTCGCGAGATATGAGAGTTTGAAGCTAAGAAATGGTTGAGAAGAGAACAAATTTTTCGCAATTCTGCTGCTCCAAACGCTTAACCAGAATGGCCTAGGGAAAAAATACGCATACCGTTGTAATCGGGCGAGTTTCAACTTTCAAATGCAATAGGAATTTTTGGGTTAGGTCAATCCGTTCGCGAGATATGAGAGTTTGAAGCTAAGAAATGGTTGAGAAGAGAACAAATTTTTCGCAATTCTGCTGCTCCAAACGCTTAACCAGAATGGCCTAGGGAAAAAATACGCATACCGTTGTAATCGGGCGAGTTTCTACTTTCAGTTGCAATAGGAATTTTTGGATTAAGTCAATCCGTTCGCGAGATATGGGAGATTGAAGACAAGAAATGGTTGAGAAGAGAACAAATTTTTCGCAATTCTGCTGCTCCAAACGCTTAACCAGAATGGCCTAGGGAAAAAATACGCATACCGTTGTAATCGGGCGAGTTTCAACTTTCAAATGCAATAGGAATTTTTGGGTTAGGTCAATCCGTTCGCGAGATATGAGAGTTTGAAGCTAAGAAATGGTTGAGAAGAGAACAAATTTTTCGCAATTCTGCTGCTCCAAACGCTTAAACACAATGGCCTAGGGAAGAAATACACATACCGTTGTAATCGGGCGAGTTTCTACTTTCAGATGCAACAAGAATTTTTGGGTTAGGTCAATCCGTTCGCGAAATATGGGAGTTTGAAGCTAAGAAATGGTTGAGAAGACAACAGATTTTTCGCAGTTCTGCTGCTCCAAACGCTTAACCAGAATGGCCTAGGGAAAAAATACACGTACCGTTGTAATCGGGCGAGTTTCTACTTTCAGATGCAGTAGGAATTTTTGGGTTAGGTCAATCCGTTCGCGAGATATGGGAGATTGAAGACAAGAAATGGTTGAGAAGGCAAAAAATTTTTCGCAATGCTGTTGCTCCAAACGCTTAACCACAATGGCCTAAGGAAGAAATACACATACCGTTGTAATCGGGCGAGTTTCTACTTTCAGATGCAACAGGATTTTTTGGGTTAGGTCAATCCGTTCGCGAAATATGGGAGTTTGAAGCTAAGAAATGGTTGAGAAGACAACAAATTTTTCGCACCTCTGCTGCTCCAAACGCTTAACCAGAATGGCCTAGGGAAAAAATACACATACCGTTGTAATCGGGCGAGTTTCTACTTTCAGTTACAATAGGAATTTTTGGATTAGGTCAATCCGTTCGCGAGAAATGGGACTTTGAAGCTAAGAAATGGTTGACAAGACAACAAATTTTCCGCACTTCTGCTGCTCCAATCGCTTATCCAGAATGGCCTAGGGGAAAAATACAGGTACCGTTGTAATCGGGCGAGTTTCTACTTTCAAATGCAATAGGAATTTTTGGGTTAGGTCAGTTCGTTCGCGAAATATGGGAGTTTGAAGCCAAGAAATGGTTGAGAAGAGAACAAATTTTTCGCAATTCTGCTGCTCCAAACGCTTAACCAGAATGGCCTAGGGAAAAAAGACACATACCTTTGTAATCGGGCGAGTTTCTACTTTCCGATGCAGTAGGAATTTTTGGGTTAGGTCAATCCGTTCGCGAGATATGGGAGTTTGAAGACAAGAAATGGTTGAGAAGGCAAAAAATTTTTCGCAATTCTGCTGCTCCAAACGCTTAAGCAGAAAGGCCTAGGGAAAAAATACACATACCGTTGTAATCGGGCGAGTTTCTACTTTCAGTTACAATAGGAATTTTTGGATTAGGTCAATCCGTTCGCGAGAAATGGGACTTTGAAGCTAAGAAATGGTTGACAA
This sequence comes from Ptiloglossa arizonensis, assembly GCF_051014685.1. Classification (NCBI taxonomy): domain Eukaryota; kingdom Metazoa; phylum Arthropoda; class Insecta; order Hymenoptera; family Colletidae; genus Ptiloglossa; species Ptiloglossa arizonensis. The sequence goes on from NW_027478385.1 coordinate 6,328,315, forward strand.
GACAACAAATTTTCCGCACTTCTGCTGCTCCAATCGCTTATCCAGAATGGCCTAGGGGAAAAATACACGTACCGTTGTAATCGGGCGAGTTTCTACTTTCAAATGCAATAGGAATTTTTGGGTTAGGTGAGTTCGTTCGCGAAATATGGGAGTTTGAAGCCAAGAAATGGTTGAGAAGGCAAAAAATTTTTCGCAATTCTGCTACTCCAAACGCTTAACCACAATGGCCTAGGGAAGAAATACACATACCGTTGTAAACGGGCGAGTTTCTACTTTCAGATGCAACAGGATTTTTTGGGTTAGGTCAATCCGTTCGCGAAATATGGGAGTTTGAAGCTAAGAAATGGTTGAGAAGACAACAAATTTTTCGCAGTTCTGCTGCTCCAAACGCTTAACCAGAAGGGCCCAGGGAAAAAATACACATACGGTTGTAATCGGGCGAGTTTCTACTTTCAGATGGAACAGGAATTTTTGGGATAGGTCAATCCGTTCGCGAGATATGGGAGTTTGAAGCTAAGAAATGGTTGAGAAGACAACAAATTTTTCGCACCTCTGCTGCTCCAAACGCTTAACCAGAATGGCCTAGGGAAAAAAGACACATACCTTTGTAATCGGGCGAGTTTCTACTTTCCGATGCAGTAGGAATTTTTGGGTTAGGTCAATCCGTTCGCGAGATATGGGAGTTTGAAGACAAGAAATGGTTGAGAAGGCAAAAAATTTTTCGCAATTCTGCTGCTCCAAACGCTTAAGCAGAAAGGCCTAGGGAAAAAATACACATACCGTTGTAATCGGGCGAGTTTCTACTTTCAGTTACAATAGGAATTTTTGGATTAGGTCAATCCGTTCGCGAGAAATGGGACTTTGAAGCTAAGAAATGGTTGACAAGACAACAAATTTTCCGCACTTCTGCTGCTCCAATCGCTTATCCAGAATGGCCTAGGGGAAAAATACACGTACCGTTGTAATCGGGCGAGTTTCTACTTTCAAATGCAATAGGAATTTTTGGGTTAGGTGAGTTCGTTCGCGAAATATGGGAGTTTGAAGCCAAGAAATGGTTGAGAAGGCAAAAAATTTTTCGCAATTCTGCTACTCCAAACGCTTAACCACAATGGCCTAGGGAAGAAATACACATACCGTTGTAAACGGGCGAGTTTCTACTTTCAGATGCAACAGGATTTTTTGGGTTAGGTCAATCCGTTCGCGAAATATGGGAGTTTGAAGCTAAGAAATGGTTGAGAAGACAACAAATTTTTCGCAGTTCTGCTGCTCCAAACGCTTAACCAGAAGGGCCCAGGGAAAAAATACACATACGGTTGTAATCGGGCGAGTTTCTACTTTCAGATGGAACAGGAATTTTTGGGATAGGTCAATCCGTTCGCGAGATATGGGAGTTTGAAGCTAAGAAATGGTTGAGAAGACAACAAATTTTTCGCACCTCTGCTGCTCCAAACGCTTAACCAGAATGGCCTAGGGAAAAAATACACATACCGTTGTAATCGGGCGAGTTTCTACTTTCAGTTACAATAGGAATTTTTGGATTAGGTCAATCCGTTCGCGAGAAATGGGACTTTGAAGCTAAGAAATGGTTGACAAGACAACAAATTTTCCGCACTTCTGCTGCTCCAATCGCTTATCCAGAATGGCCTAGGGGAAAAATACACGTACCGTTGTAATCGGGCGAGTTTCTACTTTCAAATGCAATAGGAATTTTTGGGTTAGGTCAGTTCGTTCGCGAAATATGGGAGTTTGAAGCCAAGAAATGGTTGAGAAGAGAACAAATTTTTCGCAATTCTGCTGCTCCAAACGCTTAACCAGAATGGCCTAGGGAAAAAAGACACATACCTTTGTAATCGGGCGAGTTTCTACTTTCCGATGCAGTAGGAATTTTTGGGTTAGGTCAATCCGTTCGCGAGATATGGGAGTTTGAAGACAAGAAATGGTAGAGAAGGCAAAAAATTTTTCGCAATTCTGCTGCTCCAAACGCTTAAACACAATGGCCTAGGGAAGAAATACACATACCGTTGTAATCGGGCGAGTTTCTACTTTCAGATGCAACAGGAATTTTTGGGTTAGGTCAATCCGTTCGCGAAATATGGGAGATTGAAGACAAGAAATGGTTGAGAAGGCAAAAAATTTTTCGCAATGCTGTTGCTCCAAACGCTTAACCACAATGGCCTAAGGAAGAAATACACATACCGTTGTAATCGGGCGAGTTTCTACTTTCAGATGCAACAGGATTTTTTGGGTTAGGTCAATCCGTTCGCGAAATATGGGAGTTTGAAGCTAAGAAATGGTTGAGAAGACAACAAATTGTTCGCAGTTCTGCTGCTCCAAACGCTTAACCAGAAGGGCCCAGGGAAAAAATACACATATCGTTGTAATCGGGCGAGTTTCTACTTTCAGATGCAATAGGAATTTTTGGGCTAGGTCAGTCCGTTCGCGAGATATGGGAGTTTGAAGCCAAGAAATGGTTGAGAAGGCAAAAAATTTTTCGCAATTCTGCTGCTCCAAACGCTTAACCAGAAAGGCCTAGGGAAAAAATACACATACCGTTGTAATCGGGCGAGTTTCTACTTTCAGATGCAATAGGAATTTTTGGGTTAGCTCAATCCGTTCGCGAGATATGGGAGTTTGAAGCTACGAAATGGTTGAGAAGAGAACAAATTTTTCGCACTTCTGCTGCTCCAAACGCTTAACCAGAATGGCCTAGGGAAAAAATACACATACCGTTGTAATCGGGCGAGTTTCTACTTTCAGATGCAATAGGAATTTTTGGGTTAGGTCAATCCGTTCGCGAGATATGGGAGTTTGAAGCTAAGAAATGGTTGAGAAGAGAACAAATTTTTCGCAATTCTGCTGCTCCAAACGCTTAACCAGAATGGCCTAGGGAAAAAAGACACATACCTTTGTAATCGGGCGAGTTTCTACTTTCCGATGCAGTAGGAATTTTTGGGTTAGGTCAATCCGTTCGCGAGATATGGGAGTTTGAAGACAAGAAATGGTTGAGAAGGCAAAAAATTTTTCGCAATTCTGCTGCTCCAAATGCTTAAACACAATGGCCTAGGGAAGAAATACACATACCGTTGTAATCGGGCGAGTTTCTACTTTCAGATGCAACAGGAATTTTTGGGTTAGGTCAATCCGTTCGCGAAATATGGGAGTTTGAAGCTAAGAAATGGTTGAGAAGACAACAGATTTTTCGCAGTTCTGCTGCTCCAAACGCTTAACCAGAATGGCCTAGGGAAAAAATACACGGACCCTTGTAATCGGGCGAGTTTCTACTTTCAGATGCAGTAGGAATTTTTGGGTTAGGTCAATCCGTTCGCGAGATATGGGAGATTGAAGACCAGAAATGGTTGAGAAGGCAAAAAATTTTTCGAAATGCTGTTGCTCCAAACGCTTAACCACAATGGCCTAAGGAAGAAATACACATACCGTTGTAATCGGGCGAGTTTCTACTTTCAGATGCAACAGGATTTTTTGGGTTAGGTCAATCCGTTCGCGAAATATGGGAGTTTGAAGCTTAGAAATGGTTGAGAAGAGAACAAATTTTTCGCACTTCTGCTGCTCCAAACGCTTCACCAGAATGGCCTAGGGAAAAAATACACATACCGTTGTAATCGGGCGAGTTTCTACTTTCAGATGCAATAGGAATTTTTGGGTTAGGTCAATCCGTTCGCGAGATATGGGAGTTTAAAGCCAAGAAATGGTTGAGAAGGCAACAAATTTTTCGCATTTCTGCTGCTCCAAACGCTTAACCAGAAAGGCCTAGGGAAAAAATACACATACCGTTGTAATCGGGCGAGTTTCTACTTTCAGATGCAATAGGAATTTTTGGGTTAGGTCAATCCGTTCGCGAGATATGGGAGTTTGAAGCTACGAAATGGTTGAGAAGAGAACAAATTTTTCGCACTTCTGCTGCTCCAAACGCTTAACCAGAATGGCCTAGGGAAAAAATACACATACCGTTGTAATCGGGCGAGTTTCTACTTTCAGATGCAATAGGAATTTTTGGGTTAGGTCAATCCGTTCGCGAGATATGGGAGTTTGAAGCTAAGAAATGGTTGAGAAGAGAACAAATTTTTCGCAATTCTGCTGCTCCAAACGCTTAACCAGAATGGCCTAGGGAAAAAAGACACATACCTTTGTAATCGGGCGAGTTTCTACTTTCCGATGCAGTAGGAATTTTTGGGTTAGGTCAATCCGTTCGCGAGATATGGGAGTTTGAAGACAAGAAATGGTTGAGAAGGCAAAAAATTTTTCGCAATTCTGCTGCTCCAAATGCTTAAACACAATGGCCTAGGGAAGAAATACACATACCGTTGTAATCGGGCGAGTTTCTACTTTCAGATGCAATAGGAATTTTTGGGTTAGGTCAATCCGTTCGCGAGATATGGGAGTTTGATGCTAAGAAATGGTTGAGAAGAGAACAAATTTTTCGCAATTCTGCTACTCCAAACGCTTAACCAGAATGGCCTAGGGAAAAAATACACATACTGTTGTAATCGGGCGAGTTTCTACTTTCAGTCGCAACAGAAATTTTTGGGTTAGGTCAATCCGTTCGCGAGATATGGGAGTTTAAAGCCAAGAAATGGTTGAGAAGGCAACAAATTTTTCGCATTTCTGCTGCTCCAAACGCTTAACCAGAATGGCCTAGGGAAAAAGTACACATACTGTTGTAATCGGGCGAGTTTCTACTTTCAGATGCAACAGGAATTTTTGGTATGTGTCAATCCGTTCGCGAGATATGGGAGTTTGAAGCTAAGAAATGGTTGAGAAGACAGCAAATTTTTCGCACTTCTGCTGCTCCAAACGCTTAACCAGAATGGCCTAGGGAAAAAATACACATACCGTTGTAATCGGGCGAGTTTCTACTTTCAGTTACAATAGGAATTTTTGGATTAGGTCAATCCGTTCGCGAGAAATGGGACTTTGAAGCTAAGAAATGGTTGACAAGACAAAAAATTTTCCGCACTTCTGCTGCTCCAATCGCTTATCCAGAATGGCCTAGGGGAAAAATACACGTACCGTTGTAATCGGGCGAGTTTCTACTTTCAAATGCAATAGGAATTTTTGGTATGTGTCAATCCGTTCGCGAGATATGGGAGCTTGAAGCTAAGAAATGGTTGAGAAGACAACAAATTTTTCGCACTTCTGCTGCTCCAAACGCTTAACCAGAATGGCCTAGGGAAAAAATACACATACCGTTGTAATCGGGCGAGTTTCTACTTTCAGTTACAATAGGTATTTTTGGATTAGGTCAATCCGTTTGCGAGAAATGGGACTTTGAAGCTAAGAAATGGTTGACAAGACAAAAAATTTTCCGCACTTCTGCTTCTCCAATCGCTTATCCAGAATGGCCTAGGGGAAAAATACACGTACCGTTGTAATCGGGCGAGTTTCTACTTTCAAATGCAATAGGAATTTTTGGGTTAAGTCAATCCGTTCGTGAGATATGGGAGTTTGCAGCTAAGAAATGGTTGAGAAGGCAAAAAATTTTTCGCAATTCTGCTGCTCCAAACGCTTAACCAGAATGGCCTAGGGAAAAAATACGCATACCGTTGTAATCGGGCGAGTTTCAACTTTCAGATGCAATAGGAATTTTTGGGTTAGGTCAATCCGTTCGCGAGATATGGGAGTTTGAAGACAAGAAATGGTTGAGAAGAGAACAAATTTTTCGAAATTCTGCTGCTCCATACGCTTAACCAGAATGGCCTAGGGAAAAAATACACATACCGTTGTAATCGGGCGAGTTTCTACTTTCAGTTACAATAGGAATTTTTGGATTAGGTCAATCCGTTCGCGAGAAATGGAACTTTGAAGCTAAGAAATGGTTGACAAGACAACAAATTTTCCGCACTTCTGCTGCTCCAATCGCTTATCCAGAATGGCCTAGGGAAAAAATACGCATACCGTTGTAATCGGGCGAGCTTCTACTTTCAATTGCAATAGGAATTTTTGGATTAGGTCAATCCGTTCGCGAGATATGGGACTTTGAAGCTAAGAAATGGTTGACAAGATAACAAATTTTCCGCACTTCTGCTGCTCCAATCGCTTATCCAGAATGGCCTAGGGGAAAAATACACGTACCGTTGTAATCGGGCGAGTTTCTACTTTCAAATGCAATAGGAATTTTTGGGTTAGGTCAATCCGTTCGCGAGATATGGCAGTTCGAAGCTAAGAAATGGTTGAGAAGAGAACAAATTTTTCGCAATTCTGCTGCTCCAAACGCTTAACCAGAATGGCCTAGGGAAAAAAGACACATACCTTTGTAATCGGGCGAGTTTCTACTTTCCGATGCAGTAGGAATTTTTGGGTTAGGTCAATCCGTTCGCGAGATATGGGAGTTTGAAGACAAGAAATGGTTGAGAAGGCAAAAAATTTTTCGCAATTCTGCTGCTCCAAATGCTTAAACACAATGGCCTAGGGAAGAAATACACATACCGTTGTAATCGGGCGAGTTTCTACTTTCAGATGCAACAGGAATTTTTGGGTTAGGTCAATCCGTTCGCGAAATATGGGAGTTTGAAGCTAAGAAATGGTTGAGAAGACAACAGATTTTTCGCAGTTCTGCTGCTCCAAACGCTTAACCAGAATGGCCTAGGGAAAAAATACACGGACCCTTGTAATCGGGCGAGTTTCTACTTTCAGATGCAGTAGGAATTTTTGGGTTAGGTCAATCCGTTCGCGAGATATGGGAGATTGAAGACCAGAAATGGTTGAGAAGGCAAAAAATTTTTCGAAATGCTGTTGCTCCAAACGCTTAACCACAATGGCCTAAGGAAGAAATACACATACCGTTGTAATCGGGCGAGTTTCTACTTTCAGATGCAACAGGATTTTTTGGGTTAGGTCAATCCGTTCGCGAAATATGGGAGTTTGAAGCTTAGAAATGGTTGAGAAGAGAACAAATTTTTCGCACTTCTGCTGCTCCAAACGCTTCACCAGAATGGCCTAGGGAAAAAATACACATACCGTTGTAATCGGGCGAGTTTCTACTTTCAGATGCAATAGGAATTTTTGGGTTAGGTCAATCCGTTCGCGAGATATGGGAGTTTGATGCTAAGAAATGGTTGAGAAGAGAACAAATTTTTCGCAATTCTGCTACTCCAAACGCTTAACCAGAATGGCCTAGGGAAAAAATACACATACTGTTGTAATCGGGCGAGTTTCTACTTTCAGTCGCAACAGAAATTTTTGGGTTAGGTCAATCCGTTCGCGAGATATGGGAGTTTAAAGCCAAGAAATGGTTGAGAAGGCAACAAATTTTTCGCATTTCTGCTGCTCCAAACGCTTAACCAGAATGGCCTAGGGAAAAAGTACACATACTGTTGTAATCGGGCGAGTTTCTACTTTCAGATGCAACAGGAATTTTTGGTATGTGTCAATCCGTTCGCGAGATATGGGAGTTTGAAGCTAAGAAATGGTTGAGAAGACAGCAAATTTTTCGCACTTCTGCTGCTCCAAACGCTTAACCAGAATGGCCTAGGGAAAAAATACACATACCGTTGTAATCGGGCGAGTTTCTACTTTCAGTTACAATAGGAATTTTTGGATTAGGTCAATCCGTTCGCGAGAAATGGGACTTTGAAGCTAAGAAATGGTTGACAAGACAAAAAATTTTCCGCACTTCTGCTGCTCCAATCGCTTATCCAGAATGGCCTAGGGGAAAAATACACGTACCGTTGTAATCGGGCGAGTTTCTACTTTCAAATGCAATAGGAATTTTTGGTATGTGTCAATCCGTTCGCGAGATATGGGAGCTTGAAGCTAAGAAATGGTTGAGAAGACAACAAATTTTTCGCACTTCTGCTGCTCCAAACGCTTAACCAGAATGGCCTAGGGAAAAAATACACATACCGTTGTAATCGGGCGAGTTTCTACTTTCAGTTACAATAGGTATTTTTGGATTAGGTCAATCCGTTTGCGAGAAATGGGACTTTGAAGCTAAGAAATGGTTGACAAGACAAAAAATTTTCCGCACTTCTGCTTCTCCAATCGCTTATCCAGAATGGCCTAGGGGAAAAATACACGTACCTTTGTAATCGGGCGAGTTTCTACTTTCAAATGCAATAGGAATTTTTGGGTTAAGTCAATCCGTTCGTGAGATATGGGAGTTTGCAGCTAAGAAATGGTTGAGAAGGCAACAAATTTTTCGCAATTCTGCTGCTCCAAACGCTTAACCAGAATGGCCTAGGGAAAAAATACACATACCGTTGTAATCGGGCGAGTTTCTACTTTCAGATGCAATAGGAATTTTTGGGTTAGCTCAATCCGTTCGCGAGATATGGGAGTTTGAAGCTACGAAATGGTTGAGAAGAGAACAAATTTTTCGCACTTCTGCTGCTCCAAACGCTTAACCAGAATGGCCTAGGGAAAAAATACACATACCGTTGTAATCGGGCGAGTTTCTACTTTCAGATGCAATAGGAATTTTTGGGTTAGGTCAATCCGTTCGCGAGATATGGGAGTTTGAAGCTAAGAAATGGTTGAGAAGAGAACAAATTTTTCGCAATTCTGCTGCTCCAAACGCTTAACCAGAATGGCCTAGGGAAAAAAGACACATACCTTTGTAATCGGGCGAGTTTCTACTTTCCGATGCAGTAGGAATTTTTGGGTTAGGTCAATCCGTTCGCGAGATATGGGAGTTTGAAGACAAGAAATGGTTGAGAAGGCAAAAAATTTTTCGCAATTCTGCTGCTCCAAATGCTTAAACACAATGGCCTAGAGAAGAAATACACATACCGTTGTAATCGGGCGAGTTTCTACTTTCAGATGCAACAGGAATTTTTGGGTTAGGTCAATCCGTTCGCGAAATATGGGAGTTTGAAGCTAAGAAATGGTTGAGAAGACAACAGATTTTTCGCAGTTCTGCTGCTCCAAACGCTTAACCAGAATGGCCTAGGGAAAAAATACACGGACCCTTGTAATCGGGCGAGTTTCTACTTTCAGATGCAGTAGGAATTTTTGGGTTAGGTCAATCCGTTCGCGAGATATGGGAGATTGAAGACCAGAAATGGTTGAGAAGGCAAAAAATTTTTCGAAATGCTGTTGCTCCAAACGCTTAACCACAATGGCCTAAGGAAGAAATACACATACCGTTGTAATCGGGCGAGTTTCTACTTTCAGATGCAACAGGATTTTTTGGGTTAGGTCAATCCGTTCGCGAAATATGGGAGTTTGAAGCTTAGAAATGGTTGAGAAGAGAACAAATTTTTCGCACTTCTGCTGCTCCAAACGCTTCACCAGAATGGCCTAGGGAAAAAATACACATACCGTTGTAATCGGGCGAGTTTCTACTTTCAGATGCAATAGGAATTTTTGGGTTAGGTCAATCCGTTCGCGAGATATGGGAGTTTGATGCTAAGAAATGGTTGAGAAGAGAACAAATTTTTCGCAATTCTGCTACTCCAAACGCTTAACCAGAATGGCCTAGGGAAAAAATACACATACTGTTGTAATCGGGCGAGTTTCTACTTTCAGTCGCAACAGAAATTTTTGGGTTAGGTCAATCCGTTCGCGAGATATGGGAGTTTAAAGCCAAGAAATGGTTGAGAAGGCAACAAATTTTTCGCATTTCTGCTGCTCCAAACGCTTAACCAGAATGGCCTAGGGAAAAAGTACACATACTGTTGTAATCGGGCGAGTTTCTACTTTCAGATGCAACAGGAATTTTTGGTATGTGTCAATCCGTTCGCGAGATATGGGAGTTTGAAGCTAAGAAATGGTTGAGAAGACAGCAAATTTTTCGCACTTCTGCTGCTCCAAACGCTTAACCAGAATGGCCTAGGGAAAAAATACACATACCGTTGTAATCGGGCGAGTTTCTACTTTCAGTTACAATAGGAATTTTTGGATTAGGTCAATCCGTTCGCGAGAAATGGGACTTTGAAGCTAAGAAATGGTTGACAAGACAAAAAATTTTCCGCACTTCTGCTGCTCCAATCGCTTATCCAGAATGGCCTAGGGGAAAAATACACGTACCGTTGTAATCGGGCGAGTTTCTACTTTCAAATGCAATAGGAATTTTTGGTATGTGTCAATCCGTTCGCGAGATATGGGAGCTTGAAGCTAAGAAATGGTTGAGAAGACAACAAATTTTTCGCACTTCTGCTGCTCCAAACGCTTAACCAGAATGGCCTAGGGAAAAAATACACATACCGTTGTAATCGGGCGAGTTTCTACTTTCAGTTACAATAGGTATTTTTGGATTAGGTCAATCCGTTTGCGAGAAATGGGACTTTGAAGCTAAGAAATGGTTGACAAGACAAAAAATTTTCCGCACTTCTGCTTCTCCAATCGCTTATCCAGAATGGCCTAGGGGAAAAATACACGTACCGTTGTAATCGGGCGAGTTTCTACTTTCAAATGCAATAGGAATTTTTGGGTTAAGTCAATCCGTTCGTGAGATATGGGAGTTTGCAGCTAAGAAATGGTTGAGAAGGCAAAAAATTTTTCGCAATTCTGCTGCTCCAAACGCTTAACCAGAATGGCCTAGGGAAAAAATACGCATACCGTTGTAATCGGGCGAGTTTCAACTTTCAGATGCAATAGGAATTTTTGGGTTAGGTCAATCCGTTCGCGAGATATGGGAGTTTGAAGACAAGAAATGGTTGAGAAGAGAACAAATTTTTCGCAATTCTGCTGCTCCATACGCTTAACCAGAATGGCCTAGGGAAAAAATACACATACCGTTGTAATCGGGCGAGTTTCTACTTTCAGTTACAATAGGAATTTTTGGATTAGGTCAATCCGTTCGCGAGAAATGGAACTTTGAAGCTAAGAAATGGTTGACAAGACAACAAATTTTCCGCACTTCTGCTGCTCCAATCGCTTATCCAGAATGGCCTAGGGAAAAAATACGCATACCGTTGTAATCGGGCGAGCTTCTACTTTCAATTGCAATAGGAATTTTTGGATTAGGTCAATCCGTTCGCGAGATATGGGACTTTGAAGCTAAGAAATGGTTGACAAGATAACAAATTTTCCGCACTTCTGCTGCTCCAATCGCTTATCCAGAATGGCCTAGGGGAAAAATACACGTACCGTTGTAATCGGGCGAGTTTCTACTTTCAAATGCAATAGGAATTTTTGGGTTAGGTCAATCCGTTCGCGAGATATGGCAGTTCGAAGCTAAGAAATGGTTGAGAAGAGAACAAATTTTTCGCAATTCTGCTGCTCCAAACGCTTAACCAGAATGGCCTAGGGAAAAAAGACACATACCTTTGTAATCGGGCGAGTTTCTACTTTCCGATGCAGTAGGAATTTTTGGGTTAGGTCAATCCGTTCGCGAGATATGGGAGTTTGAAGACAAGAAATGGTTGAGAAGGCAAAAAATTTTTCGCAATTCTGCTGCTCCAAATGCTTAAACACAATGGCCTAGGGAAGAAATACACATACCGTTGTAATCGGGCGAGTTTCTACTTTCAGATGCAACAGGAATTTTTGGGTTAGGTCAATCCGTTCGCGAAATATGGGAGTTTGAAGCTAAGAAATGGTTGAGAAGACAACAGATTTTTCGCAGTTCTGCTGCTCCAAACGCTTAACCAGAATGGCCTAGGGAAAAAATACACGGACCCTTGTAATCGGGCGAGTTTCTACTTTCAGATGCAGTAGGAATTTTTGGGTTAGGTCAATCCGTTCGCGAGATATGGGAGATTGAAGACCAGAAATGGTTGAGAAGGCAAAAAATTTTTCGAAATGCTGTTGCTCCAAACGCTTAACCACAATGGCCTAAGGAAGAAATACACATACCGTTGTAATCGGGCGAGTTTCTACTTTCAGATGCAACAGGATTTTTTGGGTTAGGTCAATCCGTTCGCGAAATATGGGAGTTTGAAGCTTAGAAATGGTTGAGAAGAGAACAAATTTTTCGCACTTCTGCTGCTCCAAACGCTTCACCAGAATGGCCTAGGGAAAAAATACACATACCGTTGTAATCGGGCGAGTTTCTACTTTCAGATGCAATAGGAATTTTTGGGTTAGGTCAATCCGTTCGCGAGATATGGGAGTTTGATGCTAAGAAATGGTTGAGAAGAGAACAAATTTTTCGCAATTCTGCTACTCCAAACGCTTAACCAGAATGGCCTAGGGAAAAAATACACATACTGTTGTAATCGGGCGAGTTTCTACTTTCAGTCGCAACAGAAATTTTTGGGTTAGGTCAATCCGTTCGCGAGATATGGGAGTTTAAAGCCAAGAAATGGTTGAGAAGGCAACAAATTTTTCGCATTTCTGCTGCTCCAAACGCTTAACCAGAATGGCCTAGGGAAAAAGTACACATACTGTTGTAATCGGGCGAGTTTCTACTTTCAGATGCAACAGGAATTTTTGGTATGTGTCAATCCGTTCGCGAGATATGGGAGTTTGAAGCTAAGAAATGGTTGAGAAGACAGCAAATTTTTCGCACTTCTGCTGCTCCAAACGCTTAACCAGAATGGCCTAGGGAAAAAATACACATACCGTTGTAATCGGGCGAGTTTCTACTTTCAGTTACAATAGGAATTTTTGGATTAGGTCAATCCGTTCGCGAGAAATGGGACTTTGAAGCTAAGAAATGGTTGACAAGACAAAAAATTTTCCGCACTTCTGCTGCTCCAATCGCTTATCCAGAATGGCCTAGGGGAAAAATACACGTACCGTTGTAATCGGGCGAGTTTCTACTTTCAAATGCAATAGGAATTTTTGGTATGTGTCAATCCGTTCGCGAGATATGGGAGCTTGAAGCTAAGAAATGGTTGAGAAGACAACAAATTTTTCGCACTTCTGCTGCTCCAAACGCTTAACCAGAATGGCCTAGGGAAAAAATACACATACCGTTGTAATCGGGCGAGTTTCTACTTTCAGTTACAATAGGTATTTTTGGATTAGGTCAATCCGTTTGCGAGAAATGGGACTTTGAAGCTAAGAAATGGTTGACAAGACAAAAAATTTTCCGCACTTCTGCTTCTCCAATCGCTTATCCAGAATGGCCTAGGGGAAAAATACACGTACCTTTGTAATCGGGCGAGTTTCTACTTTCAAATGGAATAGGAATTTTTGGGTTAAGTCAATCCGTTCGTGAGATATGGGAGTTTGCAGCTAAGAAATGGTTGAGAAGGCAACAAATTTTTCGCAATTCTGCTGCTCCAAACGCTTAACCAGAATGGCCTAGGGAAAAAATACACATACCGTTGTAATCGGGCGAGTTTCTACTTTCAGATGCAATAGGAATTTTTGGGTTAGCTCAATCCGTTCGCGAGATATGGGAGTTTGAAGCTACGAAATGGTTGAGAAGAGAACAAATTTTTCGCACTTCTGCTGCTCCAAACGCTTAACCAGAATGGCCTAGGGAAAAAATACACATACCGTTGTAATCGGGCGAGTTTCTACTTTCAGATGCAATAGGAATTTTTGGGTTAGGTCAATCCGTTCGCGAGATATGGGAGTTTGAAGCTAAGAAATGGTTGAGAAGAGAACAAATTTTTCGCAATTCTGCTGCTCCAAACGCTTAACCAGAATGGCCTAGGGAAAAAAGACACATACCTTTGTAATCGGGCGAGTTTCTACTTTCCGATGCAGTAGGAATTTTTGGGTTAGGTCAATCCGTTCGCGAGATATGGGAGTTTGAAGACAAGAAATGGTTGAGAAGGCAAAAAATTTTTCGCAATTCTGCTGCTCCAAATGCTTAAACACAATGGCCTAGGGAAGAAATACACATACCGTTGTAATCGGGCGAGTTTCTACTTTCAGATGCAACAGGAATTTTTGGGTTAGGTCAATCCGTTCGCGAAATATGGGAGTTTGAAGCTAAGAAATGGTTGAGAAGACAACAGATTTTTCGCAGTTCTGCTGCTCCAAACGCTTAACCAGAATGGCCTAGGGAAAAAATACACGGACCCTTGTAATCGGGCGAGTTTCTACTTTCAGATGCAGTAGGAATTTTTGGGTTAGGTCAATCCGTTCGCGAGATATGGGAGATTGAAGACCAGAAATGGTTGAGAAGGCAAAAAATTTTTCGAAATGCTGTTGCTCCAAACGCTTAACCACAATGGCCTAAGGAAGAAATACACATACCGTTGTAATCGGGCGAGTTTCTACTTTCAGATGCAACAGGATTTTTTGGGTTAGGTCAATCCGTTCGCGAAATATGGGAGTTTGAAGCTTAGAAATGGTTGAGAAGAGAACAAATTTTTCGCACTTCTGCTGCTCCAAACGCTTCACCAGAATGGCCTAGGGAAAAAATACACATACCGTTGTAATCGGGCGAGTTTCTACTTTCAGATGCAATAGGAATTTTTGGGTTAGGTCAATCCGTTCGCGAGATATGGGAGTTTGATGCTAAGAAATGGTTGAGAAGAGAACAAATTTTTCGCAATTCTGCTACTCCAAACGCTTAACCAGAATGGCCTAGGGAAAAAATACACATACTGTTGTAATCGGGCGAGTTTCTACTTTCAGTCGCAACAGAAATTTTTGGGTTAGGTCAATCCGTTCGCGAGATATGGGAGTTTAAAGCCAAGAAATGGTTGAGAAGGCAACAAATTTTTCGCATTTCTGCTGCTCCAAACGCTTAACCAGAATGGCCTAGGGAAAAAGTACACATACTGTTGTAATCGGGCGAGTTTCTACTTTCAGATGCAACAGGAATTTTTGGTATGTGTCAATCCGTTCGCGAGATATGGGAGTTTGAAGCTAAGAAATGGTTGAGAAGACAGCAAATTTTTCGCACTTCTGCTGCTCCAAACGCTTAACCAGAACTTTCAGTTACAATAGGAATTTTTGGATTAGGTCAATCCGTTCGCGAGAAATGGGACTTTGAAGCTAAGAAATGGTTGACAAGACAAAAAATTTTCCGCACTTCTGCTGCTCCAATCGCTTATCCAGAATGGCCTAGGGGAAAAATACACGTACCGTTGTAATCGGGCGAGTTTCTACTTTCAAATGCAATAGGAATTTTTGGTATGTGTCAATCCGTTCGCGAGATATGGGAGCTTGAAGCTAAGAAATGGTTGAGAAGACAACAAATTTTTCGCACTTCTGCTGCTCCAAACGCTTAACCAGAATGGCCTAGGGAAAAAATACACATACCGTTGTAATCGGGCGAGTTTCTACTTTCAGTTACAATAGGTATTTTTGGATTAGGTCAATCCGTTTGCGAGAAATGGGACTTTGAAGCTAAGAAATGGTTGACAAGACAAAAAATTTTCCGCACTTCTGCTTCTCCAATCGCTTATCCAGAATGGCCTAGGGGAAAAATACACGTACCGTTGTAATCGGGCGAGTTTCTACTTTCAAATGCAATAGGAATTTTTGGGTTAAGTCAATCCGTTCGTGAGATATGGGAGTTTGCAGCTAAGAAATGGTTGAGAAGGCAAAAAATTTTTCGCAATTCTGCTGCTCCAAACGCTTAACCAGAATGGCCTAGGGAAAAAATACGCATACCGTTGTAATCGGGCGAGTTTCAACTTTCAGATGCAATAGGAATTTTTGGGTTAGGTCAATCCGTTCGCGAGATATGGGAGTTTGAAGACAAGAAATGGTTGAGAAGAGAACAAATTTTTCGCAATTCTGCTGCTCCATACGCTTAACCAGAATGGCCTAGGGAAAAAATACACATACCGTTGTAATCGGGCGAGTTTCTACTTTCAGTTACAATAGGAATTTTTGGATTAGGTCAATCCGTTCGCGAGAAATGGAACTTTGAAGCTAAGAAATGGTTGACAAGACAACAAATTTTCCGCACTTCTGCTGCTCCAATCGCTTATCCAGAATGGCCTAGGGAAAAAATACGCATACCGTTGTAATCGGGCGAGCTTCTACTTTCAATTGCAATAGGAATTTTTGGATTAGGTCAATCCGTTCGCGAGATATGGGACTTTGAAGCTAAGAAATGGTTGACAAGATAACAAATTTTCCGCACTTCTGCTGCTCCAATCGCTTATCCAGAATGGCCTAGGGGAAAAATACACGTACCGTTGTAATCGGGCGAGTTTCTACTTTCAAATGCAATAGGAATTTTTGGGTTAGGTCAATCCGTTCGCGAGATATGGCAGTTCGAAGCTAAGAAATGGTTGAGAAGAGAACAAATTTTTCGCAATTCTGCTGCTCCAAACGCTTAACCAGAATGGCCTAGGGAAAAAAGACACATACCTTTGTAATCGGGCGAGTTTCTACTTTCCGATGCAGTAGGAATTTTTGGGTTAGGTCAATCCGTTCGCGAGATATGGGAGTTTGAAGACAAGAAATGGTTGAGAAGGCAAAAAATTTTTCGCAATTCTGCTGCTCCAAATGCTTAAACACAATGGCCTAGGGAAGAAATACACATACCGTTGTAATCGGGCGAGTTTCTACTTTCAGATGCAACAGGAATTTTTGGGTTAGGTCAATCCGTTCGCGAAATATGGGAGTTTGAAGCTAAGAAATGGTTGAGAAGACAACAGATTTTTCGCAGTTCTGCTGCTCCAAACGCTTAACCAGAATGGCCTAGGGAAAAAATACACGGACCCTTGTAATCGGGCGAGTTTCTACTTTCAGATGCAGTAGGAATTTTTGGGTTAGGTCAATCCGTTCGCGAGATATGGGAGATTGAAGACCAGAAATGGTTGAGAAGGCAAAAAATTTTTCGAAATGCTGTTGCTCCAAACGCTTAACCACAATGGCCTAAGGAAGAAATACACATACCGTTGTAATCGGGCGAGTTTCTACTTTCAGATGCAACAGGATTTTTTGGGTTAGGTCAATCCGTTCGCGAAATATGGGAGTTTGAAGCTTAGAAATGGTTGAGAAGAGAACAAATTTTTCGCACTTCTGCTGCTCCAAACGCTTCACCAGAATGGCCTAGGGAAAAAATACACATACCGTTGTAATCGGGCGAGTTTCTACTTTCAGATGCAATAGGAATTTTTGGGTTAGGTCAATCCGTTCGCGAGATATGGGAGTTTGATGCTAAGAAATGGTTGAGAAGAGAACAAATTTTTCGCAATTCTGCTACTCCAAACGCTTAACCAGAATGGCCTAGGGAAAAAATACACATACTGTTGTAATCGGGCGAGTTTCTACTTTCAGTCGCAACAGAAATTTTTGGGTTAGGTCAATCCGTTCGCGAGATATGGGAGTTTAAAGCCAAGAAATGGTTGAGAAGGCAACAAATTTTTCGCATTTCTGCTGCTCCAAACGCTTAACCAGAATGGCCTAGGGAAAAAGTACACATACTGTTGTAATCGGGCGAGTTTCTACTTTCAGATGCAACAGGAATTTTTGGTATGTGTCAATCCGTTCGCGAGATATGGGAGTTTGAAGCTAAGAAATGGTTGAGAAGACAGCAAATTTTTCGCACTTCTGCTGCTCCAAACGCTTAACCAGAATGGCCTAGGGAAAAAATACACATACCGTTGTAATCGGGCGAGTTTCTACTTTCAGTTACAATAGGAATTTTTGGATTAGGTCAATCCGTTCGCGAGAAATGGGACTTTGAAGCTAAGAAATGGTTGACAAGACAAAAAATTTTCCGCACTTCTGCTGCTCCAATCGCTTATCCAGACTGGCCTAGGGGAAAAATACACGTACCGTTGTAATCGGGCGAGTTTCTACTTTCAAATGCAATAGGAATTTTTGGTATGTGTCAATCCGTTCGCGAGATATGGGAGCTTGAAGCTAAGAAATGGTTGAGAAGACAACAAATTTTTCGCACTTCTGCTGCTCCAAACGCTTAACCAGAATGGCCTAGGGAAAAAATACACATACCGTTGTAATCGGGCGAGTTTCTACTTTCAGTTACAATAGGTATTTTTGGATTAGGTCAATCCGTTTGCGAGAAATGGGACTTTGAAGCTAAGAAATGGTTGACAAGACAAAAAATTTTCCGCACTTCTGCTTCTCCAATCGCTTATCCAGAATGGCCTAGGGGAAAAATACACGTACCTTTGTAATCGGGCGAGTTTCTACTTTCAAATGCAATAGGAATTTTTGGGTTAAGTCAATCCGTTCGTGAGATATGGGAGTTTGCAGCTAAGAAATGGTTGAGAAGGCAACAAATTTTTCGCAATTCTGCTGCTCCAAACGCTTAACCAGAATGGCCTAGGGAAAAAATACGCATACCGTTGTAATCGGGCGAGTTTCAACTTTCAGATGCAATAGGAATTTTTGGGTTAGGTCAATCCGTTCGCGAGATATGGGAGTTTGAAGACAAGAAATGGTTGAGAAGAGAACAAATTTTTCGCAATTCTGCTGCTCCATACGCTTAACCAGAATGGCCTAGGGAAAAAATACACATACCGTTGTAATCGGGCGAGTTTCTACTTTCAGTTACAATAGGAATTTTTGGATTAGGTCAATCCGTTCGCGAGAAATGGAACTTTGAAGCTAAGAAATGGTTGACAAGACAACAAATTTTCCGCACTTCTGCTGCTCCAATCGCTTATCCAGAATGGCCTAGGGAAAAAATACGCATACCGTTGTAATCGGGCGAGCTTCTACTTTCAATTGCAATAGGAATTTTTGGATTAGGTCAATCCGTTCGCGAGATATGGGACTTTGAAGCTAAGAAATGGTTGACAAGATAACAAATTTTCCGCACTTCTGCTGCTCCAATCGCTTATCCAGAATGGCCTAGGGGAAAAATACACGTACCGTTGTAATCGGGCGAGTTTCTACTTTCAAATGCAATAGGAATTTTTGGGTTAGGTCAATCCGTTCGCGAGATATGGCAGTTCGAAGCTAAGAAATGGTTGAGAAGAGAACAAATTTTTCGCAATTCTGCTGCTCCAAACGCTTAACCAGAATGGCCTAGGGAAAAAATACGCATACCGTTGTAATCGGGCGAGCTTCGACTTTCAGATGCAATAGGAATTTTTGGATTAGGTCAATCCGTTCGCGAGATATGAGAGTTTGAAGCTAAGAAATGGTTGAGAAGAGAACAAATTTTTCGCAATTCTGCTGCTCCAAACGCTTAACCAGAATGGCCTAGGGAAAAAATACGCATACCGTTGTAATCGGGCGAGTTTCAACTTTCAAATGCAATAGGAATTTTTGGGTTAGGTCAATCCGTTCGCGAGATATGAGAGTTTGAAGCTAAGAAATGGTTGAGAAGAGAACAAATTTTTCGCAATTCTGCTGCTCCAAACGCTTAACCAGAATGGCCTAGGGAAAAAATACGCATACCGTTTTAATCGGGCGAGTTTCTACTTTCAGATGCAATAGGAATTTTTGGGTTAGTTCAATCCGTTCGCGAGATATGGGAGTTTGAAGACAAGAAATGGTAGAGAAGGCAAAAAATTTTTCGCAATTCTGCTGCTTCAAACACTTAACCAGTATGGCCTAGGGAAAAAATACACATGCCGTTGTAATCGGGCGAGTTTCTACTTTCAGATGCAATCGGAATTTTTGGGTTAGGTCAATCCGTTCGCGACATATGGGAGTTTGAAGCTAAGAAATGGTTGAGAAGAAATCAAATTTTTCGCACTTCTGCTGCTACAATCGCTTAACCAGAATGGCCTAGGGGAAAAATACACGTACCGTTGTAATCGGGCGAGTTTCTACTTTCAAATGCAATAGGAATTTTTGGGTTAGGTCAATCCGTTCGCTAGATATGACAGTTTGAAGCTAAGAAATGGTTGAGAAGAGAACAAATTTTTCGCAATTCTGCTGCTCCAAACGCTTAACCAGAATGGCCTAGGGAAAAAATACGCATACCGTTGTAATCGGGCGAGTTTCTACTTTCAGTTGCAATAGGAATTTTTGGATTAAGTCAATCCGTTCGCGAGATATGGGACTTTGAAACTAAGAAATGGTTGACAAGGCAACAAGTTTTCCGCACTTCTGCTGC
The DNA here is from genome assembly GCF_051014685.1 of Ptiloglossa arizonensis. Lineage (NCBI taxonomy): Eukaryota > Metazoa > Arthropoda > Insecta > Hymenoptera > Colletidae > Ptiloglossa > Ptiloglossa arizonensis. Next base: position 6,348,119 of record NW_027478385.1, read on the forward strand.
TCCAACCGCTTATCCAGAATGGCCTATGGGAAAAATACACGTACCGTTGTAATCGGGCGAGTTTCTACTTTCAAATGCAATAGGAATTTTTGGGTTAGGTCAATCCGTTCGCGAGATATGAGAGTTTGAAGCTAAGAAATGGTTGAGAAGAGAACAAATTTTTCGCAATTCTGCTTCTCCATACGCTTAACCAGAATGGTCTAGGGAAAAAATACGCATACCGTTGTAATCGGGCGAGTTTCTACTTTCAGTTACAATAGGAATTTTTGGATTAAGTCAATCCGTTCGCGAGATATGGGACTTTGAAGCTAAGAAGTGGTTGACAAGACAACAAATTTTCCGCACTTCTGCTGCTCCAATCGCTTATCCAGAATGGCCTACGGGAAAAATACACGTAGCGTTGTAATCGGACGAGTTTCTACTTTCAGATTCAATAGGAATTTTTGGGTTAGCTCAATCCGTTCGCGAGATATGGGAGTTTGAAGCTAAGAAATGGTTGAGAAGAGAACAAATTTTTCGCACTTCTGCTGCTCCAAACGCTTAACCAGAATGGCCTAGGGAAAAAATACACATACCGTTGTAATCGGGCGAGTTTCTACTTTCAGATGTAATAGGAATTTTTGGGTTAGGTCAATCCGTTCGCGAGATATGGGAGTTTGAAGCTAAGAAATGGTTGAGAAGAGAACAAATTTTTCGCAATTCTGCTGCTCCAAACGCTTATCCAGAATGGCCAAGGGGAAAAATATACGTACCGTTATAATCGGGCGAGTTTCTACTTTCTAATGCAATAGGAATTTTTGGGTTAGTTCAATCCGTTCGCGAGATATGAGAGTTTGAAGCTAAGAAATGGTTGAGAAGAGAACAAATTTTTCGCAATTCTGCTGATCCAAACGCTTAACCAGAATGGCCTAGGGAAAAAATACGCATACCGTTTTAATCGGGCGAGTTTCTACTTTCAGATGCAATAGGAATTTTTGGGTTAGTTCAATCCGTTCGCGAGATATGGGAGTTTGAAGCCAAGAAATGGTAGAGAAGGCAAAAAATTTTTCGCAATTCTGCTGCTTCAAACACTTAACCAGTATGGCCTAGGGAAAAAATACACATGCCGTTGTAATCGGGCGAGTTTCTACTTTCAGATGCAATCGGAATTTTTGGGTTAGGTCAATCCGTTCGCGACATATGGGAGTTTGAAGCTAAGAAATGGTTGAGAAGAAATCAAATTTTTCGCACTTCTGCTGCTACAATCGCTTAACCAGAATGGCCTAGGGGAAAAATACACGTACCGTTGTAATCGGGCGAGTTTCTACTTTCAAATGCAATAGGAATTTTTGGGTTAGGTCAATCCGTTCGCTAGATATGACAGTTTGAAGCTAAGAAATGGTTGAGAAGAGAACAAATTTTTCGCAATTCTGCTGCTCCAAACGCTTAACCAGAATGGCCTAGGGAAAAAATACGCATACCGTTGTAATCGGGCGAGCTTCTACTTTCAATTGCAATAGGAATTTTTGGATTAGGTCAATCCGTTCGCGAGATATGGCAGTTCGAAGCTAAGAAATGGTTGAGAAGAGAACAAATTTTTCGCAATTCTGCTGCTCCAAACGCTTAACCAGAATGGCCTAGGGAAAAAATACACATACCGTTGTATTCGGGCGAGTTTCTACTTTCAGACACAACAGAAATTTTTGGGTTAGGTCAATCCGTTCCCGAGATATGGCAGTTCGAAGCTAAGAAATGGTTGAGAAGAGAACAAATTTTTCGCAATTCTGCTGCTCCAAACGCTTAACCAGAATGGCCTAGGGAAAAAATACACATACCGTTGTAATCGGGCGAGTATCTACTTTCAGATGCAATAGGAATTTTTGGATTAGGTCAATCCGTTCGCGAGATATGAGAGTTTGAAGCTAAGAAATGGTTGAGAAGAGAACAAATTTTTCGCATTTCTGCTGCTCCAAACGCTTATCCAGAATGGCCTAGGGGAAAAATATACGTACCGTTGTAATCGGGCGAGTTTCTACTTTCTAATGTAATAGGAATTTTTGGGTTAGTTCAATCCGTTCGCGAGATATGAGAGTTTGAAGCTAAGAAATGGTTGAGAAGAGAACAAATTTTTCGCAATTCTGCTGCTCCAAACGCTTAACCAGAATGGCCTAGGGAAAAAATACGCATACCGTTGTAATCGGGCGAGCTTCTACTTTCAATTGCAATAGGAATTTTTGGGTTAGGTCAATCCGTTCGCGAGATATGGGACTTTGAAGCTAAGAAATGTTTGGGAAGGCAAAAAATTTTTCGCAATTCTGCTGCTCCAAACGCTTAACCAGAATGGCCTAGGGAAAAAATACGCATACCGTTGTTATCGGGCGAGCTTCTACTTTCAATTGCAATAGGAATTTTTGGATTAGGTCAATCCGTTCGCGAGATATGGCAGTTCGAAGCTAAGAAATGGTTGAGAAGAGAACAAATTTTTCGCAATTCTGCTGCTCCAAACGCTTAACCAGAATGGCCTAGGGAAAAAATACACATACCGTTGTATTCGGGCGAGCTTCTACTTTCAGACACAACAGAAATTTTTGGGTTAGGTCAATCCGTTCGCGAGATATGGCAGTTCGAAGCTAAGAAATGGTTGAGAAGAGAACAAATTTTTCGCAATTCTGCTGCTCCAAACGCTTAACCAGAATGGCCGAGGGAAAAAATACGCATACCGTTGTAATCGGGCGGGCTTCTACTTTCAATTGCAATAGGAATTTTTGGATTAGGTCAATCCGTTCGCGAGATATGGGACTTTGAAGCTAAGAAATGGTTGACAAGACAACAAATTTTCCGCACTTCTGCTGCTCCAATCGCTTATCCAGAATGGCCTAGGGAAAAAATACACGTACCGTTGTAATCGGACGAGTTTCTACTTTCAAATGCAATAAGAATTTTTGAGTTAGGTCAATCCGTTCGCGAGATATGGCAGTTCGAAGCTAAGAAATGGTTGAGAAGAGAACAAATTTTTCGCAATTCTGCTGCTCCAAACGCTTAACCAGAATGGCCTAGGGAAAAAATACACATACCGTTGTAATCGGGCGAGTATCTACTTTCAGATGCAATAGGAATTTTTGGGTTAGGTCAATCCGTTCGCGAGATATGACAGTTTGAAGCTAAGAAATGGTTGAGAAGAGAAGAAATTTTTCGCATTTCTGCTGCTCCAAACGCTTATCCAGAATGGCCTAGGGGAAAAATATACGTACCGTTGTAATCGGGCGAGTTTCTACTTTCTAATGTAATAGGAATTTTTGGGTTAGTTCAATCCGTTCGCGAGATATGGGAGTTTGAAGCTAAGAATTGGTTGAGAAGAGAACAAATTTTTCGCAATTCTGCTGCTCCAAACGCTTAACCAGAATGGCCTAGGGAAAAAATACGCATACCGTTGTAATCGGGCGAGCTTCTACTTTCAATTGCAATAGGAATTTTTGGGTTAGGTCAATCCGTTCGCGAGATATGGCAGTTCGAAGCTAAGAAATGGTTGAGAAGAGAACAAATTTTTCGCAATTCTGCTGCTCCAAACGCTTAACCAGAATGGCCTAGGGAAAAAATATACATACCGTTGTATTCGGGCGAGTTTCTACTTTCAGACACAACAGAAATTTTTGGGTTAGGTCAATCCGTTCGCGAGATATGGCAGTTCGAAGCTAAGAAATGGTTGAGAAGAGAACAAATTTTTCGCAATTCTGCTGCTCCAAACGCTTAACCAGAATGGCCTGGGGAAAAAATACGCATACCGTTGTAATCGGGCGGGCTTCTACTTTCAATTGCAATAGGAATTTTTGGATTAGGTCAATCCGTTCGCGAGATATGGGACTTTGAAGCTAAGAAATGGTTGACAAGACAACAAATTTTCCGCACTTCTGCTGCTCCAATCGCTTATCCAGAATGGCCTAGGGAAAAAATACACGTACCGTTGTAATCGGGCGAGTTTCTACTTTCAAATGCAATAAGAATTTTTGGGTTAGGTCAATCCGTTCGCGAGATATGGCAGTTCGAAGCTAAGAAATGGTTGAGAAGAGAACAAATTTTTCGCAATTCTGCTGCTCCAAACGCTTAACCAGAATGGCCTAGGGAAAAAATACACATACCGTTGTAATCGGGCGAGTATCTACTTTCAGATGCAATAGGAATTTTTGGATTAGGTCAATCCGTTCGCGAGATATGAGAGTTTGAAGCTAAGAAATGGTTGAGAAGAGAACAAATTTTTCGCATTTCTGCTGCTCCAAACGCTTATCCAGAATGGCCTAGGGGAAAAATATACGTACCGTTGTAATCGGGCGAGTTTCTACTTTCTAATGTAATAGGAATTTTTGGGTTAGTTCAATCCGTTCGCGAGATATGAGAGTTTGAAGCTAAGAAATGGTTGAGAAGAGAACAAATTTTTCGCAATTCTGCTGCTCCAAACGCTTAACCAGAATGGCCTAGGGAAAAAATACACATACCGTTGTAATCGGGCGAGTTTCTACTTTCAGATGCAATCGGAATTTTTGGGTTAGGTCAATCCGTTCGCGACATATGGGAGTTTGAAGATAAGAAATGGTTGAGAAGAAATCAAATTTTTCGCACTTCTGCTGCTACAATCGCTTAACCAGAATGGCCTAGGGGAAAAATACACGTACCGTTGTAATCGGGCGAGTTTCTACTTTCAAATGCAATAGGAATTTTTGGGTTAGGTCAATCCGTTCGCGAGATATGACAGTTTGAAGCTAAGAAATGGTTGAGAAGAGAACAAATTTTTCGCAATTCTGCTGCTCCAAACGCTTAACCAGAATGGCCTAGGGAAAAAATACGCATACCGTTGTAATCGGGCGAGCTTCTTCTTTCAATTGCAATAGGAATTTTTGGATTAGGTGAATCCGTTCGCGAGATATGGGACTTAGAAGCTAAGAAGTGGTTGACAAGACAACAAATTTTCCGCACTTCTGCTGCTCCAATCGCTTATCCAGAATGGCCTAGGGGAAAAATACACGTACCGTTGTAATCGGGCGAGTTTCTACTTTCAGATGCAATCGGAATTTTTGGGTTAGGTCAATCCGTTCGCGACATATAGGAGTTTGAAGCTAAGAAATGGTTGAGAAGACATCAAATTTTTCGCACTTCTGCTGCTACAATCGCTTAACCAGAATGGCCTAGGGGAAAAATACACGTACCGTTGTAATCGGGCGAGTTTCTACTTTCAAATGCAATAGGAATTTTTGGGTTAGGTCAATCCGTTCGCGAGATATGACAGTTTGAAGCTAAGAAATGGTTGAGAAGAGAACAAATTTTTCGCAATTCTGCTGCTCCAAACGCTTAACCAGAATGGCCTATGGAAAAAATACACATACCGTTGTAATCGGGCGAGTATCTACTTTCAGATGCAATAGGAATTTTTGGATTAGGTCAATCCGTTCGCGAGATATGAGAGTTTGAAGCTAAGAAATGGTTGAGAAGAGAACAAATTTTTCGCATTTCTGCTGCTCCAAACGCTTATCCAGAATGGCCTAGGGGAAAAATATACGTACCGTTGTAATCGGGCGAGTTTCTACTTCCTAATGTAATAGGAATTTTTGGGTTAGTTCAATCCGTTCGCGAGATATGAGAGTTTGAAGCTAAGAAATGGTTGAGAAGAGAACAAATTTTTCGCAATTCTGCTGCTCCAAACGCTTAACCAGAATGGCCTAGGGAAAAAATACGCATACCGTTGTAATCGGGCGAGCTTCTACTTTCAATTGCAATAGGAATTTTTGGGTTAGGTCAATCCGTTCGCGAGATATGGCAGTTCGAAGCTAAGAAATGGTTGAGAAGAGAACAAATTTTTCGCAATTCTGCTGCTCCAAACGCTTAACCAGAATGGCCTAGGGAAAAAATACACATACCGTTGTATTCGGGCGAGTTTCTACTTTCAGACACAACAGAAATTTTTGGGTTAGGTCAATCCGTTCGCGAGATATGGCAGTTCGAAGCTAAGAAATGGTTGAGAAGAGAACAAATTTTTCGCAATTCTGCTGCTCCAAACGCTTAACCAGAATGGCCTAGGGAAAAAATACACATACCGTTGTAATCGGGCGAGTATCTACTTTCAGATGCAATAGGAATTTTTGGATTAGGTCAATCCGTTCGCGAGATATGAGAGTTTGAAGCTAAGAAATGGTTGAGAAGAGAACAAATTTTTCGCATTTCTGCTGCTCCAAACGCTTATCCAGAATGGCCTAGGGGAAAAATATACGTACCGTTGTAATCGGGCGAGTTTCTACTTTCTAATGTAATAGGAATTTTTGGGTTAGTTCAATCCGTTCGCGAGATATGAGAGTTGGAAGCTAAGAAATGGTTGAGAAGAGAACAAATTTTTCGCAATTCTGCTGCTCCAAACGCTTAACCAGAATGGCCTAGGGAAAAAATACGCATAACGTTGTAATCGGGCGAGCTTCTACTTTCAATTGCAATAGGAATTTTTGGTTTAGGTCAATCCGTTCGCGAGATATGGGAGTTTGAAGCCAAGAAATGGTTGAGAAGGCAAAAAATTTTTCGCAATTCTGCTGCTTCAAACGCTTAACCAGAATGGCCTAGGGAAAAAATACACATACCGTTGTAATCGGGCGAGTTTCTACTTTCAGATGCAATCGGAATTTTTGGGTTAGGTCAATCCGTTCGCGACATATGGGAGTTTGAAGATAAGAAATGGTTGAGAAGAAATCAAATTTTTCGCACTTCTGCTGCTACAATCGCTTAACCAGAATGGCCTAGGGGAAAAATACACGTACCGTTGTAATCGGGCGAGTTTCTACTTTCAAATGCAATAGGAATTTTTGGGTTAGGTCAATCCGTTCACGAGATATGACAGTTTGAAGCTAAGAAATGGTTGAGAAGAGAACAAGTTTTTCGCAATTCTGCTGCTCCAAACGCTTAACCAGAATGGCCTAGGGAAAAAATACGCATACCGTTGTAATCGGGCGAGCTTCTTCTTTCAATTGCAATAGGAATTTTTGGATTAGGTGAATCCGTTCGCGAGATATGGGACTTAGAAGCTAAGAAGTGGTTGACAAGACAACAAATTTTCCGCACTTCTGCTGCTCCAATCGCTTATCCAGAATGGCCTAGGGGAAAAATACACGTACCGTTGTAATCGGGCGAGTTTCTACTTTCAGATGCAATCGGAATTTTTGGGTTAGGTCAAACCGTTCGCGACATATAGGAGTTTGAAGCTAAGAAATGGTTGAGAAGACATCAAATTTTTCGCACTTCTGCTGCTACAATCGCTTAACCAGAATGGCCTAGGGGAAAAATACACGTACCGTTGTAATCGGGCGAGTTTCTACTTTCAAATGCAATGGGAATTTTTGGGTTAGGTCAATCCGTTCGCGAGATATGACAGTTTGAAGCTAAGAAATGGTTGAGAAGAGAACAAATTTTTCGCAATTCTGCTGCTCCAAACGCTTAACCAGAATGGCCTAGGGAAAAAATACACATACCGTTGTAATCGGGCGAGTATCTACTTTCAGATGCAATAGGAATTTTTGGATTAGGTCAATCCGTTCGCGAGATATGAGAGTTTGAAGCTAAGAAATGGTTGAGAAGAGAACAAATTTTTCGCATTTCTGCTGCTCCGAACGCTTATCCAGAATGGCCTAGGGAAAAAATACGCATACCGTTGTAATCGGGCGAGCTTCTACTTTCAATTGCAATAGGAATTTTTGGGTTAGGTCAATCCGTTCGCGAGATATGGCAGTTCGAAGCTAAGAAATGGTTGAGAAGAGAACAAATTTTTCGCAATTCTGCTGCTCCAAACGCTTAACCAGAATGGCCTAGGGAAAAAATACACATACCGTTGTATTCGGGCGAGTTTCTACTTTCAGACACAACAGAAATTTTTGGGTTAGGTCAATCCGTTCGCGAGATATGGCAGTTCGAAGCTAAGAAATGGTTGAGAAGAGAACAAATTTTTCGCAATTCTGCTGCTCCAAACGCTTAACCAGAATGGCCTAGGGAAAAAATACGCATACCGTTGTAATCGGGCGGGCTTCTACTTTCAATTGAAATAGGAATTTTTGGGTTAGGTCAATCCGTTCGCGAGATATGGGAGTTTGAAGCCAAGAAATGGTTGAGAAGGCAAAAAATTTTTCGCAATTCTGCTGCTTCAAACGCTTAACCAGAATGGCCTAGGGAAAAAATACACATACCGTTGTAATCGGGCGAGTTTCTACTTTCAGATGCAATCGGAATTTTTGGGTTAGGTCAATCCGTTCGCGACATATGGGAGTTTGAAGATAAGAAATGGTTGAGAAGAAATCAAATTTTTCGCACTTCTGCTGCTACAATCGCTTAACCAGAATGGCCTAGGGGAAAAATACACGTACCGTTGTAATCGGGCGAGTTTCTACTTTCAGATTCAATAGGAATTTTTGGGTTAGGTCAATCCGTTCGCGAGATATGACAGTTTGAAGCTAAGAAATGGTTGAGAAGAGAACAAATTTTTCGCACTTCTGCTGCTACAATCGCTTAACCAGAATGGCCTAGGGGAAAAATACACGTACCGTTGTAATCGGGCGAGTTTCTACTTTCAAATGCAATGGGAATTTTTGGGTTAGGTCAATCCGTTCGCGAGATATGACAGTTTGAAGCTAAGAAATGGTTGAGAAGAGAACAAATTTTTCGCAATTCTGCTGCTCCAAACGCTTAACCAGAATGGCCTAGGGAAAAAATACACATACCGTTGTAATCGGGCGAGTTTCTACTTTCAGACACAACAGAAATTTTTGGGTTAGGTCAATCCGTTCGCGAGATATGGCAGTTCGAAGCTAAGAAATGGTTGAGAAGAGAACAAATTTTTCGCAATTCTGCTGCTCCAAACGCTTAACCAGAATGGCCTAGGGAAAAAATACACATACCGTTGTATTCGGGCGAGTTTCTACTTTCAGACACAACAGAAATTTTTGGGTTAGGTCAATCCGTTCGCGAGATATGGCAGTTCGAAGCTAAGAAATGGTTGAGAAGAGAACAAATTTTTCGCAATTCTGCTGCTCCAAACGCTTAACCAGAATGGCCTAGGGCAAAAATACACATACTGTTGTAATCGGGCGAGTATCTACTTTCAGATGCAGTAGGAATTTTTGGATTAAGTCAATCCGTTCGCGAGATATGAGAGTTTGAAGCTAAGAAATGGTTGAGATGAGAACAAATTTTTCGCATTTCTGCTGCTCCAAACGCTTAACCAGAATGGCCTAGGGAAAAAATACGCATAACGTTGTAATCGGGCGAGTTTCTACTTTCAGATGCAATCGGAATTTTTGGGTTAGGTCAATCCGTTCGCGACATATGGGAGTTTGAAGATAAGAAATGGTTGAGAAGAAATCAAATTTTTCGCACTTCTGCTGCTACAATCGCTTAACCAGAATGGCCTAGGGGAAAAATACACGTACCGTTGTAACCGGGCGAGTTTCTACTTTCAGATTCAATAGGAATTTTTGGGTTAGGTCAATCCGTTCGCGAGATATGACAGTTTGAAGCTAAGAAATGGTTGAGAAGAGAACAAATTTTTCGCAATTCTGCTGCTCCAAACGCTTAACCAGAATGGCCTAGGGAAAAAATACGCATACCGTTGTAATCGGGCGAGCTTCTTCTTTCAAATGCAATAGGAATTTTTGGATTAGGTGAATCCGTTCGCGAGATATGGGACTTTGAAGCTAAGAAGTGGTTGACAAGACAACAAATTTTCCGCACTTCTGCTGCTCCAATCGCTTATCCAGAATGGCCTAGGGAAAAAATATACATACCGTTGTAATCGAGCGAGTTTCTACTTTCAGATTCAATAGGAATTTTTGGGTTAGGTCAATCCGTTCGCGAGATATGGGAGTTTGAAGCCAAGAAATGGTTGAGAAGGCAAAAAATTTTTCGCAATTCTGCTGCTTCAAACGCTTAACCACAATGGCCTAGGGAAAAAATACACATACCGTTGTAATCGGGCGAGTTTCTACTTTCAGATGCAATCGGAATTTTTGGGTTAGGTCAATCCGTTCGCGACATATGGAGTTTGAAGATAAGAAATGGTTGAGAAGAAATCAAATTTTTCGCACTTCTGCTGCTACAATCGCTTAACCAGAATGGCCCAGGGGAAAAATACACGTACCGTTGTAATCGGGCGAGTTTCTACTTTCAGATTCAATAGGAATTTTTGGGTTAGGTCAATCCGTTCGCGAGATATGACAGTTTGAAGCTAAGAAATGGTTGAGAAGAGAACAAATTTTTCGCAATTCTGCTGCTCCAAACGCTTAACCAGAATGGCCTAGGGAAAAAATACGCATACCGTTGTAATCGGGCGAGCTTCTTCTTTCAATTGCAATAGGAATTTTTGGGTTAGGTCAATCCGTTCGCGAGATATGACAGTTTGAAGCTAAGAAATGGTTGAGAAGAGAACAAATTTTCCGCACTTCTGCTGCTCCAATCGCTTATCCAGAATGGCCTAGGGGAAAAATACACGTACCGTTGTAATCGGGCGAGTTTCTACTTTCAGATGCAATCGGAATTTTTGGGTTAGGTCAATCCGTTCGCGACATATAGGAGTTTGAAGCTAAGAAATGGTTGAGAAGACATCAAATTTTTCGCACTTCTGCTGCTACAATCGCTTAACCAGAATGGCCTAGGGGAAAAATACACGTACCTTTGTAATCGGGCGAGTTTCTACTTTCAAATGCAATAGGAATTTTTGGGTTAGGTCAATCCGTTCGCGAGATATGACAGTTTGAAGCTAAGAAATGGTTGAGAAGAGAACAAATTTTTCGCAATTCTGCTGCTCCAAACGCTTAACCAGAATGGCCTAGGGAAAAAATACGCATACCGTTGTAATCGGGCGAGCTTCTACTTTCAATTGCAATAGGAATTTTTGGATTAGGTCAATCCGTTCGCGAGATATGGCAGTTCGAAGCTAAGAAATGGTTGAGAAGAGAACAAATTTTTCGCACTTCTGCTGCTACAATCGCTTAACCAGAATGGCCTAGGGGAAAAATACACGTACCGTTGTAATCGGGCGAGTTTCTACTTTCAGATTCAATAGGAATTTTTGGGTTAGGTCAATCCGTTCGCGAGATATGACAGTTTGAAGCTAAGAAATGGTTGAGAAGAGAACAAATTTTTCGCAATTCTGCTGCTCCAAACGCTTAACCAGAATGGCCTAGGGAAAAAATACGCATACCGTTGTAATCGGGCGAGCTTCTTCTTTCAATTGCAATAGGAATTTTTGGATTAGGTGAATCCGTTCGCGAGATATGGGACTTTGAAGCTAAGAAGTGGTTGACAAGACAACAAATTTTCCGCACTTCTGCTGCTCCAATCGCTTATCCAGAATGGCCTAGGGGAAAAATACACGTACCGTTGTAATCGGGCGAGTTTCTACTTTCAGATGCAATCGGAATTTTTGGGTTAGGTCAATCCGTTCGCGACATATAGGAGTTTGAAGCTAAGAAATGGTTGAGAAGACATCAAATTTTTCGCACTTCTGCTGCTACAATCGCTTAACCAGAATGGCCTAGGGGAAAAATACACGTACCTTTGTAATCGGGCGAGTTTCTACTTTCAAATGCAATAGGAATTTTTGGGTTAGGTCAATCCGTTCGCGAGATATGACAGTTTGAAGCTAAGAAATGGTTGAGAAGAGAACAAATTTTTCGCAATTCTGCTGCTCCAAACGCTTAACCAGAATGGCCTAGGGAAAAAATACGCATACCGTTGTAATCGGGCGAGCTTCTACTTTCAATTGCAATAGGAATTTTTGGATTAGGTCAATCCGTTCGCGAGATATGGCAGTTCGAAGCTAAGAAATGGTTGAGAAGAGAACAAATTTTTCGCAATTCTGCTGCTCCAAACGCTTAACCAGAATGGCCTAGGGAAAAAATACACATACCGTTGTATTCGGGCGAGTTTCTACTTTCAGACACAACAGAAATTTTTGGGTTAGGTCAATCCGTTCGCGAGATATGGCAGTTCGAAGGTAAGAAATGGTTGAGAAGAGAACAAATTTTTCGCAATTCTGCTGCTCCAAACGCTTAACCAGAATGGCCTAGGGAAAAAATACGCATACCGTTGTAATCGGGCGGGCTTCTACTTTCAATTGCAATAGGAATTTTTGGATTAGGTCAATCCGTTCGCGAGATATGGGACTTTGAAGCTAAGAAATGGTTGACAAGACAACAAATTTTCCGCACTTCTGCTGCTCCAATCGCTTATCCAGAATGGCCTAGGGAAAAAATACACGTACCGTAGTAATCGGGCGAGTTTCTACTTTCAAATGCAATAAGAATTTTTGGGTTAGGTCAATCCGTTCGCGAGATATGGCAGTTCGAAGCTAAGAAATGGTTGAGAAGAGAACAAATTTTTCGCAATTCTGCTGCTCCAAACGCTTAACCAGAATGGCCTAGGGCAAAAATACACATACCGTTGTAATCGGGCGAGTATCTACTTTCAGATGCAATAGGAATTTTTGGATTAGGTCAATCCGTTCGCGAGATATGAGAGTTTGAAGCTAAGAAATGGTTGAGAAGAGAACAAATTTTTCGCATTTCTGCTGCTCCAAACGCTTATCCAGAATGGCCTAGGGGAAAAATATACGTACCGTTGTAATCGGGCGAGTTTCTACTTTCTAATGTAATAGGAATTTTTGGGTTAGTTCAATCCGTTCGCGAGATATGAGAGTTTGAAGCTAAGAAATGGTTGAGAAGAGAACAAATTTTTCGCAATTCTGCTGCTCCAAACGCTTAACCAGAATGGCCTAGGGAAAAAATACGCATGCCGTTGTAATCGGGCGAGCTTCTACTTTCAATTGCAATAGGAATTTTTGGGTTAGGTCAATCCGTTCGCGAGATATGGGACTTTGAAGCTAAGAAATGTTAGGGAAGGCAAAAAATTTTTCGCAATTCGGCTGCTCCAAACGCTTAACCAGAATGGCCTAGGGAAAAAATACGCATACCGTTGTAATCGGGCGAGCTTCTTCTTTCAATTGCAATAGGAATTTTTGGATTAGGTGAATCCGTTCGCGAGATATGGGACTTAGAAGCTAAGAAGTGGTTGACAAGACAACAAATTTTCCGCACTTCTGCTGCTCCAATCGCTTATCCAGAATGGCCTAGGGGAAAAATACACGTACCGTTGTAATCGGGCGAGTTTCTACTTTCAGATGCAATCGGAATTTTTGGGTTAGGTCAATCCGTTCGCGACATATAGGAGTTTGAAGCTAAGAAATGGTTGAGAAGACATCAAATTTTTCGCACTTCTGCTGCTACAATCGCTTAACCAGAATGGCCTAGGGGAAAAATACACGTACCGTTGTAATCGGGCGAGTTTCTACTTTCAAATGCAATGGGAATTTTTGGGTTAGGTCAATCCGTTCGCGAGATATGACAGTTTGAAGCTAAGAAATGGTTGAGAAGAGAACAAATTTTTCGCAATTCTGCTGCTCCAAACGCTTAACCAGAATGGCCTAGGGAAAAAATACACATACCGTTGTAATCGGGCGAGTATCTACTTTCAGATGCAATAGGAATTTTTGGATTAGGTCAATCCGTTCGCGAGATATGAGAGTTTGAAGCTAAGAAATGGTTGAGAAGAGAACAAATTTTTCGCATTTCTGCTGCTCCGAACGCTTATCCAGAATGGCCTAGGGAAAAAATACGCATACCGTTGTAATCGGGCGAGCTTCTACTTTCAATTGCAATAGGAATTTTTGGGTTAGGTCAATCCGTTCGCGAGATATGGCAGTTCGAAGCTAAGAAATGGTTGAGAAGAGAACAAATTTTTCGCAATTCTGCTGCTCCAAACGCTTAACCAGAATGGCCTAGGGAAAAAATACACATACCGTTGTATTCGGGCGAGTTTCTACTTTCAGACACAACAGAAATTTTTGGGTTAGGTCAATCCGTTCGCGAGATATGGCAGTTCGAAGCTAAGAAATGGTTGAGAAGAGAACAAATTTTTCGCAATTCTGCTGCTCCAAACGCTTAACCAGAATGGCCTAGGGAAAAAATACGCATACCGTTGTAATCGGGCGGGCTTCTACTTTCAATTGAAATAGGAATTTTTGGGTTAGGTCAATCCGTTCGCGAGATATGGGAGTTTGAAGCCAAGAAATGGTTGAGAAGGCAAAAAATTTTTCGCAATTCTGCTGCTTCAAACGCTTAACCAGAATGGCCTAGGGAAAAAATACACATACCGTTGTAATCGGGCGAGTTTCTACTTTCAGATGCAATCGGAATTTTTGGGTTAGGTCAATCCGTTCGCGACATATGGGAGTTTGAAGATAAGAAATGGTTGAGAAGAAATCAAATTTTTCGCACTTCTGCTGCTACAATCGCTTAACCAGAATGGCCTAGGGGAAAAATACACGTACCGTTGTAATCGGGCGAGTTTCTACTTTCAGATTCAATAGGAATTTTTGGGTTAGGTCAATCCGTTCGCGAGATATGACAGTTTGAAGCTAAGAAATGGTTGAGAAGAGAACAAATTTTTCGCACTTCTGCTGCTACAATCGCTTAACCAGAATGGCCTAGGGGAAAAATACACGTACCGTTGTAATCGGGCGAGTTTCTACTTTCAAATGCAATGGGAATTTTTGGGTTAGGTCAATCCGTTCGCGAGATATGACAGTTTGAAGCTAAGAAATGGTTGAGAAGAGAACAAATTTTTCGCAATTCTGCTGCTCCAAACGCTTAACCAGAATGGCCTAGGGAAAAAATACACATACCGTTGTAATCGGGCGAGTTTCTACTTTCAGACACAACAGAAATTTTTGGGTTAGGTCAATCCGTTCGCGAGATATGGCAGTTCGAAGCTAAGAAATGGTTGAGAAGAGAACAAATTTTTCGCAATTCTGCTGCTCCAAACGCTTAACCAGAATGGCCTAGGGAAAAAATACACATACCGTTGTATTCGGGCGAGTTTCTACTTTCAGACACAACAGAAATTTTTGGGTTAGGTCAATCCGTTCGCGAGATATGGCAGTTCGAAGCTAAGAAATGGTTGAGAAGAGAACAAATTTTTCGCAATTCTGCTGCTCCAAACGCTTAACCAGAATGGCCTAGGGCAAAAATACACATACTGTTGTAATCGGGCGAGTATCTACTTTCAGATGCAGTAGGAATTTTTGGATTAAGTCAATCCGTTCGCGAGATATGAGAGTTTGAAGCTAAGAAATGGTTGAGATGAGAACAAATTTTTCGCATTTCTGCTGCTCCAAACGCTTAACCAGAATGGCCTAGGGAAAAAATACGCATAACGTTGTAATCGGGCGAGTTTCTACTTTCAGATGCAATCGGAATTTTTGGGTTAGGTCAATCCGTTCGCGACATATGGGAGTTTGAAGATAAGAAATGGTTGAGAAGAAATCAAATTTTTCGCACTTCTGCTGCTACAATCGCTTAACCAGAATGGCCTAGGGGAAAAATACACGTACCGTTGTAATCGGGCGAGTTTCTACTTTCAGATTCAATAGGAATTTTTGGGTTAGGTCTATCCGTTCGCGAGATATG